>NW_021703775.1:16791574-17054659 GCF_005190385.1 Monodon monoceros
CTTTCTTTCTTTCTTTCTTTCTTTCTTTCTTTCTTTCTTTCTTTCTTTCTTTCTTTCTTTCTTCCTTCCTTCCTTCCTTCCTTCCTTCCTTCCTTTCTTTCTTTCTTTCAAGTTAATGTACGATAGTAGAGCTCATCAACTTTAACTACAGAGGGAAACACTTGGGTCTCTGAAGCAAGAAAATGTATGGTTCGTTCTTCTGGACATGTAGGCTCAATGAAGAACTGCAATTGTTTCTTGATCATAATAAAGCAAGTAAGAAAAACCAGTCAGATGGCACTTTGTTTGTTGTAGGTGGTTCAACATTCTAATCTCTTTCAGTCTTTGTTACACATCCATTTCCATCTTCAAACCTTCAGGGCTCTCTCTCTCTCTGTCACAGGAAGACCAGATGGCAGGTCATGGAAAGACCAGGAGTGGAAATAAGCAATCCAGAGAAGAGTATCATTCACTAAATATGTGCTGGCTGGGGCTGGGTTGGAGGTGGAAGTGTGATTAGGAATTGGTGGGGGGGCGTGAGCAGCACAGTCCATTTACTCATGACTCTTACTCCAGTCAGGATCTTCAGATACAGAAGTAAAAGTCCTCAAAGCTCTTGTGTATCAACTTCTTCATTATGGTCAAGTGCAGGGAAGTTTTCATAGTGGAGAGAGGGGAAGATTAGGAGGCAGGGCTCAGAGATTCTTACTGACCAAATGTACACCTAAAAGACAGTGATAATAGGAAATGCAAACCTTAGGCTTCTGCAAGCTCATTTACCTTATTGGTTGCCTTTTAGAAACTTAAATATATTTGAAAAAATTACTAATGCAGAAAATATGGGACTCATATATTGAGTTAGAGCTGACATATTGGGAAAAGTGTTTACGTTTCTTATGCTTCAGGCTTAATGTGTCTCATTTTTGGATTATTTATCACTTTGGCTTTGGTCTGCTGTTTACTTAATGCTTTTTTCTTATTCAGAATACTTAATGCATGCTAGTTCAAATCAACTCCTCTTCTTTGAACTCCATAGCACATTTTGAAGACAGGATCCCCAGGATATAGCCTTCTGCCATGTCTAGCCTTCTGAATCTGTCCTTTTACTCTATCTTAGTGATCGAGTTCTGGCTCTTCATCCTCTAGTTTTAAGACTAGGATTGGCTCAACATTCATCTCTCAATGTTGAATATGGGAAAATAAAGATTTATGTTTCTTAGGTTACCTCTCCATTAAAAAAAATCTATATTTATGGACTGTAATAAAGAATACAAACAATTTATTCTCAATTATTTGCGAACATTTTCTGAGAGAACTCAGTGGGTAGAGAGAATTGACAATCTATTAATATCTCAATTAATGGTATCTTTAAAAGGCAGAATTTTGGCTTGAATGTTATAAAATGCCTTTTGTTCTCATCTATTTTGAATGAATTTCTGTCCCCTGTGCATATAGGTGGGCTTAAGCTGGCTTTAGTATCTTCTTGGAGAAGACATTTAAACTTAATCCATTCAGCTATCTTTTCTTACTCTTATGTATTTTTAAATTAATTATTTTTTTTTAAATTTCATGGAAACACATCATTTTTGTGTGTTATGTCCAGTGCTATATGTCCTGGTACTGAGAACATGGCTAGGTATATGGAAAGAACTTTATATACATTTGTTAAGTGAATGAATTTCTTTACTGTTAAAATAAAAATCAAGAAGTCATGTTGTAACAGTTTTCATAGTTGAAACTAATATTAATATCAAATGATATTTTTTTCTAAGAAATCTCTCTTCCTTCCCTTCTGCATAAATGGCATTTGACTCTTTCAGGTACATTTTCTGCCAAAATTCATGTGTGCAAATTCTACCTGAAACCATGATTATGTTGCTCTTTTGGATATAAGAACTTGTTTTATTTCATACCAAATCTTTTATTCTACCTTGCAGAAAAGAAGGTATATTGTGGAAGAGAAAGCATATTGCAAATCAGTGAAATACATTTTCAAATAGGGAAGGTGATACATTTTTTGATTAGCCAAATTATGGAGAACTAACTTTGAGAACAAAGCCTGCTATAGTCTTTTGTTGCAAATGCTGATTTGGAATAATATTATATCTCACACACTTGGGAAGAATATAGTCAAAAAAGTTATCTGTCTAAAAGCAAAAAATGAAGAGGCTGCTTGTAAAAGGGTGAAATCAATTAATTTCTAAGAAAACTGATCTGTGGAGAATTGCAATGATATTCAAATACTATCAAGCAAAATACAGAGTGAAGGACATCTTTGCCACAGAAGGCAAACTAATAACTAAATTTGATAACTTTTTGGATTGAGAAACTGCATTGTTTCTCCCTCTGGTATATGAGAGCTATTGTTCTCTCTCTCTCTCTCTCTCTCTCTCTCTCTCTCTCTGTATATATATGTATATACATATATATATGTATACACACATACATATTTATGTGTATGTATATACATGTGTATGTATTTATATGTTTGTGAATAAAGAAAATGAAACTGTCTTTCACATATGTCCCTCTATGAGATATAAATGTGGCTAAAAATTAAATTAACTTTTCTTCTTTCTGAAACAAAGAGAATGACTTTCTTGATTCCATGGTTCTCAAAAGTATTGTGGACATGCCCTGGGAATGACTCAATCAAGTCATATTAAGACCATAGAGAATATTGTCCTTCTTGAGTGTTTTATGGTGACTTCAGAACATTACATGCAAGGCAACAATTCCTTCAACATTGCTGGAATCTTAGATTATACAGGTCATGAAAGATTTTTTAAACTCTTTTTTATTTAAATCCCACCCCTGATATTTATAATTATCACCAAATATTGGTGTGTCCAACCTCATTCAAACAAAGAACCACTAAGACACTTCCTGGCAAAATATTATTAGCTTTGTAAGGCAAAACGTATAAAATCATTGTCCAAGAATCCTAAGGGAAAGAGAGACTGATCTTAAAATTATGCTGTAGGCTTGCTATTTAACTCTACCTCTCAAAGCCAACGTGGCTTAAGTAAGCAACACTGACAATAATGCAATTTATATTGAAAAAAAATGCTTGTTCACTGATTTTCTGACTAGCCCTTTTTTGAATTTTCTTAACACATGTGTTCTTATCTAATTTCCACCTTTGAAAGTTAAAAGCTCAATTATGCCTTGAACACAGTTAGAAAGCTGGTACCTGTGACTACCTGTTATAACCTTATCTGATTTCCCTTGCTTGAATTTCTTTCCATGGGATACCAGTCTAATACTCCAGCACATTGTTTGAAATGCTAACAATGTTTACTTAGTTCATAATTAGTTATTTTCCCAAGAATGAAACTTGCCTCTGTTAGTTTTAACCTTGTTATCAAACAGATTGTCAAATTAGTCTTCATATGATGGCAGATACTGCGATATGGATGTCTAAATACTGGCTCGTAAAGCCTCTCAGATCAGACTTTGTATTGGAAAATGGCACCTGCTGCAATCACACTTGTATTTACCTCACCAATGTTTAGAGTTGATTTAAGACAAGAGGCCTCTTGCTAAAAGAAGTGTTAAAAAACATCATCCTGGTTTGTGTCTACACCTCATTGACCTATCCCTCATTTATTCTGAAGTATCTTCCTCTTACCTGGCAGGATATCATAATGGCTACTGTGCCATTCACAGAATAATTTTAGCCATATCTCACTTTGTTTATTCTGATTGGCATCTGGCAAAGACAAGTTTAATTTTGCAATTACAGTAAAAAATAAGGCAACACATTAGAGGTTAGGGACATAATATAACTTGGCCAATCCAGATAAAATTTTAAAGCAGACAACATGCATCTACAGCTTGTTCCTTGGCACATTTCCCTAACAATGGAAGTTGGGAAAATGTTGAAAAAATTCCTTAATCAGGGGTCAAGAGACACTGGCTTAAGTCCTGACATCACCCTGTACTTGCTGGGTGACAAAAATGAGGAAAACTAAAGCTTATAAAAATTACGTAAAATTATGTATGTGCCTGCACATTTCAAACTGTAAAATTCCATTAAAATGTTAACTTTTTCTTTGTTATTATGGTTGCAATTGAAACAGATGGATCAGCTACGGAAAAGAGAAGGGGTATAATGAGTATAAGATCTCACAATACATTCGTTATAAAGTCAAAATTAGAACCTACTCTTCTTACCAACAATTCTATCAAACCATAAAATTGGGAAAACGGATTTTCAATTACAACAGGAAAAAGCTGAAAGATGTGTTTTGATCACCTCCTATTTACACATTGGTGAGGGAGGAAGCCCTGATCCAGGTTTATGGGGATGGCCCCATAAACACAACACACAATAAAGGAGAGCTGAAACCACAACGTTTATTACTCATATATGCTCACAGCCCATGGAGGAGGAGAGAACATGCCATTCATGCACAGTCACATGAGTGCTGTACTTGGGAACAGACTGAAGAATCAAGGGCTATGGAAGGCAGGCTCTGTTGTATCAAGAGGATGGGGTGCCCTTGGTGACCATGGGAGAATGTGATTTGTCTGTTGGAATAATTCCATGGGCTGGCAGGGAACTGACCCTGCTATTCAGAGATAAGGAAGAACTGGGTTTGGCCATTTTGATAAGGAAGGTTGTTTAGCTAAGGGACCATTTCTCTGGGGGCACAGTGGAGGGGAAAACTTGTTGTTAGGCCATCTGAGGCCTTCCTGTTCTCATTGGGTGCCAAGGCAGGACTTAAAATTAGGGTTTAATTTTAGACCTTTAGACCTTATCACATGAGAGGCATTAACTCAACTAGTATAGATAGAAGACCTCAAGTGGAAGTTGTGACCATGGGGGCAATTAAATAGAAAAGTCTAAATTCAAGAGCCTGGAAACAATAACTTTTAATCAAAAGAGACAAGGGAAAATGGCAATAAAAAATAATGAGGAAGTGTGGAATAGGTTGAGAATAAAGAAAAAATAATGTCTTGAAAAATCAAAAAACATTTCAAAAACTGGAAGATGGGGATGATCAATCATGTCAATAGATACAAAGAAAAGAAAAGTAATCAGGCGATGACTAAAGATTGATTTTGAAATTTTTTTTAAAATTATGAGGTCAATTTCAATGTCCATATTTGAGTACGCCTGCCACTGTGGGCCAGGCTGAAAATTCTGCATGCTCTTGGAAGTGAATTCAGGACAACCAAGGGACGGTGGTAATGTCATTGCATCCCAAAGAGCAATTGAAAACCTTGAAGCACTTGAAAACCTTAAAGTCTACCACTAGGGATCCATCACTTCACCTTAAGTATGCTTTTTACATTCAAACAAACAAACAAACAAAAAGTTCAACTAACTATAGCAAGTTAATGTTCTCATTTAGAATCCTGGGGAATTGAGGCAATGAAAATCAGAAATCACAATATAAATCAGCTAAAATTCCATTACAGACAAATAATGACAAGTAGCATACCTTGGGATATCATCATTGATATATGTTAATATACTTGAAAGGGTAATGTTTTTTGAAAGTTATGTTATCTGAATAAAAGTCTTACAAATATGCCCAGAAAAATGAGTTCTGTTGAGAAATACCTCTCTTAAAGGTAAAGAAATAAGGCAGCTCCTTCTCAAGTGTTCACAAATATGGAGTTGACACAGTAAAGATGCAGAGTCCTTTGATGAAGAGAGTTATTGTAAGAAACTTTAATAAATTTTTTCTCTAATAAAATCTGTTTACATTTCCAAGAGATGAACTTCCTCCCCATTTCTGATCAGTTATCTAAAATAGCCAAATCACCCTAGCCACATCTGCAAATGTATTACTTTCTCCACTCTTATGGTGCCTCATTAGGCCCTAAGTATCTTTTAACTGGACCATTTTAACAGATTCTGAGCTGAATTTCCCCATCACCAGGCTCTCACTGCTCTGGTCCATCTTCTCTATTGTATGACAAAAATCTATCTATAGATGACAACAGCTTGTGTGTTAGAAGTTGTTAAGTTTTGGTGTTCCTCTTAGTAAAAACCAAACAAAAACAACAAAAAACACAGTATCCTACTTTCAATGTTTATAATAATATATCACCATATATACTGTTTTCATAAGGGATGCATATAATCCATAAATTTGTATTTCAAACTGTGTCATTATAAGTATATTTTCTAGGAAGAATTTATATGGCTTCTATCATTTTCAAAAGGGATCCAGGTACCCAAATGTTGATAAATATGGTCCTAGAGCATAGATTAGGGAAACACAAAAAGCTAGACATTAGCAGCAGTGCCAGGGTCCCAGCCAGGGAAAAGGATGTCCTGGCTCATGGTTTCTGTGGTGAGCAATCTCTAAATCCTTTTGCTCTGATGCCTAATAGTTTCTGTTTTTTCATCTTTCCAAGTGCACATAGAACATCTTCCAAACTTGATCATAGTGTGGATTATATAGAAAATCACATTGAGTAGTTTCTCCTAAAACTATGCATGTACGGTCTGTCACACAGCAACTTTCATCCTATGTTGTAATAAATTGAATTGCATACATGTGTGCATTAAAATTATGTATAAAATATTCATAATGATATTACTCTCAATAATCAAAAAGTGTATGGCCACCCAGCAAGGACAGAATAGGTAGATGGCACATACAACAATATGGATTAATGATAAAAATAAAGTACTGTGGAAAATAAGCCAGATTCAAATAATGCATACTGTATCATTCCACAAATATGAAGTGCACAAACGGACAAATCTAATATAATGTGTTAAATGTTAGAATGATGGCAAAATTTGTAGAATATGATGACTCAGATAAGGAATAGCTCCTGTCATTCTATTCTGTTGTGCTATTAAGATTCTATTTCATAATCTAGATAATGGTTACACAGGCCTGTTCATCAAGTAGTACATTTGAGACTAGAAAACTATGTTGTATATATGTTATCCTTCTAAAAATATACAATTACGTTTTTCATGTAATTCTATTAATATCTTTTTCAGAGTAGCAATATTTTTCCTCCAAATTTACAGACATATTTGAATGGCATTGAGTAAAAACTAAAAATCTTTTGGGGGGCAAGGATTCTAAAGTTATTCTTTAACTCAAGAGAGATATATGTTTACTCCATCTGTAACAAATTTTACCAATCTGTTTTCTTTTGAAGAAGCCAAAGCTTTCTTTTATTTTAGAAAGTTTATTCTTATAACTAAAAGCACCAAAAAATGAATTTCCTCAATACTGAAAGTGATATAAAACATATGTTAAAAAAAATAATCAGTTTCTCTGTTGTAAATTATGCTCTGGCAAGGTGAGACAAAATCACTTCAAGTATTTAAGAAAAATGAAAACAATAAATATTCAAACTGGATAGTATGGGCACTCAGCAGGTTCACATTAAAATGTAATGGGCCATAATTTGATATCTTTGTTTTTCTACTTCAGGGTTTAAAAAGATTAAAGCCTTCAGTTAAAAAAAAAAACAAACAAAAAACAAACAGAAAGAACACCAAGAACAAGAAAGACAAAGAAAGAAGAGTTAGGTGGACACATTAAGATAGTGGAGTAAGAGGACATGGAGTTCACCTTCCCCAACACACACATCAAAAAGTACATCTATATGTTGAAAAATTCTCACTGAAAGCTAAGTGGAAACTGCCAAAAGGACTCCTATATAACCAAAATAACCACCTCAAAAAATTAGGAAAAGAACAAACAAATCTCAAAGTCAATAAGGAAGCAAATGATAAAGATCAGAGAGGAAATAAATAGGGATTAAAATAATAGAAAATATAAATGAAATCAAAAGCTGGTATTTTGAAAAGATAACAAAATTGAAAGCCTTTAACTGGACTCACCAATAGAAATAGAGAAGACCAAATTAAATGAAATAAGAAATGAAAGAGTAGAAATAGCAATTAATACAACAGAGACACAAAAATGTGTAAGACAATACTACTAACAGTTATATGCCAACAAACTGGACAACGTAGAAGAAACAGACAAATTTCTCCCAAGACTAAACCTGCCAACACAAAAGACAATACACAACATACAACCTGCCAAGACTGCATCAAGAAGAATCTATTGGTGGGTATGTAAATTGGTGAAGCCACTATGGAAAATAGTATGGAAATTCTTCAAAAAACTCAAAATAGAACTACCAAATAATCCAGCAATTCCACTCCTGGATATATAGCCAGAAAAAAAAAGAAAACACTAATTCAAAAAGATACATGTAGCCCAATGTTCAGAGCAACACTAATTACAATAGCCAAAATATGGAAGAAACCCAAATACCCACTATATATATATATATATATATATATATATATATATATATATATACACAGAATGGAGTGTTACTCAGCCATATAAAGAATGAAATTCTGCCATTTGCTACAACCTGGATGGACCTAGATTATGCTTAATTAAATAATGCAAAGATGAAAGACAAATACTGTATGGTATTATTATATGTGGAATATAGAAATTACTGCAAGTGTTTGTGTAAAACAGAAACAGATTCACCAATAAGTAAAAAAACCAGTGGTTACCAAAAGGGAGAGGGCAAAACAGAGGGGCAAATTAGGGGAATGGGATTAAGAGATACAAGCTATTATGTATAAAATAGGTAAGAAATAAGGATATATTGCATAGCACAGGGAATTATAGGCCTTACCTTGTAATAAATAACTTTAATGGAGTATAATCTGTAAAAATTCTGAATCACTATACTATACACCTGAAATTAATATAACATGTTATATCAATTATACTTCAGTTAAAAAAGACAGTCAGTATTACCTCATGAAACTATAAATTGGAGGTTGTAGGCGATATGAAAACTTATCTTAGAAATATAAAAATTACACTGATACTTAATCTGAAATGCTAATACACCATTTCCTCTGCTTCTAACTTAACTTAATGATGACAGCTTTATACATTTCAATAATGGCCCATATCAACTGCAGATTCACGGTGGAATTCTAGAATAGACATATTGTTTAGGTATCATCAATGGGATGGTTTAGGCTAGGTTCTTCCTAGATGGATGGGGTGGAAAAGAACTGTGGTCACTAGAATACATACTAAGGGAATCCCTAACAAGAATACAAAGAGTGAGCATAAAAGTGTCCTGTATCTACTGTATGTGGCCAGTTTTCTTCTATAGCATATAAATCTCATCTGTTCTTACTGAACTTTGAATTTTGTTTTACAACATCTATATGGTAAAAGAGTTAGCAAATGCAAAGAATGGAAGTACAACTTTATTTTTGTTTTGTTTTACCTCATTTTTAGACCATATATTTTGTGTTAAAATTTTATTAGACTATCAAAGATTGTCCATACTGCTCACTTTCTTTTTCTTCCTTCCTTCTTTCTTCCATTCTCCCTTCCCTCCTTACTCTCCCTCTCCTTTCTTTCTTTCTTTTTCCTTTTCTTTCTTTTCTCCTTCCTTTTTTCCTATCTTTCTTTTCCTTTCTTTCTTTTCCTTCCTTCCTTCCTTTTTCTTTCTTTCTTTCTTTCTTTCTCTCTCTCTCTTTCTTTCTTTCTCTTTCTTTCTTTCTTTCCTTCTTTCTTTTCTTTCTTTCTTACTTTCTTTCTTTCTCTGTCCCTTCCTTCTCTCCCTCCTTCCTTCTTTCCTTCTTTCTCTCCTTTTTCTTTCTTTTCTTCTTCTTTGCTCTTTTTCTTCTCACAAAAGTACGATTTTTATTAAATACTAGGTATTTTCTTAATAAAGCAAACAGTATGTTTTAAACCCTGCCAATGCAAAGTTTATCCATTAGTGGATAGAAGAGACACACCAGAAACACAAAAGTAATACAAGTTAATGTCATGTGATTTAATACAATATATTCATATATGCCAATATATTCATTTTCTTAATCATCTTGTTCAGTTTTATGATATCTTTATACATTTTGAATTTTGTTTTGTTTGTTTGTTGTGCTTTATTTGCTCTGTGTACTACTATATAAGAAGTTTTATAGTCACCTACTGCAATTGTGACATATTTTGTTTTTATCTAATATCATGCCACTTATTTCTAGTCTTCCAACTTGTTTTACAGAACTTTTTTTTTTTTTTTTTCTATTTTCAGGTCCTTTTTATCCAGTAATTTTATTATTTAATTTTTCCTATGTTAGTTTCTTAGTGGCTTCACCTTGCTACAGTGTTTTGCATGTGAAATGTTATCTTCTTAGAATGAACGCCCCCCCACGTTGTTTGTTAGGTTAAGTCCTCCTCATCCTTTAGAACTTAACTAAACCATCATTTTCTGTTGGAATGCATTCCAATTCTTCCCTGACTAGCTTTAATGTCTTTTCTCTGGACTCCATACAAATCTACATCTTCTCTATAGTCAATTGTGATGGTTCTACCTTTGCATTTTCTTGAATAATTGACAATGTTTTGTGTATCCTATTAGATTATTAGTGACATGCTGGCAGTAGCCAGTTCTGTTGTGACATATTTATGTACTCAATGCCTAGCCAAGTACAAGCCATATAAGAAGCACTCAAATTTTCACAGAATAGATGAAATAAATTATACAATTCAGGCTATGGGTCAGAAGAAAAACACCTATTCATGAAATGCTTTCCAGGAGATGGAGTGCCATAGTCTGAAACTCAGCACCAGAATTCCATAACATCTTTGGGAACATTGTGTTGGATAATGATTATGTAGGAGTGAATTAGAAGAAAGATCAGGGCCCATGGCAGTGTTAAGGTCATTTACTAATTTCTTATTCAAGAGTTTTGCAAATGATATATCTTATCAACAAATTAATTTTAACCTCAAATGATGCATATTATTTGTATCTTTAGAAAATGAATTAAAACATTTAGTACAATGTCAGCAAGCCTTAAGATGAAACAACCCAGATATAGATAATGGACCAAGTATACAAATTTGTCAGTAAATTTTGATCTACTCATTACCATCTTCACATGAAAAGCTTGCTAAGCTATTAACCTTCATTAATAAGCACTATTATAAATTATAGCAAGTGTTATCATGTATGTCTAATATTCTATGAACAATGCATGGTATGGCTGTAATTCTCTAAGCATTGTAATAAATACGTTACAAATATGAAAACTATTCTTTTTTAACTCATGACATCTTATGAACAGATTGCTTTTTTAAATCATAAACTGTTTATAAAATAATGGCAAGAGTTGCAAAAAATCTCAGTAATTTTTTGACAAATTAATAATAATAAAAGGAAAAGGATTCAAGAACATTAGGTCATTTTAAAAAATTCTAAACAACTCTAGGGTCAAAGAGACTACACTTTACATTATACTTAGTGACCACGTGATCATTGATTATCAAAGCACAGCAAGTAGACCTACTGTACTCACAGTAAAGGTTAGTGCTCTAAACACTTCCAATATTAAAGAAGACATAAGTAAACATTAAACTTAATAGTTAATTCTGGATACTTGAGAAAGAACAGCAAAATAATCTAAGATTCAGAGATAAATGATAAGAAAAATTAGTGAATTCAAATAGAGAAAAAGACCAATAAAATAATCAGTATTTATTAAGACTAATCAATATGTTACACACAAAGAGAGAAGAGATAGAATGAAAGATAGAGAGAGAACACTTTATTAGTTGTTAATATATGTGAGAAAGCTAAGTTAACAGCATATAAAGAGTAGGGCAAATATTAGTGAATATTTATCTAAGTAGATGTTAAAATATTTATTGAAAAAATTATTTGAGACTACCCACCTTGGATTAAGCCAACCTGGATAATCTAAAATAATGTCCTCATTTTGAGGTCCTTAATCTTAATCATATTTTCAAAGTTCATTTTGCTATGTTAAGTAACATATGTACAGGTTCAAGATCAGGGTATGGACATCTTTAGGAGATAATTACTCTGCCTATCATATACAATGAAGTACAAATTTCACCTCTCTCTTTCTGTAGTTCTCAAAAATTTCAGTTTTTCAACCTACCTCTTTAGGAGTCAGCAAAAATACAGTCCCCAATTTCAGGTTTTACCACACAAGTAATTCTCCTTCTCTCCTAATTCTTTATCATGTTCTTAGTTGTGTGATTTCCTCAAGCACATGAATAGATAGTTCAGCTTTCCCAGTTATTTTCATTGGAAGGGTTGGTCTTGATTATCTAGTCTCATTCTACTGGAAATAAAAACAGACGTCTCCATTATTCACTTCTAATTTGAAGGCTCCAGTACAAGGATCTTATAAGATTCCAAGTCATATTCCTATGCCCTATGTATTATGGAGGATGAAAGTTAAGATAAAGTATTTGTCTTGGACGTATATGACTCAAAATAAGAATTTCCTGAGAGTCAAGGTGGCGTAATAGCAGGATGCAGAATTCACATCTCTGCACAACTAGGTCACCTACAAGGCACCGGTGGGGGACCACGGACACCTAAGGGGATGGGAGGAAACCCCAACGACTGGGTAGGATGTGAGGTGTGGGGGGAGTGAAGGGGTAGGAGAAGTGGAAGTGGGACGGGACTGGTGCCCCTAAGGGGCAGCTGTGGGAAGGGAAGGGATACCACACTTGAAAGGGGAAATTGGAGAACCATTGGGAGAACAGTGGATCAAAAGAGAGTGTAGACAGGTTTCCCTTGCCCACTTGTACCCCGAGGAACCTGTTGAGATCCCAGGCCTTATCCTCTGCCCACCGAGGTCCCCTCCAGCCATGTGGGTCCTGAGCGAGTGGGAGGGAGAGAAGGGGAGCAAAAGTAAAGGCTGGACCTCCGGGATGGCACCCCTCAGGGGTGTCTGGGGGAGGGGAGGAGTTCCTACACCCAGCGGGACCTAATCATGGTTCGGGGGTCCAGTGACGATGAGGGAGACCCTGGGGGAGACGGTTGGATAGGGCCACAAAGGAATGGAAGGGAACAAGGCCAGTGCTTTCCCTGTCCATTTAGGCACTGGGAAGCCTGTTGGCTTCCTGGGCCTAATCCTCTGCCCTCAGAGCCTCCCTCCTGCCGTGCACAGTCCAAGCCCCACCACACACCCACACCCAGGGCCCCACCTCTACACTTGGAGACACCCTGCACCGTGTTGGGCTTAAACCCCACCGACACACCCTCACTCAGGGCTCTACCTCCAAACTCCAGAACTCCACACTCCAGAGGCCCTCCTTTCCATGTGCTGCCTCTCACCTTCTGCACAGGTCCTAACTAGAGGCCCCACCTCATGCATGAACATCACCCCACATAGACCCTGCCACACGTTCACACGTCACCCTCCACCCACCTAGGTCTTGCCCCACCCTAAACCCTGCCCCTGCCTAAGTTCCACATCCCCCACCTAAACTCCACCCCCATAGCCAAAGCATTTTTTTTCTTTTCTTTTCTTTTTTCCTCTTTTAGATTGGGGTCCTGTTTACCTTGTTGATTCATTATGGTTGATTCTTTTATATTTTTATATTTCCTAATAAATCTTTTATTTTTCTAATATTTTATTCTTTATATATAATCTATTTCTTTTTTTGGTTGTGGTTTTATTTTACCTTGTTGCAGTTGTTTCAGATATAGTTTTATTTTTCCTCATATATTTTTTATCATTCTAATTTTATTTTGTTTTTTATTCTTTGATATTGTACTGCTCCCTTTTATTTATTTATTTATTTTTACCATGCCATCAAGCTTGTGAGATCTTGGTTCTCAGGCCAGAGGTCATGCCCGAGCTCCTGTGGTGGGAGCTCTGAGTCCAAATTGCTGGATTAACTTAGAAACTCAGACCCCAGGGAATATCAAACAGAGTGAGGCCTCCCATATGTCCTCATCTCAGCATGAAAACCCAGCTCTATCCACCTATCTGCAAATTCTACTGCTGGACAACTCAGGACAAACAACAAGTAAGACAGGAATATAGCACCACCCAAAAAAAAAGAAACAAAAAGAAATGACAAAAAAATTTGTTACAGACAAAGGAGCAAGGTACAAACCTACAAGACCAAATAAATGAAGATGAAATAGGAAACCTACCTGAAAAGGAATTGAGAGTAGCGATAGTAAAGAGGATCCAAAATCTTGGAAACAGAATGGAGAAAATACAAGACACATTTAACAAGGATCTAGAAGAACTAAAGAGCAAACAGTGATGAACAGCACAATTACTGAAATTAAAAATATCTCTAGAAGGAATCAATAACAGAATAACAGAAGCAGAAGAATGGGTAAATGAGCTGGAATATAAAATGGTGGAAATAACTACCAGGGAGCACAATAAAGAAAAAAGAATTAAAACAATTGAGGGCAGTCTCAGAGACATCTGAGACAATACTAAACATACCAACATTCGAATTATAGGGGTCCCAGAAGGAGAAGAGAAAAAGAAAAGATCTGAGAAAATATTTGAAGAGATTATAGTCAAAAACTTCCCTAACATGGGAAACAAAATAGTCAAGTCCAGGAAGCACGGAGAGTACCATACAGGATAAACCAAAAGAGAAACATGCCAAGACACATATTAATCAAGCAATCAAAAATTAAATACAAAGAAAAAATATTAACAGCAGCAAGGGAAAAGCAACAAATAACATACAAGGGAATCCCCGTAAGTTTAATAGCTGATTTCAAGGCAGAAACTTTGCAAGCCAGAAGGGAGTGGCAGGACATATTTAAAGTGATGAAAGGGAAAAACCTACAATCAAAATTACTCTACCCAGCAAGGATCTCATTGAGATTCAATGGAGAAATTAAAACCTTTACAAGTAAGAAAAAGTTAATAGAATTCAGCACTAACAAACAGTTTTACAAGAAATGCTAAAGGAACTTCTCTAGGCAGGAAACACAAGAGAAGGAAAAAACCTACAAAAACAAACCCAAAACAATTAAGAAATTGGTCATAGGAACATACATATCAATAACTACCTTAAATGAAAATGGATTAAATGCTCCAACAAAAAGACACAGAGTGTCTGAATGGATACAAAAACAAGCCCCACATATATGGTGCCAACAAGAGACCCACTACAGGCCTAGGGACACATAAAGACTGAAAGTGAGGGGATTGAAAAAGATATCCCATTCAAAAGGTAATCAAAAGAAAGCTGGACTAGCAATTCTCATATCAGACAAAATAGATTTTAAAATAAGACTATTACAAGAGCCAAAGAAGGACACTACATCATGATCAAGGGATCAAGCCAAGAAGGAAATATAACAATTGTAAATATTTATGCACACACATAGGAGCACCACAATACATAAGGCAAATGCTAACAGCCATAAAAGGTGAAATCAATAGTCACACAATAGAGTAGGGGACTTTAACATCCCACTTTCACCAATGGACAGATCATCCAAAGTGAAAATAAACAAGGAAACACAAGCTTTAAATAACACATTAAACAAAATGGACTTAATTGATATTTATAGACATTCCATCCAAAAACAACAAAAATACACTTTCTTTGCAAGTGCTCATGGAACATTCTCCAGGACAGACCATATCTTGGATCACAAATCAAGCCTAGGTAAATTTAAGAAAATTGAAATCATATCAAGTATCTTTTCGGACCACAACACTATGAGACTAGATATCAATTACAGGAAAAGAATTTGTAAAAAATACAAACATATGGAAGATAAACAATACACTACTAAATAACCAAGAGATCACTGAAGGTATGAAAGAGGAAATAAAAAAATACCTAGAAACAAATGACAATAAAAACATGCTGACCCAAAACCTATGGGATGCAGGAAAAGCAGTTCCAACAGGGAAGTTTACAGCAACACAATCCTACCTCAAGAAACAAGAAACATCTCAAATAAACAATCTAACCTTACACCTAAAGCAATTAGAGAAAGAAGAACAGAAAAACCACACAGTTAGCAGAAGGAAAGAAATCATAAAGATCAGATCAGAAATAAATGAAAAATAAATTAAAGAAATGATAGCAAAGATCAATAAAACTAAAAGCTGGTTCTTTGAGAAGTTAAACAAAATTGATAAACCATTAGCCAGACTTATCAAGAAAAAAACGGAGAAGACTCAAATCAATAGAATTAGAAATGAAAACGAAGTAACAACTGATACTGCAGAAATACAAAGGATCATGAGAGATTACTACAAGCAACTATATGCCAATAAATTGGAAAACCTGGAAGAAATGAACAAATTCTTAGAAATGCACAACCTTCCAAGACTGAACCAGGAAGAAACAGAAAATATAAATAGACCAATTACAAACATTGAAATTGAACCTGTGATTAAAAATCTTCCAACAAACAAAAGCCCAGGAATGGATGGATTCACAGGGGAATTCTACCAAACATTTAGAGAAGAGCTAACACCTATCCTTCTCAAAGTCTTCCAAAATATAGCAGAGCGAGGAACATTCCCAAACGCATTCTATGAGGCCACCATCACCCTGATACCACAACCGAAGATGTCACAAAAAAAGAAAATTACAGGCCAATATCTCTGATGAACATAGATGCAAAAATCCTCAACAAAATACTAGCAAACAGAATCCAACAGCACATTAAAAGTCTCATACACCATGATGAAGGGGGCTTTATCCCAGGAATGCAAGGATTCTTCAATATATGCAAATCAATCCATGTGATAAACCATATTAACAACATGAAGGAGAAGAATCATATGACCATCTCAAGAGATGCAGAAGAAGCTTTTGACAAATTTCAATACTCATTTATGATAAAAAAAAAAAAAATCTCCAGAAAGTAGGTATAGAGGGAATGTCCCTACCTCAACATAATAAATGCCCTATATGATAAACCTACATCCAACATCGTTCTCAATGGTGAAAAACTGAAAGCACTTCCTCTAAGATCAGGAACAAGACAAGGTTGCCCACTGTCACCACTATTATTCAATATAGTTTTGGAAGTTTTAGCCACAACAGTCACAGAAGAAAAAGAAATAAAATGTTTCCAAATTGGAAAAGAAGAAGTAAATCTGTCACTCTTTGCAGATGACATGATATTATACAAAGAAAATCCTAAAGATGCTTCAAGGAAGCTACAAGAGATAATCAATGAATCTGTGAAGTAGCAGGATACAAAATTAATGCCCAGAAGTCTCTTGCATTCCTACACACTAATGGTGGAAAATCTGAAAGAGAAATTAAGGAAACACTCCCATTTACCACTGCAGCAAAAAGAATAAAACACCTAGGATAAACCTACCTAAGGAGACAAAAGACCTGTATGCAGAAAACTATAAGACACTGATGAAAGAAATTAAAGATGATACCAACAGATGGAGAGGTATACTATGTTCTTTGAAGATTTGAAGAATCAATATTGTGAAAATGACTCTACTACCCAAAGCAATGTACAGATTTAATGCAATCCCTATCAAACTATGAATGATATTTTTCACAGAACTATAACAAAAAATGTCACAATGTGTATGGAAACACAGAAGACCCTGAATACCCAAAGCAATCTTGAGAAAGTAAAACGGAGCTGGAGGAATCAGGCTCCATGACTTCAGACTATACTGCAAAGCTACAGTAATCAAGACAGTATGGTAGTGACACAAAAACCGAATTATAGATCAATGGAAGAGGATAGAAAGCCCAGAGATAAGCCCACGCACATCTGGTCACCTTATCTTTGATAAAGGCAGCAAGTTTATACAATGGAGAAGAGACAGCCTCTTCAATAAGTGGTGTTGGGAAAACTGGACAGCTACATGTAAAAGAATGAAATTAGAAAACTCCCTAACACCACACACAAAAGTAAACTCAAAATGCATTAAAGACCTAAATGTAAGCCCAGACACTATTAAATTGTTAGAGGAAAACATAGACAGAACATTCTATGACATAAATCACAGCAAGATCCTACTTGACCCACCTCCTAGAGAAATGGAAATCAAAACAAAAATAAACAAATGGGACCTAATGAAACTTAAAAGATTTTGCACTGCAAAGGAAACCATAAACAAGATGAAAAGACATCCCACAGAATGGGAGAAAATATTTACAAAAGAAGAAAACTGACAAAGGATTAATCTCCAAAATATATAAGCAGCTCATGCAGCTCAATATCAAAAAAACAAACAACACAGTCCAAAAATGGGCAGAAGACCTGAAGAGACATTTCTCCAAAAATTTATATAGATTGCCACCAAACTCATGAAAGGATGCTCAACATCACTAATCATTAGAGAAAAGCAAATCAAAACTGCAATGAGGTATCACTTCACACCAGTCAGAATGGCCATCATCAAAAAATGTACAAACAATAAATGCTGGAGAGGTTGTGGAGAAAAGGGAGCCCTCTTGCACTGTTGGTGGGAATGTAAATTGATACAGCCACTATGGAGAACAGTATTGAGGTTCCTTAAAAAACTAAAAAAGAACTACCATATAACCCACTACTGGGCATGTAGTCTGAGAAACCATAGTTCAAAAAGAGTCATGCACCTCAATGTTCATTGCAGCACTACTTACAATAACCAGGACATGGAAACAACCTAAGTGTCCATTGACAGATGAATGGATAAAGAAGATGTGGTACATATATACAATGGAAAGTTACTCAGCCATAATAAGAAGCAAAATTGAGTTATTTGTAATGAGGTGGATGGACCTAGAGTCTGTCATATAGAATGAAGTAAGTCAGAAAGAGAAAAGCAAGTATGTATGCTAACATATGTCTATGGAATGTTAAAAAAAAAAAGGTTCTAATGAACCAAGTGCAGGACAGGAATAAAGACACAGATGTAGAGAATGGACTTGAGGACACATGGAGGGGGAAGTGCAAGCTGCGACAAAGTAAGAGAGTAGCATTGACGTATATACACTACCAAATGTAAAATAGATAGCTGGTGGGAAGCAGCTGCAAGACACAGGGAGATCAGGTCAGTGCTTTGCAACCACCTAGAGAGGTGGGTTAATGTGTTTAGGCAGGAGATGCAAGAGGGAGGGGTTATGGGGATATACGTATGCATATAGCTGATTCACTTTGTTACACAACAGAACGTACCACAGCACTGTAAAGCAATTATACCCCAATAAATATGTTTAAAAATATAAAAAAGAATTTCCCAAATATAGTTAGGGAGCTGGATGTGTCAAAATATGAAAAATACTTACATTCATACCAAATTTATGTTGATCTGCTAATGTATTAATCTATATATCATAATCATCTATCTTTGTAGACCAAAATGTAAAAAATAAATCTTTCTCATAAATTGAAAATATCTTGGATGAAATTTACCTTTTATATATTATTGAAACTTTTCTAGTGAACTTATTTTTCCTATAATTGTACATAAAACAATATTACCGTGTGATAGTAAAAATGGAACTTGTTCTTGTTCACTTTTTTATCTCCAGGTTATAGCATGATTGCTGAAAAAATTTGGATAGCATCTCCATCTCTGTTATTCATATATTTTAACATCACTGTGTTCATCTTTATTTTCAATTAGGGTAGAAAGAGATTTACAAATTATCTTGCACATGACATTTGATATTTGTTTCTGTCAAAATACTTCAATACTATATTTTAATTTTTCTACTGCAATTTTATTTCCTTAAAGTGTTTTAATATCACCTGCTTCCATTTCACCTCCACTATTTCTGACATTTTATGCTATTTTCCTTTTATCTCTTGATGTTTTGTTCTTATACCTTTCATCTTTTTTTTCCAGAGGTGTGCGTTTGTTGCATACTGTTAAGAATGTCAAACCATGTGTAAACATGTCTTCTGTCTCCCACTGTTAATCATTCTTCAGAGGTATTCAGAGGTATGTTCTCCCTCAGGGTTGTCTGAGGTATGTTTTTTTTTTGTTTTCTCTTCGCTAGAACATTTATCCTGTTTGAGTTTTTTTCTTCTGTACTAATCCTTAAATGAAAAGAAAGAGCATGTTGGTTGGCTATGGCTCTGCTGTGTTTTTATTTGGGCATTGAATAATATCCCTCAAAACCTAAGGGAAAATTACTCTTCAGGGAATCTTATCTGTTTCCTTTTGTTTACCCGCTGTTCATCTAACCTATAGGTTGATCTGTTGAACTTCTAGATTCTCTCCTACTCAATTTCCTGATTCTATAAAAAACTTAGTGGGTAGATAACACAAAAATCTTCCATTTCCAGAGTCCAATTTCCAAAATGCAAGGATTCTTGCAGACTCTGTTCTTCTTCAAGATCTCTATCATAGACAGTACAGATTCCACTGGTCTCTACTTCCTTCTTACTTCCTGATTGTGGCTTTTAGTTTTTGTGGTCTTTGAATACATACAGAGACATGGTTTGATATGATGTAAATGACATACAGACAATATTCCTGGGTTTCTAAAATTACAACTCATGTTTGTATATTTCACTCTCTTGCATGGCCCAAAGCAAAACATAGAGCCTGAAAGGCAGAAATGATAAAGGGAGAAAGAGGTAACTTTTATGTCTATGTTACAGAGAAGTAAAGTGACTAAATCGTGCAGAACACAGATTCAACCTAAAACTTAGGTGATGTTACCTAAATATATACTATGTTCCTGTGAAATTTTTCCATTATTTTCTCCCTAGTAGAGATACTGGGCTAGTGAGCTAGGGCAAAGGCAATACCTAAAGTAAAAACATATTTATTATTTCTTTCATATGAAGAAATACATTGAAACAGGACATTTTATTAATTTGTTATTTTTACTTTATTTATTTTGCTCTATTAAACAAATATTTAGGTATAAAAAATGCTCCAAATTTCAAAAATCTTAATATTTTGTGCTATAGTCTATATAGCCTCATAGGTATTTTATTTTGAAGCTGACTATTTTATTTGTGTATATTATTTTTTATTGATGTTCAAAATTACTTTCTAGAAAAAGCTACCATCCCAGTGTCATCTATGCTTTGTGTCCTAATTAATATGTAAATTTTAATCTATGTTGCTTTCTTAAATCTAAAATTGTATTATGCTTTGCAGTGCAGAATGATATTTGCCTCTTGATTTATAATTGAAGCAGGTTGCTCTTATTAACATACTTCCTCTAGGCAAGGGCAGAAATGTGGCTATATTTTTTAAACTGTAGTAAAAGAAGATGGTGAAAGTTTGATTAATATTTCATTTTTTCATCTTTGAAAATAATAAAACTATGTAAGACTGCCTTTATGTTGAATATTTATGTTCTTGAATTAAAGAGCCAACATACTTATCCCTTTAACACAAAATGAATGTTCTTATCATTTGTTATTCTATAATTAAAATACATGATTTTCAAATAATTCGTGTAGTTTACAAAATAACACAGTGAAATGATATAATATTGGATAAATTAATTGCAATCAAAATATTATAAGTGACAAAGATCTGCCTGATGTTTCATTTCAAATGTTTCAATTTGGTTCAAACATGCCAGAGGAGGGCAAATTCCTTCATGGATGTTAGAGGATAGAGAAAACTGGTCCTTCCATTGCATTCTCTAGTCTCCATCTTCCTCCTGATAGATTAGTGAAAAAGGAAATTATAACTGAGTCAATCGTTCATTTTTCTCTGATTCTTTCACAACACACTGTAAATCTTCCAAATTCTATTATCACAGAATATTTTAATTTCATAGTATAAAATGTTAATATCATTTTATTAATTTTTTTAATGTAGGGAGCATGAATTCAGAGCAAGTTCTGACTCTCCAATTATCCTCCAGATCAAGGGCACTGATGTAGTGCATGAACTCCTTTTACAACACACACCTCAGGTGACTGAGAACTCTTCCCATCCTGAAGTAGTTTCAATCTTGGAAGTCTTTAGATGTTTCAGTGACCATCATGCAGTCAAAATGAGTCATATTTTGGTTCCATTTATTCTCTTATTTTCCCTTCTGGACTGCAGAGAAAATATCTGAATTTCTCCCCTCATGATTTTTCTCCCAACACCCCACTGGTTGCCACAATCCATTTTATATTTCATAGTCATTCTCTTCAGTTTTTTTCTTTATTTTCTTCATTGTCACAATCCATTTTTTTCTATACACTCTTAACCAATTATTTTCCTCATCCTTCATTTATTTAATCATTGAATTTTATTGGGCCAATTCTATGTGCCTGACTAGGCACTAGCCACTAGGGAAGCAGGAATGAAAAATTAGACAAAAATCACATGAAATTTTGTTCTTTTACATTTTCTATCAGTTTTTACTTTATTTGCCACCCTTTTATCCTTTCACTCTAACAGAAACTAATGAATAACTTAAACATAGTTTAAAGCCCTGAATAAGCAGAATACAGCCTGCATTTACCTATCACTTAAGGAACATCATGGAAATATTAGTGTGAGTTTTAATATGAACACAATTCTATAGAAGGTTAAATGTACTTAGACTTGGTCTAAACTTATACATTTAAAAATGCAATTAATCACAATAAATATTATCCAGTAACTTTATTGGAAACATCATTGAGCACAAACAAAATTATCTCATGTAAATTTACCCCTGGTGTGGTTAAGTGGGTTTTCCATACAGGTGCCTGAATTCACAGTAGGCCCTGGCTCTCCTATTATGCTCAAATACATAATTTGCTTCCTAAAGCATTAATCTTCATGTCTTATATGTCCATTCACTCAGACAACATCATTGGTTACCTATTTTGTACCAGACCCTACATTGAATGCAAAGAGGAAAAATAAAATCTTAAATTCTGCAACAGTTTATAATTTATACAATGTCTTTGCATTTTAATATCTTCAACCATAGTGGAACTTTATTGAGCCATTTTACTTGATGTAGAAACAGACTAAGGGACTTTAAATATTTGCTGGACATCAAACATAAAAAGTAGCATAAATAAAATTGAATATAAATTTTCTCATTCCAATATCACTTTTCATTCCCTAGCTATGATTCAGGGATCCATCCAATTTGGTCTGCCATGAAAACTTAAACTATTAAATAATTTCTCCAACCTATAAGTAAAGGCCAAATCTAATCAGAGATCTTGACTTTATCTTGCCTGTTACTGGACAATGGTTTCTTCCAGAAGGTTCTTCCCTAAAGAGATTTCTAGGCTGAAGTTCAGCAACATAAATTCTTCAGAAAGGAAGACGGCTTCCTTTATCTGGATTGTGCTCTGAATACCATTCCTTGCCTAAAGGTAAAAGTAGACAATCCACTGAATTTGAGTTTTAGGTTAGAGGTGAGAGTGGTTTGAAGCAAGGTTAAAAATAAAGCTACCTTCTTTATTTGTCTGAAAAAAACATTTTAAATCTTCTGGGATAACTGAAACTCTTCTTTAAAATTATAAATGTGCATTGCATGCCTTCCAGCCAAAAAATGACCACTTTAAAAACCTGTCCTTCTCTTAACAGATTCCAGTGTTCATAACCAACTGAATAATGTTTTAATATTTTCTTTGTACACATTTTGGCCAAGATTCAGATGGTAAGTTAAAAAGCAAAATTCACTTGCTAAATTTTGGGCTACAAAGTGGTTAGATCTAGTCAGTCTATAAAGATACCTAGACAAAGATAATCTTCAGATAATCTTAAACCAGCAGAAACTTTAGGAGAATGTTTAATAAAATTGAATTAATTAAAAATATAATGCAGGGACATTATGTAATTTTTCTAGAGTCAAAAATGCCATTGCACACCCATCAGTATGATCCAGACCTACCCTTGAATCCAGAATTTTTGCTTACACCATGCTTCTTTTCAATGACTAAAATGTCATAAAAGGAATGAATAATATTAATCAATTTACAAAATTCTGAATTAAAAATAAATAAGTAGCTATACTTTTCTGAGGGTATCTGTGGCAGGCAGAGTACTATGTCTGTGTTTGTGCTTTATTTCACATAATGCTTATGGCAATAATTATTTGTGCTCCTTATATTTGGATAATTCTCCTTCTGGGCACAGAGCTTACATGTCCCAGGCACCTTGCAGTTAGAACCATATGACCAATTCTAGCCAATATGCCGTAAACAGAAATAATGTGTGCCATGTCAGGCTGGAGCATAGAATAAAGGATGAGAAATCTCTATACATGTATTTTATATGGTAAATCTGAAAGATAACAGAACCCACATATGCTTGCCAACCAATGGGAAACATGCGGAGTGAACAAGAGAGGCACATTTTTTAAAAATCAGGTCACTGAGATTTAGATGTTGCTTTTCACCAAAGTAAAATCTTGCCTATTCTGTCTAATATATTATTTTGCCCAATTTGAACTAGATTTTGTTATCTCATTTTACAGGAAAGGAAACTGAAGCTCAAAGTATTCATGAGAGTTCCAAATGCTCAAAGGTATAAACTATGAGTATTGAAGGAAATAGATACAATGTCAAAAAAACACAGGTGTGACAAAACCTAAGCTATCATTTAAGTAAACTTATGTTCCACCTTATATCCCTTATCATGCTAAATACAGAAAGCCTAATGTAGCTAAATCCAAGTAAAGTATGTTACGAAGGTACTTTGAGTTAAATTTATTCAATTGAGAATTTCTATCAACCTGCATGGTCTTAAATACTACAAATTTATAGGAATTGCTTGAAATCAGATAATATGATTCTTTTTTTAATCAAGATAGTGTTGGCCATTTTAGGTCCATCCATTTCTCTTGTCAATTCTTCCAAAGGCTGCTGGAATTTTATAGACCAAATTGAATAGAATGGACTGAAATTTGGGGAGGATTTACATGTTGTTTTCCCTCTAATTAATGTAGACTATCTCTACTTTTTCATGTCTTTTATATTTTGTCACCAATGTTCTTTAAATTTCAGTGTACATGTATTACAATAAAGACACAGAGGTAGAGAATGGATTTGAGGACGTGGGGAGGGGGAAGGGTAAGCTAGGATGAAGTGAGAGAGTAACAGTGACATATATACACTACCAAATGTAAAATAGATAGCTAGTGAGAAGCAGCTGCATAGCACAGGGAAATCATCTCAGTGCTTTGTGTCCACCTAGAGGGGCAGGATAAGGAGGGTGGGAGAGAGACACAAAAGGGAGGGGATTTGGGGATATACATATGCATATAGCTGATTCACTTTGTTATACAGCAGAAACTAACACAATATTGTAAAGCAATTATACTCCAATAAAGATGTTAAAGGAAAAAAGAAAAAAAAAGGACTCATAAATTTATTCTTAATTATTTTATGGTTTTGTTGCTACTGTATTTTTTTAATTTCATTTTCCATTTGTTTGATGCTAATTGTAGATAGAAACAAATTTGTTTACCATGAATAATTTTTTAAATATGAATAATATTACATCTAGTATTTTTTAAACAGAATTCTTAGGATTTTCTACATATACCACAGTGACATCTGTAAATAAAGGCAAATTTTACTTCTTCCTTTCCAATTTTTATGGTTTTTATTTATTTTCTCCTATAATATAATTGCTAGGACTTCTGCTATAATCCTAACTTGGAGAGAACAGAAACCTTGCCTTGTATCCAATGATTTTTGTGTGTGTGTGTGGTTGTTTGTTTGTTTTTTGAGTGGGTGGAGGGCAGATGTTCAATATTTCACTACTAAGTAAAATGTATAATATGAGCTATGGGTTATTTATAGATTCCTGTTTACCGAATGAGAAAGAGACCTAGTAATCCTTTTTCTGAGTATTTTCTTCATGAGTAGTTAATATACTTGTTTATCAAGTATATTTTTCAGTATCTTTTGAGAAGTTCTACATATTTCTCTTTATTTCATCATTGTGTTGAAGCACATTGGTTCATATTTCAATGTTAAATCAAACTTATATTCCTGAGGAAAATTTGTCTGGGCTATCTCACTTAATCCTTATAATTTTTGTGAAGTTATTATAATTATCATCATTTTATATGTAAAAAAATTAAACATAAAGGTATTAAATAATCTGCCAATATCAACTACTTAGTGGGAAATTAAGAGAAACTATAGATTTAGACTTGCTTATTTAAATTCTCTGAGGAAAAGAGTGAAAATAATCTATATGTATTAAATCAACATTACAGATGGATTAGAGAAGACTAAAATGTGAGGAAGGAAACAAAACTATTGTTAAACTACTATGCAATGAACTGTAATAGCCTATTCTAGGAAAGTACACATAAAGGTAAAAAAGCAGAGGCACAGAGAGGCAATTTTCCTTCGTGTGCTTTCAATTCAAAATGTCCTGAACAAGATGACATTGTGGCCTATTAACTTAATACCATCTCTTAATTGTGACTTTCACCTAATTTGCCTAACTTTGGCCTGAGTCTATGGTAGTCATGTAAGCATTTAGATTTACACAAGGAATTGCTAGTAAATTGATTAATGCTGTAAATCAATCCATGAATGGGATTACCCAGAAAATTCAACAACTCAAGGCTTTAATTCTGTGTCTACCCTGTTAAACAAAGTGTGTAAGCTTTTCAAACTTACTTCTTTGCAGACAACTCCCTATCAGCTAGAAACAGATGGGCTGATGGATAGTTTAATCAAACACGCAAACAGATGCTAGGAAAATTCATCATCATTGAACCATAACATTGGAATAAGTTGATAGTTTTTGTCTGTTTTACCTATTGGGATGTTAGTCAATCATCAACAGTCTTGTTTCCTTTGAAATGTGCCATTAGAGAATTTCCAATTAGGGCACACCAGCAAGCACAAACTAGCCTAACTGATGACAAGTATCTTAATGATGATAGGTATAAAGATAAAATAATATTGTCAAGCAGATAAACAGAGTTCAATTCTCAGTAGGACAAAGGTGGAAATTTACATTCATCTTATTGTGTAGAAGACAACATCCTCATTTGGGTGAAATACTGAGAACCATTTTGGATTTAGGCTAACAGCTTTGTCATTCTCATCCTCAGTTTCCTGATCATTAAAGGGCTGTAATTACAAACCTGTGGGTATTTTGAGAGGATAAAAATGTAATGAGACTTAGTTGAATGATCTTAATTCATATAATCTATTATGTAGATATAATATATCATTATCTCTGCAATTATTATTGCTATTGTAAGTGATACTGCCACTGGATTTAGAGATGATGATTCATTCCATTTTTGACTCCTAAAATTAAATCCTCGTTGATTGTATACTAAGTAGAATCACCATTTTAACCTTTCTTAAGTGTCAGATATGAACATGGTAACTAACTTTTCATGGAGGGCAAAGTTTTAATGGATCACCTATGTATTTTGATTTTCTTTCAATATTACTTGGAAATGGGTAAAATCATGACAAATACAGTGGATTTTCCTGCATGAGAATGAACATAAAATGCAAACATGAACAATTTCATCCACTTACTTCACATATTTCGTAGAAGTTTGGAATATTTATTTGTGAGCTATAGACAAATTAGAAAGTTAATTTGTATCATCTTACAGGTAAGTATTATCTTTCTACATACACACTTTAATGTGTATATACATGCATACATAAATAAAGAAGAAAAGAGAAGTTACAAAAAGTAATGTATATATCAATCCCAAACTCCCTAACTATCCCTCCTCCCACTTTCCCCCCTGGTAACCGTAAGTTCCTTCTGTAAGTCTGTGAGTCTGTTTCTGTTTTGTAAGTAAGTTCATTTGTATCATTTCTTTTTAGATTCCGCTTATAAGCAATATCATATATTTCTCTTTGTCTTACTTCACTCAGTATGACAATCTCTAGATCCATCCATGTTGCTACAAATGGCATTATTTCATTCTTTATAATGGCTGAGTAATATTCCATTGTGCGTATGACTGCTATATTTAAAATGAATAACCAAAAAGGACCTACTGTATAGCACAGGGAACTCTGCTCAATATTATGTAATAACCTAAATGGGAAAAGAATTTGAAAAAGAATAGATACATGTATATGTATAATTGAATCACTTTGCTGTATACCTGAAACTATCACATTGTTAATCAACTATACTCCAACGTAAAATAAAAAGTTAAAAAATTAAAGTATAAAAATAGTGTAATTATTAGATAAGTGCAAATCAAAACCACAATGAGGTATCACCTCACAGAATGGCTATCACCAAAATGTCTACAAATAATAAATGCTGGAGAGGGTTTGGGAAAAAGGGAACACTCATACACTGTTGGTGGGAATGTAAATTCATGCAGCCCCTATGGAAAACAGTATGGAGGTTTCTTAAAAAACTAAAAATAGGGCTTCCCTGGTGGTGCTGTGGTTGAGAGTCCGCCTGCCGATGCAGGGGACACAGGTTCATGCCCCGGTCCAGGAGGATCCCACATGCCGCGGAGTGGCTGGGCCCGTGAGCCATGGCCACTGACCCTGCGCGTCTGGAGCCTGTGCTCCACAACGGGAGAGACCACAACAGTGAGAGGCCCACGTACCCCAAAAAGAAAAAAAAAAAAAAACCTAAAAATAAAGCTACCTTAGGATCCAGCATTCCCACTCCTGGTTATATATCTGGAAAGCAAAAACTCTAAATCAAAGGGATATATACAACCCAATGTTCATGGCAACACTGCTTTAAATAGCCAAGACATTGAAAAAACCCAAGTGCCCATCAACAGACAATTGGCTTAAGAAGATGTGAGATACATATATATATATATATATATATAGTTTATTATATTATTTCTGTTTCTTCTGAAATTAATTTTTATATTGACCTTTATTTTTTGTAACAGATGGCAAAATTGAATGAATTTAGAATCATATGCCAAAATCCAGAAACCGATCACTTTAAGCTCACTTAATTTTATAGACTCAATATTTACATTCATTAAATGCCTTGGATAATTTATAAGCTATTTCCCTGACAAACTCCTCAGACTGAGTGTGTGTGTGTGTATATATATATATATATATAACTAAACCTTAAAAATTATTGTCATTTGCAGCAACATGGGTGGACCTAGAGAATATTAAATTTAGTGAAATCAGTCAGAGAAAGACAAATATCATATGATATCACTTATATGTAGAGTCTAAAAAATAATACAAATGAATCTATATACAGAAACAGACTCACAGACATAGAAAACAAACTTATGGTTACCAAAGGGGAGAGTGAGGGAAGGAGGGACAAATTAGAAGTGTGCGATTGGGCTTCCCTGGTGGCGCAATGGTTGAGAGTCCGCCTGCTGATGCAGGGGACGCAGGTTCGTACCCCAGTCCGGGAAGATCCCACATGCCCCGGAGCGGCTGAGCCCGTGAGCCATGGCCGCTGAGCCTGCGCGTCCGGAGCCTGTGCTCCGCAACGGGAGGGGCCACAGCAGTGAGAGGCCTGCGTACCGCAAAAAAAAGAAAAAAAAAAGTATGGGATTAACAGATACAAACTGCTACACATAAAATAGATAAGCAACAAGGTTTTACTGTATAGCACAGGGAATTATATTCAATATCTTGAATAAACTACAATGAAATACAACCTGAAAACAATATAACTGAATCACTTTGTTGTATCCCTGAAACTAATCCAATATTGTAAATCAACTATATTTCATTAAAAAAAAATAGTGTCAGGAATTAGAAATCAATTTCCTACCCTACTTGCAGTTACCAAGTAGTTCACTCATTTATTCATTCATTTATCTATTCAACAATGAAACTCTGATTATATTTATTATATAAATGTGTCAGACACGTACACGTTGCAGGGGTAAAAATATCATACACTCTCTTGTCTTATGCAGCATATGTTCTGTAGCAAAAAGGGGAAATAAGATATTTATGAGGCAACTCTTCTCCTTTGTTTCCTTTTCTCCTTTGCCTGGGTCAAGTCCTGGCTGGCAAAAATTTGGCTGTGGTGGAGCTAGGGATGAGGATTTGTCTATTGTTGTACTGAGACTAAAGATTTGGCCCAGGCAACTGGAATGATAGGTATACTTGGCCTAACAAATGGTCTGGTGTGACTGGTGGTTTCTGTGGGTCCATAGTCATGGATTTTCCTGGCACATTTGTTGTGTTCAGTAAGGCTATGACCCATGAGGCAACCACTTGGCCAGCATGTTTGACACAGCTAAAGCCCAAGAAGCAGCCTATGAATTTGAAAGATTGATTACATTCCAGAAGAGTGAACAAATTAGTAAATACAGAGCGATAAGATAATGTGAGTTAAGTTTCTCATTGTTAAAGAGAAGGTTAAAAATATGGAAAGGGGGAAAACTGAAATAAATCCTGTATTAGAGGTATCAGCGTGAACTCATGGTTTTTAATATATAAAGGTAGTTATAGTTATATGAATAAAATCTTATATATGTATTTATCTCTCAAGAGATAGAGCTAAAGATCAATAGAAATATATGTGTGTGTTTCTGTGGTGAATATATATACATATGTACATATTCTAGCCCTGATCACTGCATTCCAAGAGCAAATAGCACACAACACCCAAATTTTGGTTCCTAAATAATATTGTCCAATGAAAGCAACCAGGGCTGATTCCAGAGCTGGGGCAAGTATAGGATGAGCCTGAAATATCAGGTTGTGTCATCAGTAAGAAGGTAAAATTAGAAATGCAAATGAAAGTAAGAAATATGAAAATTTTTGTTAAAACATTTAGCAATATAGAATTTCAAAAGTTGTGATTTATAATTGCCACAAGCTTTTATTCTTATTCAATAAACATCCACTTCCATAGAATCAGAGTTAAATATTTTATGTTTCAGTCTTAGGAATTTATCTAGGATATAGTTTATCCATTATCCAAGACATCTAATGAATGTAAACTTTGGGTCTATAAAATTAAGTGAGCTTAAAGTAATCAGTTCCTGAATTTTGGCATATGATTTTAAATTCATTCAGTTTTGCCATCTGTCACAAAAAGAAAATGCCAATATAAAAATCAATTTCAGAGGAAATAGAAATAGTATAATAAACAAAATAAAAAATAGAAGGTTTTATAATATATTAAAATACAGTATTGACTTTATAAAAAGAGCTTCGTGCAAAGGAGTCTATGGAGATCATGAAAGCAATTTTGGAAATTAAAAATTGTAAAATTGTAGTGGCTGACATAAAAGCAATACAAAGTATGGGTGCTAGAAGACAGGAATCTCTCCAAATTTATAGAAGCATAAACATTGACAGAAAATATGAGAGAAAAGGGAATTCCCTGGCGATCCAGTGGTTAGGACACCATGCCCTCATTGCCGAGGGCCCAGGTTCTATCCCTGGTCGGTGAACTAAGATCTCACCAGTTGGACGGTGTAGCCAAAAAATTTAAAAAGCAAAAAAACAAAAAAAAAAATCTAAGCACTCCTTAAAACAAAGAAATTATGACAGAAAATATAGGTGGTTTAGTGAAATTTCAAGAAGGGTGGACTTTGAAAACTGGAGATTAATAAAGATATAATTAAATATAACCTGATTGATCTGAGAAATAGTTAAAATTCACCACTGTAAACATAATGTTTATACACTTTTCTGATGTTAAATTCAAGTTAAATTCAAAAACATATTAATTATAAGGATTGCTAAAAGAGTTCTCTAAAATGGAGCCCGGAGGCCTTAGAGGCAGTGAGAATTAAATTTTACAGCTTTATACCAACTTTTTGCTCATTTCCACAGCACCATGACAGTCCTGGCTTGACCATGTAGGGACAAGAAAACTCCCCTGCCTGATGTGGAGGAGGAGCTGATGATGGAAGGTTGATGTCTACTCAAGAATGAGGAAGAAGGTGTTCTTTTCCTCCTCCCAATTTTTCCTTTGATTATAAAACTGTAGCCCACTGAGTTCTCAGTGCAGCACTCCCTTGCCCACCTGCTTGTAAGCCTCACAAGCATCCTATTCTAATAAATCACTTTTTATCTATCAAAAAATATATTTTATGGCTTTAAATAACATCTACACACAGATGACTTCAAATCCATAACTTCAGTCTTCTCCCCTGTGCTCCAGGTCAGCATCTCTAAAGGCCTCTATTAGATTTCCAGTTAAATGTTCAATAGGAATAACAGAATTCTTGATTTTCCTCTCCAGAATTGCCCCTCCCATCATCTATCCACTAAGACAAAAATCTAGAATTATCTTTAATATGCCAATGTCTCTTACTCCAGTCCTCAATAATCATCCCCTATACCCACACCCACACACCACACACCACACACCACACACCACACAAACTCAAGCAATCCCACACCCACACACTACACACCACATACCACACACCACACACTACACAAACTCAAGCAATCCATCAACAAGTTGATATGCCCCGTATGGATCTGCAGTTTTTAAATTATGCTCTTAACATTGTATTCTAGACCATTTTATTTCTCACCTACAACATCTTAAACATCCCCTATTTTTTCACACTTAAACAATGAAATCCAAACTTGTTATCATGACTTTCAAGGCCTTGCCTAATTGAAAGCTTCTCCATTATTCTCTTTTACCAAGATCCCTCATATTCCATAAGTTGCATCCTCTCTAGATAAGTAGCTTTCTTAATATTCTTCAAAAAATTAATTTTGTTCTGACTTTCAGGCCTTTCTACTTACTATTCTTACTCCTGGAGCCACTGACACCAGGTCTTCATATTTTGGGTCTTTCTAGTTTTAAATGTATTTCTTCAGATTATCCCTGTTTACCCAATCAACTGAATACCAAAACTTTGGTTGACTCTATTATATCACCTTGTTTTAATTCTCTGTAGGTTTATCACCGTCTGAAATAATGTATCTCATATATTTCTTCATTTTTTTGTTATTTGTCTCTGTCACCTTTAAATTAAAATCTCAACCTGAGCTGTTTCATCAACTGCTTTACTCACCACAGCTAGAAAATACATGTCTGGCAGAGAATGAACATTCAATGCACATATGTTGGAAGAAATAATAAAATGCTACAATCAACAATACATTATAGAAGATATTTTTTCTTTTTCAGCAAGGATGGAAAATATACAGCAAGAACACTTCCCCACAGTTCTGCACACCTAACCCCTATGAATAACTGGGAATAGCACATTTTCCAATTGATTTTTAATATAGCCTGAGATCCTTCTTATTGCAATATTCAACTTGGCTACTATTCAAACAGCTCCAGCTATGAGCTGGAACCTGGTTCCTGACCCTAAATTAGATAACATAGCTTAGTTTGTACATGGTTTTAGACAAAGCTGTGAACTTCATTACATAAGTGTCTGATACTTATTTCAATTCAATAGACATTTATTGAGCATCTACTCCACTATAATCTTGGTCTCTGTTTTTGAGAGATCACAGTGTAACAGGAAAAGTATTGTACAAATAATCAAAGTCAATGCAGGAATTTAGGGAAGAGAAAGCAGCACGATCAAGGCGTGAAAAGTTGAATAACATGGCAGTCAACAATTGATGTTAATGTTTGGAAGGAAGGTCAAGGAGTGATGGTGGAAATAAGGCTGGGAACAGTCAGGGTCATATTGTGAAAGACTTTTTAAAATGAGATGGAGAGCTTAGATCTGGATGTGCACTCACTGGTGAGGGAAAAGTATGATCAGAGCTTTGTCTGAGAAAGATAAGTGGTGGTGGAGGGTAGAACTGAAGAGAAAAGGAAAAAATCTAGGGGCACAGAGACCAGTTAGAATAAAAATGCAAAATCTTAAGTGTCAGACAATTAGGACTTAGATCATGTGTTAATTGAAAAGAAAGGAAGGAATATATTTCAGGGATTATTGCAATTATGACTATGCATTTAATGTTTGTTTTGTCCTGAGTAATGGTAAGAGAAAGATATTGAGTAAAAAATATCACTACAATAGATGGTGACAGGCACCCAAGAGGAAGAAGCACTTTCAAAAGAACAGAGAAGTCTGTTTTCACACATGTTGAATTTGAAAAGCTGTAAATCTATTAATGTAGAGTTATTTAGCCACTGTAGAAAATAGATGCCTTGGAGTTTATATGGGTCAAATATATCCCTTCTCTATTTGAGTTCTGAACTCATATAGAAACACACACAAAATTCATATAGTTCCAAACTATTAGCTTTGTTGCTACTTAAGCTGAATTAGAGAATATAACATAGGTTACCAAAATCTTTTAGTTTCAATTATTGAAATTTAAATTGACTGACTTATCCTCCCAAGCAACAAGAGGAGATCTGTCCAATGAGTGTACAACATGGCACTTATTTTCTACTGCTGTATATTTCATTCTATTTCAAGTTGTGAAAAAATTCTCATCTGAACAGCAGGCATATCAACTGGGTTGAAGTTGCCATATAATGGGTCTTAAAAATTGTCAGTTACTTGGACCTGAATTAAAAGCCTGAGACACAAATGTTGGGTTTCACCATTAGTCACCATCCTTCATCAAGTTACGTTCAAATAAATCCAGAATTCATTGTCTGCAAACATGTGGCGTAATCCCTCATCTAACTTTTAGATTTTGCTAATAATAATAACAATAATAATAATATTTAATCCTTAGCATGGGCCACCCTGTGCTAAACATATTACATTCAAAATATTAATACAGAAACTTTATGTTAGGTATTATTTTGATTATTACACTACTATTTTATTAGGAGTCTTGACATTTACATTATATAACTAAGCAAACAAGATCAAATAAAATGGAGGTCCAGAAGTCCTCCTGAACTTCACCTGATTATCTCATTCTGGGATCCATTCTGTCAGTTGATCAGATTCATTATCTCAACTTGTTTTATCCTTTGGAAGCTCTACCTTGACCTCCTAACTATACATTTTGATGCTATCTGTATGTCTAGACTAGGTTTCCTAACCCTTGTGTTGGATTCATAGTACCTGGAGAAGGTTTTAACTTTATTGCTTCCATTTGCTTCCTGTTGCTACCCTTAATGTTTAATATCAGAACTTCATTCTTTCTAAGGCAAGTTTCATCACATTCGTGTTTTTCTAGGCATTTGAGTCTAGACAAACAATGGCCTTAAATATATGCAATCACGAACATATAATATTGCTTCTTGATTTAGACATAAACTCTACTCAGAAATACAATCTCTCTGCTGAAAATGCAGCTATTCAAATGGCATTTGACTACTTTATTTTATCACAACAAAACTGTCATTAATTTTTAAAACACACCATCAATTTATGTATCATTAGGAAGGAAAAATTTACAAATTATTTAATTTCATCAGTTATAAGACTGAGATTTCAGAGTCCTTAAATGTGAAAAAAAAAGTTGTATCTTGGAATCAATGAAATATCATAAGTTCCTTGAATTTTCACCACCTTTTAGTTTTCTCTTACTACTGTTATGCTTTGTTAATTAACTAACTGCCCCTCTTTTTAAAAATCCTGCCAATTTTGTGTGAAGGAAAATCCCCCAAAGTAAGTTATAGCAGACAGTTTATTGTTATTGTTACCTGCAGAGGCAGATGGGTCCTTACTCCAAATTTGCTTTGAATATTGAGCCTGAAGATACCACACACAACAAGAAGGAATGAAAAGTTTTATTACTGACATGTTTGAGATCTCTGGGGAGAGCAGGACAGGCCTATCAAACAAGTCTGAAATGGCTTGAGGAGCAGGGAAAGGAGACAGGCCTGGTTTTGAATTGTGATTAGTATGTGGGGCTGAGTGAGACTTCCCAGGCACAGGCAGAGGTTGGCAGTGTTTAAGTCTCCCTCTGGAGCCAAAGGAGGGAATATTGGGCCTTCTTGTCATCTTACCCAGATATGGAGCACAAGAGGGAGAGGAAACGTTGAGTTTTAAAATCTGTCAGCGGTCAAATATAAAAAAATAGAGTCCAACTCCTGCATTTACTTTCAAAACTTATAAAGGTTAGTGTTTCAATTTAATAGGACAGAAAATTCTAACGTAATTGTTATGAAAGCTAACTTTCCATATGTATAGTAAAACACTAAGATCTTTAGATAAACTGGAATTTACCATACATCTATTTTCCAAAATTCTTGAGCATCCCTTTATAGAATCTTTCTCAGATTAGTGTCACTCTCTCAGAGACAAAAGATGAAGAGTTTACCTGATGCATTTTGGCTTTCTGATAACTTTCAGGCAGTTAATCATATTGTTTCTCTGATCTAATGACATGGCCTGAGTAGAGAATGACTTATTTGTTTCTATCTGGCCCTTTTTTGGCATGTTGGTAGGTACATTCTTAATTGACTCTTCATTTCATTTTGCATATGAAATGTTAAGGAAAAATAATTATCAGTATCCGAACATGGAAAATTGCACCATCCAAAAGTACAGATATGAATCTTGCTTAATGTTCTCAAATTTTGTAAAATAATCTTCTCATAAATATTTTTCTATATTTCCTCCATTTTAATATTATTGAGATGAACTCTGGTCTTCTAGAAAGTTTAAAACCTGCTGAAGTGACAAGTTACTACTGGTGACCAGACAGCTTCTCACCACTACTTCACTAGTCCAACATTTAGGGAAAATATGCTGCCTAAAAAGGCCATTATGTTTCTGTTTCCTTTTTTTTAATTTTTATTTTTTTTCTTTTTTGTGCTTAAATTGGTTCCAAAAGGCAAAAGGCAAAGTGAAGCATACAACAATCAAATCTGGGTGAACAGCCTTCAGCAGAAGAATTTCAAGTCTCAATTTATGAACTTAGAAGCACTTATGCTGGAGATATTCGCTCTACCAAAGCATAGTAGAGTCCCCTTTCCCACATAAACTCTTCTGTTGGTGGTGCTGTGTTGAAAGCAGTTATGTACATGCGTTCCTTTGTTCTCATTTTGGACAAACAGCAATTGTTGGACACTGGATCACACCAATCAACCCAGAAAAGAAAGGATATTATCTCCAGATATTTGAGATTTGCCTTGGGAAGAGCACAGAGGTCATCAGTGCTGTAGTGCCTTTATTATGTCTCCCTCAGGGAAGAGTCTGAAATCAATAACTCATGAAGCACAAAACCCTCACACAGAAATTTTGATGTTAATAATACTTAGGCATACAAACTTGGACTGAATTCAGCTATGAGCTCAGTATCCTGGCCATTAGCAACCTTCCTGTGTGAATATGTCCCTCATTTATTGCATTCTTTGCCAGTTAAATAATGCACTGGCTTGACAGAATTTTGTGAAGAGGTGGGCATTTTTTTATTTGTCTCAAAAGAATTCGAACCTGAAGTAGTATCTGACTCTAAACACTTTAAGTGACATTTATTTGAGAGAACAGCTTTAAAAGATTTCAGAGCTAGACAATTTCTCACTTGGGTTGCTTGTATTTCTATTTCACCTAAATTTTTCATAGCTTTTGAAGTAGTTTCAGATGGTCTATGGAAACACAGGTGAATAATACTTACGGTCTTTGGCCCATTTTTCTTGTTTTCCCTACCAGTTACTATGTAAAATAAAACATACCTATTATATTGGACTCTAGTCAAATCTGCCCATCCCCAAGGAGTTGCAACTTCCTATGGGAGATGCATATCACCTTGGACAGTGGGGTCTTCAGATCTCCCCATCAAAGCACATTAAAGACTAACACATTCCAGGGCTTCCCTGGGCTTCCCTGGGCTTCCCTGGTGGCGCAGTGGTTGAGAGTCCGCCTGCCGATGTAGGGGATATGGGTTCGTGTCCCGGTCCGGGAAGACCCCCCGTGACACGGAGCGGCTGGGCCCGTGAGCCATGGCCGCTGAGCCTGCGCGTCCAGAGCCTGTGCTGCGCAACGGGAGAGGCCACAACAGTGAGAGGCCCGCATACCGCAAAAAAAAAAAAAAAGACTAACACATTCCAAATTGGGGGTTGGGTGGGAGAAACAGAAAATAACAACACCAAATAAGGATAGGTGTATCATTTTAAAATGTAGTTTTGCTTTTTAAAAGTTTGAGAATCAATCTTGAGAAAGTTTTAAGTATTGGAATTTGACCTAAAATGTATTTGCATAAACTTGGAATATGTTTTTATGGTGCACAGTATGAAAAAAATATGGACTGAATTGACAATTCCTTTGTAATTTTGTTTCTAGGAGCTCCCTTGGAAACTTGTTCCCATGCTTGTAGTGGGGAAAGAATGGAAGAAGAAGAGGTCCAGAAATTTAGGTTCAAATTCCCTATTTCAGTGTGGCTCCAGATTAGAACTTGTCAGTGCAAACTGCTCAGGGAGATCTGAGGGCAGAAAGGGAAGAGAGGGCACAGTTCTTCAGAGGCAGCTACAAAAGATTAAGGGGAAGATGTGAAGTTCAAAGTAGCTTCTAGTTATAGAGATGAAGCAGCCTGGGAGAGTTGGTGGAAATTCCCAGCTTATGCTTCATAGTGGCATCAGCAGCAAGCTATAGAGAAGCTACAGTATAAACAGGTAGTTGTTTGAATCTTCCAGTTCCTAAGAATCTCAGCAGCTTCCAGGCAAACTCTTAAAATTCACCCCTTCCTGTATTGCAGGCTGAAGCCCTTACTGGAACCTCCTCAGACCTTCACTCCTCCTGTTCTCTCAACATGGGTCTAAGCCTCCACTTTATTGTTTTATAATCCTTCTGAATATCTTCTGATTATTTGACTGAATTTTAAATAACAGTAACATTAATCATCATGTTTAGATTCAAAAGAAATACATGGAATCAATGCTTATATTTATTTTTTTTAATCTTTCAGAGAGTTTAAGGTAAATACTAGATATCCTCTGAAAGTGTGCAGTTCCAGCATAAAAAAATTATTTCAGTATTTCATTAATAACACTCTGTTAGTTAAGTAGCACTATGTTTTTGAAACCTATCACAGGTGCAATACAAAAAATGAAAGTTTGGTTTGTTAGCATTTAAACCATAATTTTCTTTGCCAGTAGATTTTCCTCAAGATGTAGGAAATTTAATACTGAATTTAATTTTATATATTAAATCTGATAATATTTGGTTTCTATTAAAGGATTATGTTTCCCTTAATATAATCCTGGGAACTCAGGCTGATTTGAAGAGCTTTTCTTGCATTTGTTTGCTTTGATAGAAGGGCTTAAAATGGTGGCATACTGCTTTGGTGTTAATATGTGTTTCCTGTAAGTAAACACAAATGTGGGAAAACATTAATGAGGGATCTATAGTACTGGTTAAAGAGGTGGAGAAAATTAATTCAATTAAAGTGAAATGAACTATCATTATTTAATTTGAGGAAGAAATCTGGGCAAAAAGGTGTGAATTTACAGACAGAACTGTGCTAAGTTCTTTTGCATTTGCACTAGGGCTGCAATAGAATGTAAAACTGTAATATAGGGTTTTCAGCTCAGCACTTTAAACAAAAAGTTTTGTTCTCATGAATTTGTATTTGGAACTATGTCACTGGATATTCTCTAAACATAGGATGAAATGGGATAACTTTCCATCTGTCAGTGGTAAGTGAATTTTAGTCTGAATATTGATGAAGTTGTTGGACCTCTTGCTGCTTCCTTGCCTTAGAAACTTTTTGCCTCACTCAACATATAAGATGTGGGATGCAGAACTTCCATTTCAAAAATAGGTAAGGTATCCTCCTGCCCTGTTGATAAAATACGATCTGATATTTGATGTTGTAACCTATGATGATTTTTGTCTATTCCCTGAATGTGGTCTTGTCAAGCCTAAATTTTATGGCTTACTGTATCCACTAATTCATCACCTGAATCTTACTTTTCTCTCTAATGGAATAGACACATACTCTTCCATCAGCATTTCAAGATTTTCCCAACGCGCCTGTAGGTCAACAGATCCACTTACCCAGAGTCCTTCAACTTAGAGATGGGCATTTACATATTCACTAAATGAATCACCTAGATTACATAATTTTCCTATGCAGTCATTTTTTTTGTTTGTTTTTTTCTCAGTTGAATAGCTCTTGGGACCGTTTTAGGCACAAGGAAGTGTTGCCCAAATCATTCAAACAAGGTCAATTATTTGAATGTGAAACGTAATTAGTTTATCATATCACTCTAAAAAATGGTAGCCAAAATAATAACTGTATCAGCAACCTTCCAAACATTACATCTCAAATATCATTTTTTGGCAATATTTTCTAAAGAATAGAAGAAATTTTGGAAAGCATAATTGTCCACAGCAGCTAAGGTAAATGGAATTTAACTCAGTTAAATTATATTTATCACTGAAATATTCAAACTATTTCAAATGTTATGATTGAAGCACACCTTATATTTCTAATGAAAACTTTTCATTTTACAGTTGGACAAACAAGCCTCCAATGAATGGAAGTGCTTTCCAATGCTCTTTTAATTCTCGATAATAGTAGCCTCTTCTCATAATATCTTGAATGCTCTTCCTTTGCAATCTCACACATTTTCTCCCTGAGAGATGAGGCAGAGGAAGAGATGAAATATAATAGGATTTAGATGAAGTACTTGGAATTTCATCTTCCATTCCAGGAAGAGTAAAAGCTTTTAGTAGATAAGGGACGTTCTCCCTTTTACTTTCCCCAAACTGGGATTCTTTTATCCCAAATGAGTTCCTTTCAATCCAGGATATATAGGTATTTGGCATTGCTCCTGCTTTGGGAAAGTGAGGTCCTGTAACAGAGTTTGCCTAGAAGATTGGTAGCTATGCTTTGCTAAAAATTCAGGGGGAAAACCCCACCAGCCTGTAGCTTGTCAGTCTTCCATCACCTTGAAACATTTTCTTAGAGTTGGTAAGGGATGTTTTTAGTTGTGAAAATGGTGTTCCTCAAAGCTTTTATAGGACTTTAGGGCTTGGCAAAGTGGAAATGCCTACACTTTTGCTATCATAACAGAAAAGAAGAACATTTCTTGGCAAGCTGCCTACAGTGAGAACCAACTCTGATCAGGGAGATGATAAAGCTTCACTGCCAGGGGATGTATAGGAAAAATTGGATAGAATACTTGAACCTTCCAATACAAAAAGTGACTGAGCACAAATAATTTTTCACCTTCTCTTTCAGAGAGGAACAAACACAGAATGGATAGCTAGATGATGTAGATAGTAATTTAATGCCTAAAGTATCCCCTGATGGGGATAAGAGACAGATAAAGTCTCTGCATTTCTAGTAATTATATTTTAATAAAAGAATCAGAAATATACTGTCAAATCTACAAAGAAAATGATTTTTGTTAGTACTAAAGAAATGCATAGGATTAAAATCAGAAGAAATGGTCATGGAGGAGGCAGAGGTCAGGCCAGTTTGCGGGTTAGACAAAATAGAAAATGAGAAAGTTTTTTTGAGAAACATATCTCAAGAAATGATCCACATTTTTTGAATAGTTCAAACCCTTGTTTAATCCTTCTTTAATTTTCTAAGCCTTGCTAAGAAACTCTTCAATTACAAAAGATACTTTGTCTGACACAGTGCCACTCTAAGCCAAAAAGAACCCACACTGGGTAAAAAAAAAAAAAAAAACCTGGTGTGACTTACTTTTATATATACTTATAGAGATTATATTATGATCTTTATTGTGCATTATATTAAAATATGTAGTTTTGTGCATTTTAATTTCAATTTTTTTTAAAGAAAGTATGTCAGTAGTACAGTAGTAACTAGGCATGTCATAAGTCAATATCTAAGAATTGCAGTACTATCAATTAAGGCAAATGATCAGAATAGTGTAGGAGTCATCCAGAAAACTGCTATTTGAAAGGAATTGTGTGATTGGTCCTTAACGAATATAGATATGTAAATTGGCGAATAGAGAGGATGTTTAATTTTGAAAAAAGATATTTATTATTCACTGACAATGGGAACCGTTTAAAACTTAGCACTCTTTCCCCCTTAGCCCACGTTGAGAGGCATACTTCCAGTGGAATAGGACCGAATTGCTGGGTACTATTGTTTCCTTCATCTGAGACATATAATCAATTGAAAGGCATTCTAGGAGAAATATAACCAGTTAACACTGTTCATGATACAAATGTAGACAGCAGAAATATTAAAGTTTCTAGAAATCAGAAGGAGTAATGTAGCCTTCACAGCAAAATTCATCATAAAATATAAATAAATACTTTCAAATCATCTTATTTTATGCCATTTAATTCTTGTCAAACATGCTGTAACCTCTTTTTTTTGCTTTGCTTTCTGATTTGGAAAAAGAAACCTGACATCTCACTATTTTTCCTTTTTCATATGAAAATTATTTTATAATCTGAGAAGAAAAATTTTCCTTCCTGGCTTATTCCTTGATTTTTAATAAGAAGTAGCCTAAGGCAGGAAGAACAAAACCATTTCCATGCCTAAAATTTTACATAGCTTTTGGAGTAAACAGGTTGAATGTTTGGGGCAACTGTCTCAATGAAAATAGTCTAAGATAGGGAAGTGGTAAAGGAAATGCAGATTTATAGGGGAATTTGGATTTCTAATGATATTGGAGTAATTCTGAGATTGTCTTTTCTCTACAATCCTGTTTAGGCTTCTTCTTTTCTTTGTGCTAGCCATTTGTGCAGCTCAAAAGGATTGAAAATGGTAAATCGGGGATGAGAGTGTACTTAGATGGGTGGAGGTCATGGTTCACTAGTTATTTAACAGACTGGATACCTTATTGGGTATCAACTATGATTTAATAAACCTTCATCAGTGCTTGACTTTTAAAACAAACATTTTTCAAGTTAGTGTTTGGATTGGAGCCCATCTGGTGTAGGGATTATATTGATACATATCTACAGGAGTGGCAAACTTGCTTGAGTATGGCAGCCAATAAAATGAAGTACAAAGAATAGCAGGAGTTTTAAATAAGCAGTTATATGTATCCTGGACATTGATGCTAATCTGGGCTTCATGATTTCTCCCATAATCCATCTAAAATCCTTAAATACTCTAGAATCATGATGATCTTGTACATTGCAGCAGAAGTTGAAAATTGGGATCTCTGGACCAGATCTGAATGATTTGTCATGGTTTACGTAATGTTTACCAACACAGTAGTTGTCTAATATCACTTAATTGCCAAATAAAAATGAATTGATTTTATAAAACCAAGATCATCTGCTTCTTTTAGAAAATCAGATTGTCAACAACTAGTGTCAACATTCCTGTATGGCAAAAATTGGCTTTTTCTCAGAATTGCTGTTTTGAAGGAGGCTGCACACTCTGATTTGCTGTAGTTCCAATTTCTCTCTTTTTTCCGTCACAGAAAGCTACTCTTGGTTGGCATGCATCCTTCCCTTTGCACTATAGTTTTCCATTTAGTAAAACTAAGGGTCAGCGAAATATTACTCAAACTTCAAAAAATGAAAGTGAGAGAGGGATGCATTTTTTAGAAAGTGGGGTGTAGTATAATTATTGTTAAAGTGGACTATTCTTAGACATTTACTGAATGAATTGTGTTTGCTTCCAAAGAACAATTTGTTCATGCATTTACTTATCTGCACTGGCCTCTTTAGACATGTGAGCATCCAATGCCTGCAGTAGAGCCATTATCCTCCTGAATGTCCTTGCTGTGTCCAACAAATAAAGAACTCACCTTGCTTGCAAGTAAGTATATATTGGTTTTCTCATCATTTAGCCTTCATTTGGGATTGATTGTCACCTCTGACATCAGAGATTTAATGCTGTTTCCAAATTATTAAAGTTCTAGTATTTTTCTCTTTCCACAGTACTGGGTACTTAGTAAGGTGTATTTGGTCTCCCTGCACTACCAGATATGACTTGGGTCATATGGGACATCAGTGTCACTGCAAACAGGTATTTGACTCAGGTAACATCCTTGGCCTTGATCTCTTAGAATTAGGTATTGTGTTTTTTATAGCTTGGAAGTCAGTAATTCAAAGTCGATTTACCTAGTTATCTTTTGGGGTAAAAAAAAAATCCAGCAAAACCACAAGGCAAAAAAGAATGATTTCTTTTCTACTTAATTTTTTAAATTATTATTCTTTTGATGGCAACAAAAATTATTGACGCAGGTTAGCAATCCAAAGACATCGGTGATGTGGGAATGTCCCTATGTATCTCTCAGGTATGGAATGCATCCTTAAACAATGTTACATCACCTCAGGGACATTCCTCACCCTCCCCCACCCACACCATATCAATGAACAGTTCTTATGTGGATAGAGAAGCAAGGGTGGTTCACTAAGTTTGACATCCAAAGTCGAAATTCCAATGAAATGAGGCCAGTAATAATTATCCACACGAACTTGGGCAAGTTATTTTTAATTCCTAAATCTCAGTTATTTAATCTGTCAAGAGGAGATGGTAATACTCATTCCACAGGGTAATTGCGAGAGTTGGAGGAGGCAAAGAGAAACAGGATAATAGAGTGGTTAGGAACATGAGCTCAGGAGTTAGGCTAACTTGCTTAAAATCTCTTTCCATTGATTACTGGAGCCTTGGGACAGTTATTCAAATTAAGTGAAGTTTAGTTTCTTCATCTTTATCATGTAATTATAATCTGTTCTTTTTGGATTGAAGGATTCGATCATATAACACATATCTAGCAGTCACCTGTCACATAAGTGTTCAGTAATTGAGGATAATAATATATATGAAAAACATTTAAGGCTTCCCTGGTGGCGCAGTGGTTGAGAGAGTCCGCCTGCCTATGCAGGGGACTCGGGTTCGTGCCCCGGTCCGGGAAGATCCCACATGCCACGGAGCGGCTTGGCCCGTGAGCCATGGCCACTGAGCCTGCAGGTCCGGAGCCTGTGTTCTGCAACGGGAGAGGCCCGCGTACAGAAAAAAAAAAAAAAAAAAAAAAAAAAGTTTAATAAACAAAATAAATATGCTTAATAAATAATTCTGCGTTCTTGAAATAAGTTAGTCCTAAGAGAACTTGCATATAGAAGTACTTTACCACTCGTATAGTTTTTCTCATAATCCTATTTTTCTTCAACTTTAGGAAACAACTTATATTTTTTCCTGAATGATGTTATTTTCTCAAAAAAATTCTGTTACTGGGAAATGATCTGATACAAAAACATTTTGCGACTCAATTGAATGAAAAAAATATTTATCTAGTAAATTTTCCCCTGGAATATTTATGTTTTAAAACAAATATTATTTTCTGAAAGGAATGGGGATTCCTGATAGCAACAACATTGTGTGAGAATGTAGGATATTTGGATAGGAGATTCCCTGACCATTCCATACTGCTGATCATCTAAAATTTCTTGGCCCAAGGCTGTCCTAGCTTGAAATATTTAAAACACGATGAGTATGTAGAAGACCTTCTCTGGTTCTATGCAAGGAATGAAAGGTAACATGCTTGGATCAAGCAGCATATATCTGCATGTCCCTTCTCCAACCAGCTTGCAAAGAACGTGGCTCACTATTACTTTCTTATATTATTAAAATTTACCTCAGAATATATATGCTGAAAAAAATATTCAGAATTTGCCAAGTCCAATTTTATAACTATGAAGAAATGCCTGAAATCACAATATCTATATTTACCTGCTAATATATTCTTAAATTCAATGGTAATAACTACCAGAATCACCTCTTTAGGTTTAGGTATGCATAAGTGGCTTGGTTTTGTGCTGAATATGTTTTCAACAGTAATGTTTATAAATCATTTCCATAAGGGAGTTTTCTAGTGAATTTAATCAATTCATTTGGTTTTATGGCAAAACTAGTTTTATTACTTAGATGCACAGATAAAGATATAACTGTAATGTATTTGCCCTAAAAGTCAGTTATAATAGATATCAACTTCTACACAAAATCTGAAATCCTAAAACTTGAGTTGCTCTTAAAGATTTTCCAACTTTAGTTTTAAATAACATATCAATCTATCTTAAAGCCAAGGAGAAAACTTAATTTGAACTTTTAATAATAATTGCATGCACACTTATGATGTATATTATTTAGTTTTCTATATATTTTTATTATTTAAATCATACATGTACTGAGCCATAACTCACATGTGTTCTGAGATATCAATGGCCTTATCAGATGGACATTCATCTTTAAAGCAGTATCTAAATAATGATAGAAATAGACTAATGAGGAATTAATTATATCAATATCATTGGCTTATAAATGATGTTCTATCCATAGGTGGAAAAAGTTAAGAAATTTTCATTTGAAAAATAAATTCTCTAATTCACTATATCATAATAACTGTAAGGTTCTTACACCTACATTAATCCACAGATTTGGAGGGCATTATGATACTTGCTGGTAGGGCTTTTTGTGCCTCTTTCTGAGATTAGTGTTCAAGATCAAATACAATAGTGTTTCTACATAGAACAATTTATTTGATAGGATCAAAACATCTGTCTGCCAACACATAAGCCACTAAAATTTACAGTATATATATATATATATATATATATATATATATATATATATAGAGAGAGAGAGAGAGAGAGAGAGAGAGAGAGAGAGAGAGAGGGACAGAGAGACAAAGAGACAGAATGAGGGAGAGAGAGAGAGAGAGATTCTTACTTTTCTATTTTATTCTCTGGTATAAGGTTAATCTTCATGGAATTATTACTACCCTTTATATCATTGTTACTCTAGCAAGGATATTAATAAATATAGGCTAGTTGAAATATCACACTCCAAACTGGCTGTGTGTGGAAAGTCAAAACACCTGGAATTTTACTGAAATCCCTGTCTGATTTTTTCACATGATTTATTAAATGTAGCCAAAACGTAGTTATTGCGTGATTCCTATCTCCTAGTTACAGTGTTAGCTTTGGAGAATATGAATGATGAATAAGAAAAGGTTTGTACCTTCAAGAAATTTAAAATCACATTTGAGAACAAAATAAATTAGCAGTTTTAATATTGTGATAATAAAAGTGTGATATACACTACTGCAGCACTGTTATAAGTACTCAAACTACACATAGTGTGCAAATTATACTTTACTGTATTCCCTTTATGTATTTATGTTCACATTGGCAAGCCTAAGCAGTATGAGACTAATGTGTGGTTGGTTGCGGTTGGGTGATCTTTTCAGCAGCTTGAAATATTTTATGCATTTTTTTCTTCCTTCTTTTTTCAAGATGGAGGCTTAGTTTAAAGAAAGAGGGGCCTGTTTGCACTTTGGGATCACAATGAGAAAAGGGGTTGCTCAGTCTACATGATTTCCTGTGCATCTTAGCTGCTATATTCAGCGTAGTTGTTTGTATTGTCTTTGAACAGTAACCATGGAGGACCATTAACAATTTAGGGACTACAGACTATCTAAATCACAATCAGTTTGTGGTCACAGGACTTTTTCTCTCAGACGTGTATTAACTACAGAGTTTTTGGGGTTTTGATTTTTATTTCTGTTTTCCTTTAATGCAGGTTTGTTATTGAACTGGGCTGCTTATTACCACTGCAACCCTTCTCTAGGACATGCCAGAACTTCTGGATTTTTCCACACAATTTTGTAGGCTATGGGGTCCAGGTATACTTCTAGTATTTTATTTTTCTAGCTTTATCCATAGCACCTACAAGCCTCCTTTTACTCTAATGTTTTCCAGAGCATCAAAGTGAATACGTACATGCCTAGAGTCTTCTGTACTTCATGCCTTCCTCATCTCAGGGATTCAGATACACAAATATTAGACGTAAGATTTTTGGTAATTTTCTGTATTTCTCATTCTTACCTGGATCCTCATTTCTGGGGCTGACCATGAGAGAAGGCTAATCAGGGCACTGGTATCTGACTTTTCCTCTCACTCTTCCTTACAATACACTTTTGTAGTAGCAATGGCCTTTTCTTATCCCCATTCTTTCTATACAGAACACCTGAGAGAGATTAAGAGTAATAAAGTGTTCCACATAAATATAGCAGTGCTTCCATAAAAACAGTAATTCAAAAATAGAACAAAGGTAAAGATTAATCACTAAGACTTCACATTAAAAGGGCTCATAAAGAATAGAGTAATAATATAAATGAGAAAAAGGTAAATATATATTATTTTGACATTTAAGAACATTAAAGACCAAGAGAGAATACTGAAAGCTTATGTAAAGGAAAATCAGGAAATGATGAAAGGATAGAAGCTAATTAATATTATACTTATCAACATCATTGGATGCAAAAGAGAAAAGAATAATAATATATCTATTGCTGAAGGAAAATGCCTTAATATTTAAAATGTTCTCACTTCAACAGTTTTATTCCAAAGAATAGCTACGTTTCCTAGGTGCACCAAGAAAAAACTTGCAGCACATATGTTAGATAAAGTTCCAGGTGCACACCATTTTTGGTTCTTGCCCAGCTCTCTGACTTTCCTTTTCAGATAGAAGAGATGGTGTTCTCTTTTGTAAGTCCTACCAAAGGAGAAAAATCAGAGGGAAGGAGAATAAAAACAATGTGATACTAGCTAATTAATTAACAAAATACACCTCACAAAGAGTTCCCATTTAAACTTATTTTGTGTTGTTAAAAATTAAAGAAGGAAGTGGGGGAGAAAATCAAATAAAATCTATTTATGGCACTGTAGGCAACTTCTTTTTGTGTATTTTATGTGCAAATATGAAAAAAAATCAGTCTAAAGAGAGGAGGAAATTAAGGATGTGGATTATTATAATAGAAACATTATTAAGTTCTAAAGTTTATTGAAAGTGATAGTTTAGTTACTAAGAAAACAATGTTAAGAATGTAAATGAGAAACAATACTTTGTTAAGAATGTACATGGCATACTTTGAATTATCATGCAGAGCTATAGAAAACTAATTAATAAAATGCTTTTAATGTATTTCTCATAAATATCACTTTCATCAAACTAAATTTAAGTAATTCTATTACTGGAAAAAACAGTGCTGGTACATTGTAAAACCATGATGTAAAAAATATTAAAAATTACAGTTCAACTCCTTCCCTGATTGTTCATGCTCTGAGCCCAGTTTCAAAAATGTTCCCATTTCCTTGTCTCTTCTAATAAAGAAGTCTCTTGCACATAGAAACCAGCTGTCTTTCTTACACATAATTTCCCTGATTGATCCACAAAACCATAGTGTACAAACATACCTGTGTATTGCTTGTGAATTCCTTATCTTTAAGCATGTCTCCCTAATGGTTGACAACATTCATTGTTAGTGAGGTGGAAGAAAATGTGACAGGGAACAGGTGATGAGCCAGGTAATGAAAGGCCTTAAAAGCCACTGGAGGTGATCTTCTTTTGTCTCTTCAGGGATCTCTTGGTTATTTAGCAGCTCACAGTTTAACCTCCATGTGTTGGTGTTTTCACAGTTTTTTCCTGTAATTGATTTCTAATCTCATAGCATTGTGGTCAGAAAAGATGCTTGATATGATTTCAATTACCTTAAATATTCCAAGGCTTGATTTCTGTCCCAAGATGTGATGTATCCTGAAGAAGGTTCCATGTGCACTTGAGAAGAAAGTGTATTCTTCCGCTTTCAGGAAGAATGTCCTATAAATATCAATTAAGTCTATATGGTCTGTTGTGTCATTTAAAGCTTGTGTTTGCTTATGTATCTTCTGTCTGGATGATCTGCCCATTGGTGTAGGTGGGGTGTTAAAGTCCCCCACTATTTTTCTGTTACTGTTGGTTACCCGTTTTATAGCTGTTAGGATTTGCCTTATGTATTGAGGTGCTCCTATGTTGGGTGCACAAATATTTATAATTGTTATGTTTTCTTCTTGGATTGATCCCTTGATTATTATATTGTGTCCTTCCTTATCTCTTGTAACAGTCTATATTTTAAGGTCTATTTTATCTGATATGAGCATTGCTACTCCAGCTTTCTTGTGATTTCCATTTGCATGGATATCTTTTCCATTTCCTCACTTTCAGTTTGTATGTGTCCCTAGGTCTGAAGTGGGTCTCTTGTAGACAGCATATATACAGGTCTTGTATTTGTATCCATTCAGTGAGCCTGTACCTTTTGGTGGGAGCATTTAATCCATTTACATTCAAGGTGATTATTGATATGTATGTTGCAATTACTATTTTCTTAATTGATTTAGGTTTGTTTTTGTGGGTCTTTTTCTTGTCTTATGTTTCCCTCCAAAAGAAGTTCCTTTAAATCTCAAATAAACAATCTAATCTTACACCTAAAGCAGCTAGAAAAAGTAGAACAAAGAAAACCTAAAGTTAATAGAAGGAAAGAAATCATAAAGATCACAGCAGAAATAAATGAAATAGAAATGAAGAAAACAAATAGCAAAGATCAATAAAACTAAAAGTTGGTTATTTGAGAAGATAAACAAAATTGATAAAAGTTTAGTCAGACTCACCAAGAATAACAGGGAGAGGGCTCAAATCAATAAAATTAGAAATGAAAAAGGAGAAGTTACAATTGACACCACAGAAATAGAAAGGAACATAAGAGACTACTACAAGCAACTATATGCCAATAAAATGGACAACCTTGAAGAAATCAACAAATTCTTGGAAAGGAACAACTGCAAAAGACTGAACCAGGACGAATTAAAAAATATAAACAGACCAATCACAAGTAATGAAATTTAAACTATAATTAAAAATCTTCCAAAAAAATAAGTCCAGGAACAGATGTTTTCACAGGTCAATTCTATCAAAACACCTATCCTTCTCAAACTCTTCCAAAAATCGTAGAGGGAGGAACACACCCAGACTCGTTCTATGAGGCCACCATCACCCTGATACCAAAATCAGACAAAGATGTTACAAAAAGAGACAATTACAGACCAATATCTCTGATGAACCTATACGCAAAAATTCTCAACAAAATACTAGCAAACAGAATCCAACAACACATGAAAAAGATCATACACCATGATCAAGTGGGATTTATCCCAGGGATGCAAGGATTCTTCAATGTATGCAAATCAATCAATGTGATACACCATATAAACAAACTGAAGGGTGAAAACCATATGATGATCTCAATAGATGCAGAAAAAGCTTTTGACAAAACTCAACACAATTTATGATAAAAACTCTCCAGAAAGTGGGCATAGAGGGAACCTACCTCAATATAATAAAAGTCATATATGACAGACCCACAGAAAACATCATTCTCAGTGGTGAAAAACTAAAGTATTTCCTCTAAGATCAGGGACAAGACAAGGGTGCCCACTCTCACCAATATTATTCAACATAGTATTGGAAGTGCTAGCCACAATTAGAGAAGAAGAATAAATAAAAGGAATCCAAATTGGAAAAATAGAAGTAAAACTGTCACTGTTTGCAAATGACATGATACTATACATAGAAAATCCTAAAGATGCTACCAGAAAACTACTAGAGCTAATCAATGAATTTGGTAAAGTTGCAGGATACAAAATTAATGCAAAGAAATTTCTTGCATTCCTCTACACTAACAATGAAAAATCAGAAAGAGAAATTAAGGAAACAATCCCATTCACCATTGCCACAAAAAGAATAAAATACCTAGGAATAAACCTACTTAAGTTGGTAAAATACCTTTACTCAGAAAACTATAAGACACTGGTGAAATAAATCAAAGATGACACAAAAAGATGGAGAGATATACCATGTTCTTGGATTGGAATAATCAATATTGTGAAAATGACTATACTACCTAAGCAATCTACAGATTCAGTGCAATCTCTATCCAATTACCAATGGCATTTTTTACAGAGCTAGAACAAAAAATCTTAAAATTTTTCTGGTGAAACAAAAACCCTGAATAGCCAAAGCAATCTTGAGTAAAAAACAAACAAACAAACAAACAAAAATCAGAGCTGGAGGAATCAGACTCTCTGATTTCAGAGTATACTACAAAGCTATAGTAATCAAGACAGTATGGTACTGGCACAAAAACAGAAATATAGATCAATGGAAGAGGACAGAAAGCCCAGAGATCAACCCACACACATATGGTCACCCTATCTCTGACAAAGGAGGCAAGAATATACAATGTAGAAAATACAGTCTCTTCAATAAATGGTGCTGGGAAAACTGGACAACTACATGTAAAAGAATGAAATTAGGACACTCCCTAACACCAAACACAAAACTAAACTCAAAATGTATTAAAGACCTAAATATAAGACTGGACACTCTAAAACTCTTAGAGGAAAACATAGGAAAAACACTCTTTGACATAAATCACAGCAAAATCTTTTATAACCCACCTCCTAGAGTAATGAAAATAAAAACAAAAATAAGAAATAGGACCTAATGAAACTTAAAAGCTTTTGCCTTTAAGGAAACCATAAACAAGATGAAAAGACAACCTACAGAATGGGAGAAAATATTTACAAATGACGCAATGGACAAACGATTAATTTCCAAAATATACAAAAAGCTCATGCAGCTCAGTATCAAAAAAACAAACAACCAAATCAATAAATGGGTGGAAGACCTAAATAGACATTTCTCCAAATAACACATACAGATGGCCAAGAAGAGCATGAAAAGATTCTCAGCATCACTTATTATTAGAGAAATGCAAATCAAAAATGCAATGAGGTGTCGCCTCACACCAGTCAGAATGGCCATCATCAAAAAATCTACAAACAATAAATGCTGGAGAGGGTATTGAGAAAAGGGAGCCCTCTTGCACTGTTGGTGGGAATGTAAATTGATACAGCCACTGTGGAGAATGGTATGGAAGTTCCTTAAAAAACTAAAAACTAGTACTACCATATGACCCAGCAATCCTACTCCTGGGCATATGCCCTGAGAAAACCATAATTCAAAAACACATATGTATTCCAATGTTCATTGCAGCACTATTTACAATAGCCAGAGCATGGAAACAACCTAAATGTGCATTGACAGAGGAATGGATAAAGAAGATATGGTGTGTATATATATATATATATATATATATATATATATATAAAGGAATATTTCTCAGCCATAAAAAGAAATGAAATTGGGTCATTTGTAGAGATATGGAAGAACCTAGTGTCTGTCATGTAGAAGTAAGTCAGAAAGAGAAAAACAAATATCGTATATTAATGCATATATGTGGAATCTAGAAAAATGGTACAGATGAACCTATTCGGAGGGCAGGAATAGAAATGCAGATGTAAAGAATGGAGGTGTGAGCACAGGGCAGGACAGGAAGGGGAGAGCGGGATGAATTGGGAGATTAGGTTTGACATAAATACACCACCATTTGTAAAATTGATAGCTAGCGGAAACCTGCTATAAAGCACAGGAAGCTCAGTTTGGTGCTTTGTGATGACCTAGATTGGTGGAATTGTGGCGGGGGAGGTCCAAGAGAGTGGGGATATAGGTATACATATAGCTGATTTACTTCACTGTACAGCAGAAAGTAACACAATATTGTAAAGCAACTATACTCCAATAAAACACACACACACACACACGCACACACACACACACAAAAGCCACTGGAAAGATTTGAGAATTTTCACTGAAGTTAGAGAAGAGAGAGTAGAGACTTCTAACATCATGAATACAGTCCTTTAGGAGACTAGTCATTTTTTAAAAATATAGCCATTTTTAAAATAAAACTTTTGAAAGAAGGGTAAAAAGGAATGCTAGTTAGATTTCAGATAACTTAAGCCACTCTACCTCATGCAGAAAAAGATGCAGTTCACCTAAGGAGATGTTTGGAACATCGGGAGCATTGGAGGAGTAGGTTTATAGGCTAAATTCCAGAAATACTCCTGTGGTGTTCAAAACTCTCCCCCTAGGGATACAGCAGTGTTTGCCACAGTCAGGAAGAGAAAACAATGGCCAGAGAGCTAGGTCATATGAGCTACTTGCTGCAAGACCACCTTTTCTCAGCTGTGATCTAATGCCAGAAAAACAGATGCCCTATGCCCTGATTTTTCACATTCACAAGTCTTGAGCACTGGAATACTTGCTATAAATACCCACCCGAATCCCACTCCTCCCCCAACACAAACCCTTACACTAGAATCAACAGAATCAGCAGAAATAGCAAAAGCACCAACACAACCTCATTCCTATCTTTTCAATAGCTCATGAATGCATCTACTTGGCATAATTCACATATGTGCAAAACCTGGACTTGTAAGATTATTTGAGAAAGGTTATCTTTAACTTTTCAGCTTCTAGCATATCCTAAGAAATGTAAAAGGACAGCTGGCATGCAGTTAACAAACCAATCTGCTATCTCTGCCACAACCAGGAAGGAAAAGAATGTGTATTAATGTTACATTTGAGTTGAATAAGGAATGTTTAATATTCAAATAGATCAAGTAAATACAAAGGAGAATCCACTCTCTTGGGAGAAATTTTCTTTTGGTGATCAACAGAGACTCTACCTAATTTTGAGAATAACTTTTTTCCTTTTTTTCCCCTAGAGTCCTCATATTGCACAAGACAGCTGGTCTGATCCACACACTTAAAAAGGTTTTGGATTTTTGCCTAAAGTATAATCTTGCTCATTTTTCTCTCTCACTTCTCCATCATATTGAGATTAAAAAATATATATTGAAGAAGTATTTTTTTAAAAATAAGCAAACAAACCTTTTTACTACCTTCCTTTACTTTGAATCCCTCTTCTAAAGTGGTGTTACCATTCATGTATTACTAATATAATCTTGTTTTATATTCTAAATCAGAAGAGGGATAAGCACAGGAATATTGTATTAAAGTGATTTCTACTACCCACTGTAAAAGCTTCAATGTGCCATTATCTGCAAAATGCTATCACTGCCTGGCTAGAAGATCAAACCACCCATACTAGACTCTGCAGTTTTTTAAAAGGACACACTGAGTGCCGTGACATAATTATAAAGGGATGCAAAATGCATGCAGAAGACAAAGCAGTGTTGTAACCAAGATTTAAAATATAGTCACCAACAAATCATAGTAACTTTGTTATGAAGCTAGTTGCCTTAGTCCTTTGAGGCTGCAAAATTCCATAAACTGGGTAGCTTATAAACAGCAGATATTTATTTCTCATAGTTATGGAGGCTGGAAGTAAGAGATTAGACTGCAAACACTGTTGGGGTCTGGTGAAATCCCTATTCCAGATTGCAGACTGCAGACTTCTCTCTGTGTCTTCATGTGGTGCAAGGGACTAGGAAACTCTTTTGGGCCTCTTTTATGAAATCATTAATCCCTCTATGGCTATTAACATAACTAACACCATCTTGGGCCTGTTCAATTCCTCCTGTCCTTCCACTGACCCTACCTAGTACTGTAATGTGTAGTAGATCTCTTTAGTCATCAAGAGCTTTGTAGTTAATAGATATTGTTTAATGACCATTAGGCCCAGGTGACCTCCATGCTCTGTTAGTCTATAAGCAATGATGAAGACCTTATCTGAAGTATTCTCAATGCCCATGAGACTAGTTACCCATCACAAATCTTGACTTAGGAATGCAATCTCTGTCTGCAAGTGTGTACTCCTATACCCTAGGTTAATTATAACATTTTCCCAATGGCCCCTCAGAGGTGCAGAGTGCAGTTGCTAATGCTTCTGGATCACAGTCTGACTGACCCTACCCTGGATGTAAATTACCCTATAATATACCGATCCATTGATTATATGGAACTGCCTGCCTCATTCTTCAGTCTCAAGATAACTTCTCAGTTCAGTGGGCATTTTTTTTTCTTTGTCTTCCAACAATCCTATTCATGAGGGCTTCTTTTATGAAAGCATTAATCCCATTCATGAGGAAGGGCATAAACATTCCATCTATAGCACTAGCTTTTGTCAGTTTAGTTTGAAAAGTAGCCATTTGCAAATATAAAACAAATGAACAAACAAATAAACAACAGGAGGCAACAGCTTCCAGGCAGGCAAAAATTTTTAATGTGAGAGAATGTTTAGAGGAACTGAAGCAAAGTGTACCTGATTATATGGGTATAAAGGAGTGCAACCATTAGAATAACATACAGAACCTCATATGGACTGATACTTAGGTTTGAATTATCTCACTGCTTGCAGTTTGACAGAGATTTTAAAAAAGTAAAAATGGAGTAAAGGCTTCAAGTAAAAGAAGCAAACTGCAGATTGGATATAGGGTGCTAATATATGTTTCATATGCCCCTTATATGTATAACATCAAGATACAGGAATAATGAATATAAATGATTGGAAAATTATTCCATCCAAATACTAATAAAAGCCAGATGATAAGTCTGTATTAGTATAGCACAGCGTAATCTTTAAGATTAAAAAATACTACTGGAAGTAAAGATGTTCACTTCATTGTGATAAAGACTCTAATTCACAAGTAAGATATAATTTTAAAGAAAAATATACCTGCTAATAAAGGCTCAGGATATATCACTGATAAAATTTAAAGGATAAATTTTAAAATGATAGATTTACAGTGATCTCTGTAAAAGACAGGAAAAAAATAGACCATGAATTCATAAAGTTATAAAAAATTGGAACAATGCAATTGGCAAATTGTATTACCTATCCTAAGGAACTTTGCATTAAACAACAGCAGATTAGCAGCTGTATTATTTTTATTTCCACATCAAACTTTTAAAAACCATTTTCATATGCTGCTCTACAAAGCAAAACTGAGAAATTTTGAAGTACTGAAATAATATAAATGCAGTTGAACCAGAAATCAATAAAACAGCAACAAAAATGCAAGCACATCTAAAATTTTTGGAAATTTAAAAATGTATCTCTAAATAACCCATGGGTAAAGATGAACTCAATAAGGAAATTAGATGTACTAAATTAAAACTTGCGGAGTGTTGTTAAATTTATGCCTTCCAGGAAATAGATTTAAATGAATTCATTATGAAAGAATAGGTGGAAAAAATCAATAAATTGAGCATTTTTGTCTGGTAGTAAGTGGAAGAGCACTGACTTAAACAAAATAGAAGGAATGAATGAAGTATAAAAATAAGGAAAAAAGCAGAATAAAAACATAAATTAGAATCAAGACATGCTGAAAAATAATAACACAGTTCAGGAAAGTGTTAGAAATGATGAAAAAAACTCAGAGAAAACATCAGTTGTGAAAAGGACTCATTACCATAAGGGTCTAATAACATTAAAGAGACAATAAAAATCATAGGGCTTCCTTGGTGGCATAGTGGTTGAGGGTCCGCCTGCCGATGCAGGGGCATGGGTTCATGCCCCGGTCTGGGAAGATCCCACATGCTGCGGAGCGGCTGGGCCCGTGAGCCATGGCTGCTAAGCCTGTGCGTCCAGAGCCTGTGCTCCACAATGGGAGAGGCCACACTGGTGAGAGGCCCACGTACCAAAAAAAAAAAAAAAAAAATCATAGACAACCTCTATTCCAAAATATGTTAATATTTAGGAGAAGCACACCAATTCACACCTAAAAAATAACATCAAAACTAACTAAAAATATTTTTAAAAAGAGTAAACAGGGAATAATAAATTGATTCTACAATGAAAAACACAACTGCAAAGGTATCTTCAGATTCTAATGACTTCAACAGTGAAGCCAAATACAAGGAAATAATGCCAAATATATACTGTATTTTTCCTATAATAGCATAAAGATAAAAATCCTAAATGATTCTATGATACCAGCACATCTCTGTACTTAAAAGGAAAATTATAGCCCAATCTAACATAAACACAGATGTAAAAATCCTAAAGAAAATATTAATAAGCAGAATGTATAAAATAATAAGATAAAATAAAATAATAATTGAATTAATAATAAATAAAAAGTAAAAATATATAAAATAATAAAATATATAAAAAGCATAATATGCTGTAACTAATTTGAGTTTATTATAAGGATTCCAAATTACACTGAACATTGAAAATTAATCATTGTAAAACCTTATATTAATGGGATAAAAAGAAAAACATACTAATATTTTAGTTGATTCAGAGAAAATATTTGTCAACAAATTTCAAGATCAATTTTTACTTTCAAGCATTCAGTAAATTAGGAAAGATAGCAAACTTCATTAATCTGATAAAGTACATGTATTAGATATCTCTTTCTGCTTAACAAATTACCCCTAAACTAGTGACTTTAAAACAGAATACACATTATCTCATAGGTTCCGTGATCCATGAATCTGGGTTTAGCTTAGCTGAATGTCTCTGACTTAGTGTCCCTAACAAGGCTGCCATCAAAATAGTCACTGATTCTCAGTCAACTACAGGTTTGACTGAGAGATAATCCATTTCCAAGTTCACTCACATGGTTATTGGCCTCAGGTTCTTACTGGCTAATGACCAGAGACATCAGTTCCTCACCACATAAGCCTTCTCGAAGGACTACTCAAAACATGGCAGGTTGCTTCCTGCAGAGCAAGGGCTCCAAAAGCAAGAAAGTAAAAGCAGGTAACCTAATATCAGAAGTGACATCTCACACATCACCTCAAGGACAGTCTATTTTTTAGCAATGAGTGGCACCCATGGGTTGCAGATTACACAAGGGTTTGGATGCCAGAAGGCAAGAGCCACGGGGATCCATCTCAGAGGCTGTGTACCACAAGGTGTCAACCTCAGTAGCAACAAAGAAGACCTTCAGCACTCCTTGTACTTGCTGATAAAATGTTGAAAGTATTTCCTCCAAACCTAGGAATAAAGCATGATGGTCTCTCACATATTAAAAATTGTACTCCAGTTCCTACCCAGTGCTATAAAGTAAGAAAATAAATAGCATTAGGAGATTTCAAAGAAAAATATTATGAAATCATTATTTGCAGAAGGCATGATCATGTATGTAATTTTTAAAAAATCTATCATAACATGGCTTTAAAAAGTGATTATTTCAAGAGAGTATTTCAAATAGCATGAAAATATATTAATGTAACAATAAATCTAATAAGAAGAGTAGAATTCTCCATATTGAAAACTGTAAAACACTATTAAGAGGAATTAAGAAAGACTTGAATAAAAGAAAGAATAACTCATGTTATTGAATTTAAAAACCAAGTATTGTGAAGATGTCAATCTTCTCCCTATCTCAGTGGACTCAATCAAAATACCAGTTTGGTTGCTATTGTTGTTCTTGGCAAATAAATCTGATTTTTTAATGGAAAAAAAAAAAAACACAAGAAACACACATAAACACACACACATATAAAACAGAATGTTATATGTTGCAACTTATTCTATTAGTTTACAAGTCATATTTTATAGCTTCACTAAGGAAGATGGTATAGTATTGGTATTGGCACAGAATAGAAAAGACCAGTGTTATAAAGCAGATCTTTTCAGAAAAAAGACCCTTTCAAAAATAGCCAGTTGACTTGTGAAAATGTGTGAATTCAGTAAATAAGAAAACTAAAAGACTAACTACAAAAAATAAATTGTTATATGTTAAAAGTAAGAGTTTCTGTTTATCCAAGATCCAATTAAATAAAAAAGAGGAAAGAAAAGCAATAACCAATTAAATAAAAGAAAGAAAAGAAAAGCAAGGTACCAGTTCAAAGAAGATCTGGCAGCACATGTAATCCTATAAGATGTAAAACTTGTAACCAGAATGTGTTAAACAAACAAATAGAACAAAAAAACTCCTCAAAATAAAAAAAAAAAAAAATCAAAGAAAATGGATAAAAGATTTGAAAGGCCACTGCACAAAAGAAGGTATCAAATGGTCAATAAATATATGAAAATTTGTGCAACTTCACTAATAAGGACAAGAAAAATTATGTGTTACCAAGTCATTGTCATGAAAACCACAAACACTGAATGGAACACAACGTACTTTCAAGGACAATTAGAAAAAAGAACCAAGTTTAGATAGATTAAATTCCATAAAAAGACACAAAGCAGCAGGTAAACTTAAGCTATTTAATCTGCATTACTTAATCACTTCAATAATGCTAAATCAACAATTATTTACACCATTTACAGACTTGAAATTTCTTTGCATTCTTATGAGATTTAGAAGATAGTAATTTGGGTTTTTTTAAATAGTTCCTTGTTTTTTTAATTCTACTGGCTTGTTTATGTCCTTTCTTAATATTTTACATATATATTACACGTTGTAGTTCACAAATTTGTTCCTCATATCTCACTTCTATGGTGCCACTAAACAACTTTGTAGGTGATCTAAGTTCCCACAGACAGAAAATGGAAAGTACTACTAATTCGGAGTCAGGGTAAACTTCCTTCCATTTCAGGTACCACTAATTTATTTTTGTTAACTTAGGTAGGTAATTCATTTATTTCGATGTCATTTCTCATAAAATGCAAGAAAATATAATTGTGTCTTCCTCACTGTGTTGTGAGGCAAATGCTATGAGATGGTATCTTTGAAAACCATTTGAGACACTGCAAAAAATTGGACAAGTTATGATGATGATGATGAATTTGTGGAGTGTTCCTAAGCCCAAAATTTCCTCTTATTTCTACAATACAAATCTTAAAAAAAAAAAATTGTGAGAAACTGAGTATAGAATAAACAGATACTCCAGCCACATACTCCACAAGGCTGAAAAGGAATTTTGGGCTAAAGAATAGTTAACTGAAAATCATTACTGTACACACATATTTGTAGCTAAGCAACAATCTAAAATTATCCTGTACTTCTACTGGCGAATTTGCCTCACATTCATTAAATAAAGTTCTTTCAAAATCCACTTTGCTTTTTTATCCACTTTGATTTTGACTTTGTATTTTCTTTTGAAGTGGCTATGTACTAATATATTTTGCAAGCTAACATAAAGCCATCTTTTAAATAAACATATTTAAAATAGGCATATTGATGCCTAATTTAGAGCAAAGTCCTGTTTATGTTGGAAACATTAGAATAATTTTATTTAAACTGTGACATAATTCAGTTTCCATGGGAACCTGGATGCTAACCAAGACAAGTGAGGCACCATGGAATTTATTTCTGTTTCAGCAAAGCTTGCCAAGTTTTCTTCCTAAGGTGTTTACCAAATATAATTACATTAGTTTGGTGGAGATGAAGCAAAATCTCTCTGTCATGCAGGGGTATTTTTTTTTAAGTTGTTTGGTTTTGTTTTGTTTTATTTGTGAGTCTTTTTGTTTGTTTGTTTGATTCTCCATAGAGGGACAGAGGTATTTCTCAAAGAAAAATTTACTTCAAAAAAGGTGAAGTAATACCTGGGCTTTGAATTTCTGAGCAGTGAGTAATTATCAAAGACTTTCAGGAGCTTCAAGATGGCAGAAGAGTAAGATGCAGAGATCACTTTCCTCCACACAAATACATCAGAAATACATCTACATGTGGAACAACTCCTACAGAACACCTACTGAACACTGGAAGAAGACCTCAGACCTCCCAAAAGGTAAGAAACTCCCCACGTAGCTTGGTAAGGTAAAAGAAAAAAGAAAAAAATAGAGACAAAAGAATAGGGATGAGACCTGCACCAGTGGGAGGGAGCTGTGAAGGAGGAAAGGTTTCCACACACTAGGAAGCCCATTCATGGGTGGTGACTGCGGGTGGCAGAGCGGAGAAGCTTCAGAGCCACTGAGGAGAGCGCAGCAACAGGGGTGCAGAGGGCAAGGTGGAGAGATTCCTGCACAGAGGATCAGTGCTGACCAGCACTCACCAGTCTGAGAGGCTTGTCTGCTCACCCACCGGGATGGGTGGGTCCTGAGGTTCCAGCTTTGGTCTTATCCCAGGGAGAAGACTGGGGTTAGCTGCATGAACACAGCCTGAAGGGGGCTACTGTGCCACACTAGCTGTGAGGGACTCTGGGAAAAGGTCTGGAACTGCTGAAGAGGCAAGGGACATTTTCTTGCCTCTTTGTTTCCTGGTGTGCGAGGAGAAGGGATTAAGAGCACTGCTTAAAGGAGATCCAGAAATGGGCATGAGTCATGGCTATCAGCGTGGACTGCAGAGACAGACATGAGACGTTAAGGCTGCTGCTTCAGCCACCAAGAAGATGGTGTGCAAGCACAGGTCACTATCCACACCTCCCCTCCCAGGACCCTGTGAAGCCCACCACTGCCAGGGTCCTGTGATCCAGGGACAACTTCCCCAGGAGAACACATGGCACACCTCAGACTGGTGCAACATCACGTTGGCCTCTGCCGCCGCAGGCTCACCCCGCAATCCATACCCCTCCCTCCCACTGGCCTGAGTGAGCCTGAGCCCGTGAAGCAGCAGCTCCTTTAACCCTGTCCAGTCTGAGCGAAGAACACATGCCCTCAGGTGACCTACACACAGAGGCAGGCCCAGATTCAAAGCTGAATCCCAGGAGCTGTGCGAACAAAGAAGAGAAAGAGAAATCTTTCCCAGCAACTTCAGGAGCAGTGGATTATTCTCCAGAGTCAACTTGATGTACGCTGCATCTGAGGAATACCTGAATAGACAACAAATCATCCCAAATTGAGGAGGTGGACTTTGAGAGTAACAATATATATATTTATTCCCCTTCTTCTCTTTTTGTGAGTGTGTATGCATATGCTTCTGTGTGTGATTTTGTCTGTATAGGTTTGTTTTTACCATTTGTGCTAGAGTTCTCTCTGTCCTTTTTTCTTTATTCTTTTTTTTTTTAGTATATTTCTCAGTGCTTGTTATCATTGGTGGACTTGTTTTTTGGTTTGGTTGTTCTCTTCTTTCTTTCTCTTTTTTTTTATTACCTTAAAAAAATTTTATACTTAATTTTTGTTTTTTCTTTTAATAATTATTTTATTTTATCTTTTTCTTTCTTTCTATTTTTCTCCCATTTATTCTGAGCCATGAGAATGACAAGCTCTTGGTCCTCCAGCCAGTTGTGAGGGTTGTGCCAAGTTCAGGACATTGGTCCACAAGAGACCTCCCAGCTCCACGTAATATCAAACAGCAAAAATTTCCCAGAGATATCCATCTCAACATCAAGACCCAGCTCCACTCAATGACCAGCAAACTACAGTGCTAGACACCCTATGCCAAACAACTAGCAGGACAGGAACACAACCCCACCCATTAGCAGAGACACTGCTTAAAATCATAACAAGGTCACAGACACACAAAAACACACCATCAGACGTGGACCTGCCCACCAGAAAGGCAAGATACAGCCTCATCCACCAGAACACAGGCAATAGTCCCCTCTACCAGGAAGCCTACACAACCCACTAAACCAACCTTAGCCACTTCAGGCAGACACCAAAACAACAGGAACTACGAATATGCAGCCTGCATAAAGGAAACACCAAACACAGTAAGTTAAACAAAATGAGAAGACAAAGAAACACACAACAGATGAAGGAGCAAGGAAAAAACCCACCAGACCTAACATATGAAGAGGAAATAAGCAGTCTACCTGAAAAATAATTCAGAATAATGATAGTAAAGATGATACAAAATCTTGGAAACAAACTGGACAGAACACAAGATATATTTAACAAGGATCTAGAAGAACTAAAGAGCAAATAAATAATCATGAAAAGCACAATAGATGAAATTAAAAATTCTCTAGAAGGGAAAAGAGCAGAATAAGTGAGACAGAAGAACATATAAGTGACCTGGAAGATAAAATAGTGGAAAAAACTACTGCAGAGCAGAATAAAGAAAAAAGAATTAATAGAATAGAGGACAGTCTCAGAGACATCTGGGAGAATAATAAGTGCACCAACATTGGAATCTTAGGGATCCCAGAAGATGAAGAGGAAAAGAGAGGGGATTTGAAGAGATTATAGTTGAAAACTTCTCTAATATGGGTAAGGAAATAGTTAATCAAGTCCAGGAAGCACAGAGAGTCTCATACAGGATAAATCCAATGAGAAACATGGCAAGGCACATATTAATCAAATAATCAAAAATTAAATACAAAGAAAAATTGAAAGCAGCAAGGGAAAAAACAACAAATAATATAAAAGGGAAACCTCATAAGGTTAACAGCTGATCTTTCAGCAGAAAGTCTGCAAGCCAGAAGAGAGTGGCAGGACATATGTAAAGTGATGAAAGAGAAAAACCTACAAACAAGATTATCCCATCCAGCAAGGATCTCATTCAGATTTGATGGAGAAATTAAAACTTTACAAACAAGCAAAAGCAAAGAGAATTCAGCACCACCAAACCAGCTTTACAACAAATGCCAAAGGAACTTCTCTAGGCAGGAAACATGAGACAAGAAAAGACTTACAATAACAAACCAAAACCAATTAAGAAAATGGTAATAGGAACATACATATTGATAATTACCTTAAATGTAAATGGATTAAATGTTCCAAACAAAAGACATAGACTGGCTGAATGGATATCAAAAAAAGACCAGTATATATGCTTTCTACAAGAGATCCACTTCATACCTAAGGACACATACACACTGAAAGTGAGGGGATGGAAAAAGATATTCCATGCAAATGGAAATTTAAAAAAAGCTGGAGTAGCAATTCTCATATCAGACAAAATTGACTTTAAAACAAAGACTATTACAAGAGACAAAGAAGGGCACTACATAGTGATCAAAAGATCAATCCAAGAAGAAGATATAACAATTGTAAATATTTATGGACCTAATATAGGAGCAACTCAATACATAAGGCAATACTAACAGCTATAAAGGGGGAAATCGACAGCAACACAATCATAGTAGGTGATTTTAACACCTCACTTTCACCAATGGACAGATCATCCAAAACGAAAATAAATAAGGAAACACAAGCTTTAAATAATACATTAAACAAGATGGACTTAATTGATATTTATAGGACATTCCATGCAAAAACAACAGAATACACTTTCTCCTAAAGAGCTTATGGAACATTCTCCAGGATAGATCATATCTTGGGTCACAAGTCAAGCCTTGGTAAAATTAAGAAAATTGAAATTGTATCAAGTATCTTTTCTGACAACAACCTTCTGAGACTAGATATCAATTACAGGAAAAGATCTGTAAAAAATACAAACACATGGAGGCTGAACAATACACTACTTAATAACCAAGAGATCACTGAAGAAATCAAAGAGGAAATTAAAAAGTATCTAGAAACAAATGACAATTGAAACACGATAACCCAACACCTATGGGATGCAACAAAAGCAGTTCCAAGAGGGAAGTTTATAGTAATACAATCCTACCTTAAGAAAGAAGAAACATCTGAGATAAAGAACGTAAGCTTACACCTAAAGCAATTAGGGAAAGAAGAACCAAACACTGCAAAGTTAGAAGAAGTAAAGGAACCATAAATATCAGATCAGAAATAAATGAAAAAGAAATGAAGGAAACAATAGAAAAGATCAATGAAACTAAAAGGTGGTTCTTTGAGAAGATAAACAAAATTGATAAACCATTATCCAGACTCATCAAGAGAAAAAGGGAGAAGACACAAATCAATAGAATTAGAAATGAAAAAGGGGAATAACAACTGACACTGCAGAAATACAAAAGATCATTAGAGATTACAAGCAACTATGTGCCTATAAAATGGACAACCTGGAAGAAAGGGACAAATACTTAGAAATGCACAACCTTCTGAGACTGAACCAGGAAGAAATAGAAAATATGAACAGACCAATCAGAAGCACTGAAATTGAAACTGTGACAAAAAATCTTCCAACAAACAAAAGCCCAAGACCAGATGGCTTCACAGGTGAATTCTATCAAACATTTAGAGAAGAGCTAACACCTATCCTTCTCAAACTCTTCCAAAATATAGCAGAGGGAGGAACTCTCGCAACTCATTCTTCAAGGACACCACCACTCTGACACCAAAACCAGACAAAGATATCACACACAAAAAAGAAAACTACAGACCAATATCACTGATGAGCAAAAATGTAAAAATCCTCAACAAAATACTAGCATACAGAATCCAACAGCATATTAAAAGGATCATATACCATGATCAAGTGGGGTTTATACCAGGAATGCAAGGATTCTTCAATATAGGCCAATAAATCAACGTGAAACACCATATTAACAAATTGAAGGAGAAAAACCTATGATCATCTCAATAGATGCAGAGAAAGCTTTCAACAAAATTCAACACCCTTTTATGATAAAAATCAGCCAGAAAGTTGGCATAGAGGGAAATTACCTCAACATAATAAAGGCCATATGTAACAAACCCAGAGCCAACCTCGTCATCAATAGTGAAAAACTGAAACGATTTCCTGTAAGATCAGGAAGAAGACAAGGTTGCCCACTCTCACCACTATTATTCAACATAGTTTTGGGAGTTTTAGCCACGGCCATCAGAGAAGAAAAAGAAAGAAAATGAATCCAAATCAGAAAAGAAGAAGTAAAGCTGTCACTGTTTGCAGATACTATGATAATGTACCTAGAGAATCCTAAAGATGGTACCAGAAAACTACTAGAGCTAATCAATGAATTTGGTAAAGTAGCAGGATACAAGATTAATGCACAGAATTCTCTTGCATTCCTATGCACTAATGATGAAAAATCTAGAAGTGAACTTAACAAAACACTCCAATATACCATTGCAAAAACAAGTATAAAACACCTAGGAATAAACTAACTAAGTAGAAAAAAGAACTGTATGCAGAAAATTATAAGACACTGATGAAAGAAATTAAAAATGATACAAATAGATGGGCAGATATACCATGTTCTTGGATTGGAAGAATCAACATTCTGAAAATGACTGTACTACACAAAGTGATCTACAGATTCAAGCAATCTCTATCAAACTATCAATGGCATTTTTCACAGAACTAGAATAAACAATTTCACAATTTGTATGGAAACACAAAAGACCCAGAGTAGCCAAAGCAATCTTGAGAAAGATAAACTGACCTGGAGAAATCAGGCTACTGGACTTCAGACTATACTACAAACCTACAGTAATCAAGACAGTATGTGACTGGCACATATATAGATCAATGGAAAAGGATAGAAAGCCCAGAGATAAACCCACACACGTATGGTCAGCTTATCTTTGATAAAGGAGGCAAGAATATACAATAGAGAAAAGGCAACATCTTCAATAAGTGGTGCTGGGAAAACTGGACAGGTACATTTAAAAGTATGAAATTAGAACACTCCCTAACACCATACAGAAAAATAAACTCAAAATGGAGTAAAAACCTAAATGTAAGGTCAGGCATTATCAAACTCTTAGAGGAAGACATAGGCAGAACACCCTAAGACATAAATCACAGAGAGATCTTTTTTGACCCACCTCCTAGAGAAATGGAAATCAAAACAAAAATAAACAAATGAGAGCTAATGGAACTTAAAACATTTTGCACAGCAAAGGAAACCATAACCAAGATGAAATGACAATCCTCAGAATGGTAGAAAATATATGCAAATGAAGAAACTGACAAAGGATTAATCTCCAAAATTTACAAGCAGCTCATGCAGCTCAATATCAAAAAAACAAACAACCTCATCCAAAAATGGGCAGAAGACCTAAATAGACATTTCTCCAAAGAAAATTTACAGATTGCCAACAAACACATGAAAGAATGCTCAACATCATTAATCATTAGAGAAATTCAAATCAAAACTACAATGAGATATCTTCTCACACCGGTCAGAATGGCCATCATCAAAAACTCTACAAACAATAAATGCTGGAGAGGTTGTGGAGAAAGGGGAACCCTCATATACTGTTGGTGGGAATGCAAATTGATACAGCCACTATGGAGAACATTATGGAGGTTCCTTAAAAAACTAAAAATAGAACTACCATATGACCCAGCAATCCCACTACTGGGCCTATACCCTGAGAAAACCATAATTCAAAGAGTCATATACCACAATGTTCATTGCAGCTCTATTTACAATAAGCAGGACATGGAAGCAACCTAAGTGTCCATTGACAGATGAATGGATAAAGAAGATGTGGCACATATATAGAACGGAATATCACTCAGCCATATAAAGAAACGAAATTGAGTTATTTGTAGTGAGGTTGATGGACCTAGAGTGTCATACAGAGTGAAGTAAATCAGAAAGAGAAAAACAACTACTGTATGCTAACACATATATATGGAATCTAAAAAAAAAAAAAGAAAGAAAAAATATTCATGAACCTTGGGGCAAGATGGAAATAAAGATGCAGACCTACTATAGAATGGACTTGAGGACACAGTGAGGGGGAAGGGTAAGCTGGGACAAAGTGAGAGAGTGGTAGTGTATATATGGACATATACGCACTACCAAATGTAAAATAGATAGCTAGTGGGAAGCAGTCACATAGCACAGGGAGATTGGCTCAGTGCTTTGTGACCAGCTAGAAGAGTGGGATAGGGAGGGTGGAAGGGAGGGAAACACAAGAGAGAAGAGATATGGGGATATATGTATATGTATAACTGATTTACTTTGCTATAAAGCAAAAAGTAACACACCATTGTAAAGCAATTATACTCCAATAAAAACGTTAAAAAAAAGATTTACAAGCCTGCCAAATATTTAAGTTAACCCATAGGATGTACAGTATAAAATCAGTTTCTATTATGTCACACACACACACACACACACACACACACACACACACACATTCTACCATAACTAAAGTAGAATTTCATTCTGAAGCATTGAAACTAAAACAAAGAGATCAGGAGAGAAAAGCAGAGTGAAATAAATTCCTTGTCATGCCACTGGTTAATTACATTATGCAGTAGTTGATTCATTTAATGCTGGGGATGAGGACATATGTTTATTTTATTCTTAATTTGTACTATAAATTCAGGGATGTTGTCAGAGTGGCACTATATCTGGTTAAGTAGAAAAACACCATAGAGTGCTCAAACCAAGAAAAAATTTGAAAATTGTGAATTCCAGGTATCTCCAGAATCAACATAAAAATCAAATACCTCAAAATATGTTGTTTTGATCCCTACTGCATACACAAATTCTGCTAGATTAGAATGTAGTAGGAAAGCATCATGTCTCTACTTTCAAAGTATTAATGATAGGGCACAAACATACTCATGAACACAATTATATCAGCGTAAGGGACAGGCTATGATAAATAATGCAACTGACATAAAATAATACTGTTATCAGCAAAGGGGTATTGAAAAATGCATGTCAAAGGGAAAGAGACAGAGAAACTAATGTCTGTTGTGTATGTTATGTATGTTGATTTATATTTGTAGGTTCGTCTTATTACATATGTTGCTTTACACATGTAAGTGGGAGACCAAACACTATTCAATACCCTGTAGTGGCCTAGATGGGAAAAGATTCTAAAAAACAGTGGATATATGTATATGTATAACTGATTCACTTTGCTATATACCTGAAACAAACACAACAATGTAAATCAATTATACTCCAATGAAAAATTTGTAAAAATGAGATAGATGCTACTATCTCATTGTACTTAATGTATTTTATGCTGGAAATCAGGCACTAAACCAATATTTATTGCAAACATTCTTTTTTGTTCTCTTCTGCTCAGCAATACTTCTGCTTTTATTTTAAAACATCTTTATTGGAGTATAATTGCTTTACAATGGTGTGTTAATTTCTACTTTATAACAAAGTGAATAAGTTATACATATACATATGTCACCGTATCTCTTTCCTCTTGCTTCTCCTTCCCTCCCACCCTCCCTATCTTACCCGTCTGGGTGGTCACAAAGCACAGAGCTGATCTCCCTGTGCTATGCGGCTGCTTCCAACTAGCTATCTATTTTATGTTTGGTAGTGTATATATGTCCATGCCACTCTCTCATTTTGTCCCAACTTACCCTCCCCTTCCCCGTATCCTCAAGTCCATTCTCTAGTAGGTCTGTGTCGTTATTCCCGCCTTGCCCCTATGTTCTTCATGAACATTTTTTTTCTTAGATTCCATATATATGTGTTAGCATACAGTATTTCTTTTTCTCTTTCTGACTTACTTCACTCTGTATGACAGACTCTATATGCATCGACCACACCACAAATAACTCAATTTCATTTTGTTTTAGGGCTGAGTAATATTCCATTGTATATATGTGGCACATCCTCTTTATCCATTCATCTGTTGATGGACACTTAGGTTGCTTCCATGTCCTGGCTATTGTAAATAGAGCTGCAGTGAACATTGTGGTACGTGACTCTTGTTGAATTATGGTTTTCTCAGGGTATATGCTAAGTAGTGGGATTGCTGGGTTGTATGGTAGTTCTATTTTTAGTTTTTTAAGGAACCTCCATAATGTTCTCCATAGTGGCTGTATCAATTTACATTCCCACCAACAGTGCAAGAGTGTTCCCTTTTCTCCACACCCTCTCCAGCATTTTCTGTTTGAAGATTTTTTGATGATGGCCATTCTGACCGGTGTGAGAAGATATCTCATTGTGGTTTTGATTTACATTTCTCTAATGATTAATGATGTTGAGCATTCTTTCATGTGTTTGTTGGCAATCTGTAAATTTTCTTTGGAGAAATGTCTATTTAGGTCTTCTGCCCATTTTTGGATTAGGTTTTTTGTTTTTTGATATTGTGCTGCATGAGCTGTTTGTAAATTTTGGAGATTAATCCTTTGTCAGTTGCTTCATTTACAAATATTCTCTCCCATTTGAGGGTTGTCTTTTCATAATGTTTATGGTTTCCTTTGCTGTGCAAAAGCATTTATGTTTCATTAGGTCCCATTTGTTTATTTTTTGTTTTGATTTCCATTTCTCTAGGAGTTGTGTTAAAAAGGGTCTTGCTGCGATTTAGTTCGTAGGGTGTTCTGCCTATATTTTCCTCTAAAGGTTTTATAGTGTCTGGTCTTATATTTACACCTTTAATTAATTTTGAGTTTATTTTTGTATATGGTGTTAGGGAGTATTCTAATTTAATTCTTTTACATGTAGCTATCCAGTTTTCACAGCACCACTTATTGAAGAGGCTGTCTTTTTCCACTGTATATTCTTGCTTCCTTTATCAAAGATAACGTGACCATATGGGCATAGGCTTTCTGTCTCTGGGCTTTCTATCCTGTTCCATTGATCTATTTTTCTGTTTTTGTGCCAGTATCATACTGCCTTGATTACTGTAGCTTTGTAGTATAGTCTGAAATAAGGGAGCCTGATTCCTCCACCTTTGTTTTTCATTCTCAAGATTTCTATGGCTATTCAGGGTATTTTGTGTTTCCATACAAATTGTGAAATTTTTTGTTCTAGTTCTGTGAAAAATGCCATTGGTAGTTCCATAGGAATTGTGTTGAATCTGTAGATTGTTTTGCATAGTGTAGTAAATTTCAGAATGTTGATTATTCTAATCCAAGAAAATGGTATCTTCTTCAATTACTTTCATCAGTGTATTATAATTTTCTGCATACAGGTCTTTTGTCTCCTTAGGTAGGTTTATTCCTAGGTATTTTATTCCTTTTGTTGCAATAGTAAATAGGAGTGTTTTCTTAATTTCACTTCCAGATTTTCATCATTAGTGTATAGGAATGCAAGAGATTTCTGTGCATTAATTTTGTATCCTGCTGCTTTACCAAACTCATTGATTAGCTCTAGTAGTTTTCTGGTACCATCTTTAGGATATTCTATGTATAGTATCAAGTCATCTGCAAACAGTGACAGTTTTACTTCTTTTCTGATTTGGATTCCTTTTATTTATTTTTCTTCTCTGATTGCTGTGGCTAGAACTTCCAAAACTATGTTTGATAGTAGTGGCGACAGTGGGCAACCTTGTCTTTTTCCTGATCGTAGTGGAAATGGTTTCAGTTTTTCACCATTAAGAATGATACTGGCTGTGGGTTTGTCATATATGGCCTTTGTTATGTTGAGGAAAGTTCCCTCTATGGCTACTTTCCGGAGGATTTTTATCATAAAAGGGTGTTGAATTTTGTTGAAAGTTTTCTCTGCATGTATTGAGATGATCATATGGTTTTTCTCCTTCAATTTGTTAATATGGTATATCACATTGATTGATGGGCATATATTGAAGAATCCTTGCATTCCTGGGACAAACCCCACTTGATCATGGTGCACGATGCTTTTAATGTGCTGTTGGATTCTGTTTGCTAGTATTTTGTTAAGGATTTTTGCATCTATGTTCAGTGATTTTGGCATATAGTTTTCTTTCTTTTTAACATCTTTGTCTGGTTTTGGTGTCAGGGTGAGAGTGGCCTCATAGAATGAGTTTGGGAGAGTTCCTCCCTCTGCTCTACTTTGCAAGAGTTTGAGAAGGATAGGTGTTAGCTGTTCTCTAAATGTTTGATAGAATTGGCCTGTGATGCGATCTTGTCTGGGTTTTTGGTTGTTGGAAGATTTTTAATCACAGTTTCAATCTCAGTGCCTGTGATTGGTCTGTTCATATTTTCTGTTTCTTCATGGTTTAGTTTCTGAAGGTTGTGCATTTCTAAGAATTTGTCCCTTTCTTCCAGGTTGGCCATTTTATTGGCATATAGTTGCTTGTGTTAATCTCTCATGATCATTTGTGTTTCTGCAGTGTCAGTTGTTACTTCTCCTTTTCATTTCTAATTCTATTGATGTGAGTCTTTTCCCTTTTCTCTTGATGACTCTGGCTAACGGTTTATCAATTTTGTTTATCTTCTCAAAGAACCAGCATTTAGTTTATTGATATTTGCTATTGTTTCCTACATTTCTTTTGCATTTAATTCTGATCTGATCTTTTTGATTTCTTTCCTTTTGCTGTTCCTGGGGTTTTTTTTTTCTTCCTTCTCTAGTTGCTTTAGGTGTAAGGTTGGGTTGTTTATTTGAGATGTTTCTTCTTTCTTAAGGTAGGATTGTATTGCTATAAACTTCCCTCTTAGAACTGCCTTTGATGCATCCCATAGATTTTGGTTCACTGTGTTTTCATTGTCATTTGTTTCTAGGTATTTTTTGAGTTCCTCTTTGACTTCTTCAGTGATCTCTTGGTTATTATGTAGTGTATTGCTTAGCCTGCATGTCTTTGTATTTTTTACAGATTTTTTCCTGTAATTGATATCTTGATATCTGTGGTCGGAAAAGATACTTGATAAAATTTCAATTTTCTTAAATTTACCAAGGCTTGATTTGTGACCCACAATATGATCTCTCCTGGACAATGTTCCATGAGCACTTGAGAAAAATGTGTATTCTGTTTTTTTTGGATGGAATGTCCTATAAATATCAATTAAGTACATCTTGTTTACTGTATCATTTAAAGCTTGTGTTTCCTTATTTATTTTCATTTTGGATGATCTGTCCATTGGTGAAAGTGGGGTGTTAAAGTCCCCTACTATGATTGTGTTACTCTCAATTTCCCATTTTATTGGTGTTCATATTTACCTTATGTATTGAGTTGCTCCTATGTTAGGTGCATAAATATTTACAATTGTTATATCTTCTTGGGTTGATCTCTTTATCATTATGCAGTGCCCTTCTCTGTCTCTTGTAATAGTCTTTGTTTTAAAGTCTATTTTGTCTGATATGAGAATTGCTACTCCAAATTTCTTCTGATTTCCAGTTGCATGGAATATCTTTTTCCATCCCCTCACTTTCAGTGTGTATGTGTCTGAAGTGGGTCTCTTGTACACAACGTATATAAAGGTCTTGTGTTTGTATCCATTCAGCCAGTGTATGTCTTTTGGTTAGAGTATTCAATCCATTTACCTTTTAGGTAATTATCGATATGTATGTTCCTATTACCATTTTCATAATTGTTTAGGGTTTGTTATTGTAAGCCTTTTCCTTCTCTTGTGTTTCCTGCCAGGGAAATTCCTTTAGCATTTGTTGTAAAGTTGGTTTGGTGGTGCTGAATTCTCTTTGGTTTTACTTGTCATGAAGGTTTTAATTTCTCCATCAAATCTGAATGAGAGCCCTGTTGGGTAGAGTAATCTTGGTTGTAGTTTTTTCTCCTTCATCACTTTAAATATGTCCTGCCATTTCCTTCTGGCTTGCAGAGTTTCTGCTGAAAGGTCAGCTGTTAACCTTATGGGGATTCCCTTGTGTGTTATTTGTTGTTTTTCCCTTGCTGCTTTTAGTATTTTTTCTTTGTATTTAATTTTTGATAGTTTGATTAATATGTGTCTTGGCATGTTTCTCCTTGGATTTATCCTGTATGGGACTATCTGTGCTTCCTGGACTTGATTAACTATATCCTTTCCCATATTAAGAAAGTTTTCAACTATAATCTCTTCAAATAATTTCTCAGTCCCTTTCTTTATCTCTTCTTCTTCTGGCACCCTTATAATTCAAACGGTGCATTTAATGTTGTCCCAGAGGTCTCTGAGACTGTTCTCAATTCTTTTCATTCTTTTTTTCTCTATTCTCCTCTGCAGTAGTTATTTCCAATATTTTATCTTCCAGGTCACTTATCCATTCTTCTCCCTCAGTTATTCTGCTATTGATCACTTCTAGAGAATTTTTAATTTCATTTATTATGTTGTTCATCACTGTTTGCACTTTATTTCTTCTAGTTCCTTGTTATACGTTTCTTGTGTTTTCTCCATTCTAATTCCAAGATTTTGGATCCTCTTTACTATCATTATTCTGAATTCTTTTTCAGGTAGACTGCCTATTTCCTCTTCATTTGTTAGGTCTGGTGGGTTTTTGCCTTGCTCCTTCATCTGCTGTGTGTTTCTCTGTCTTCTCATTTTGTTTATCTTAATATGTTTGGGGTCTCCTTTTCACAGGTTGCAGGTTTGTAGCTCCCGTTGTTTTTGGTGTCTGTCTCCAGTGGCTAACGTTGATTTAGTGGGTTGTGTCAGGTGCCTGGTGGAGGGGCCTAATACCTGTGTCCTGGTGGATGAGCCTGGGTCTTGTCTTTCTGTTGGGCAAGTCCATGTCAGGTGGTGTGTTTTGGGGTGTCTGTGGCCTTATTATTATTTTAGGCTGCCTCTCTACTAATGGATGGGGTGTGTTCCTGTCTTCTTAGTTGTTTGGCATAGGGTGTCCAGCACTGTAGCTTGCTGGTCATTGAGTGGAGCTGGGTCTTGATGTTGAGATGGAGATCTCTGGGAGATTTTCACCATTTGATATTATGTGGAGCTGGGAGATATCTTGTAGCCCAGTGTCCTGAAATTGGCTCTCCCCTGTCAGATGCACAGCCCTGTCACCTGGCTGGAGTACCAAGAGCCTGTCATCCACATGGCTCAGAAGAAAAGGGAGAAAAGAAAGAAAGAAAGAAAGAAGAAGATAAAATAAAATAAAGTAGGATAAAATAAATTAAAGTTTTTTAAAAAATAATTATTAAAAAAATTCTAAAGTAGTAATAAAAAAAAAGAAAGAAGGAAGAGAGCAACCAAACCAAAAAACATATCCACCAATGATAGCAAGTGTTAAAAAGTATACTAAAAACAAAACAAAACAAAAAAACCCCGACAGACAGAACCCTAGGACAATGGTAAAAGCAAAGCTATACAGACAAAATCACACACAGAAGGATGTACATACACACTCACAGAAGGAAAAATCGGGACAAAAAAATATATATCATTGCTCCCAAAGTCCACCTCCTCAATTTGGGATGATTCGTTGTCTATTCAGGCATTCCACAGATGCAGGGTACATCAAGTTTGCTCTGGATATTTAATTCACTGCTCCTGAGGCTGCTGGGAGTGATTTCCCTTTCTCTTCTCTGTTCACACAGCTCCTGGGATTCAGCTTTTGATTTGGACCTGCCTCTGTGTGTAGGTCGCTTGAGACATCTGTTCTTCGCTCAGACAGGATACAGTCACAGTAGCAGCTGATTTGGGGGCTCTGGTTCTCTCAGGCAGGCAGGGAGGGAGGGGTATGGAGTGTGGGGTGAGCCTGTGGCAGCAGAGGCTGGTGTGATGTTCCACCAGCCTGAGGCATGCCACGTGCTCTCCCTAGGAAGTTGTCCCTGAATCATGGGACCCTGGTAGTGGCAGGCTGCACAGGCTCATGGGAGGGGAGGTGTGGATAGTGACCTGTGCTTGCACACAGGCTTCTTATTCACCACAGCAGCAGCCTTAGCATCTTATGATCATCTCTGGGGTCCACGCTGTGAGCCCTGGCTCGTGCCTGTCTTTGGAGCTCCATTAAGTGGCACTCTTAATCCCCTCTCCTCTTGCACCAGGAAACAATGAGTCAAGAAAAAGTCTCTTGCCTCTTCGGCAGGTCCAGACTTTTGCCCAGACTCCCTCCTGGCTATCTGTGGCTCACTAGCCTCCTTCAAGCTGTGATCACACAGCCAACCCCAGTCTTCTCCCTGGGATCCAACCTCCGAAGCCCAAGCCTCATCTCCCAGCCTCCTCTCGCCCCAGCGGGTGAGCAGACAAGCCTCTCAGGCTGGTGAGTGCTGGTCGACACTGATCCTCTGTGTGGGAATCTCTCTGTTTTGCCCTCCACATCCCTGTTGCTGCACTCTCTTCAGTGGCTCCAAAGCTACCCCCCTTCTCCACCCACAGTCTCCGCCCATGAAGGGCCTTCCTAGTGTGTGGAAAATTTTCCTCCTTCACAGCTCCCTCCCATTGGTGCAGGTCCCATCCCTATCCTTTTGTCTCTGTGTATTCTTTTTTCTTTTACCCTACCCTGGTATGTGGGGGTTTCTTGCCTTTTGGGAGGTCTGAAGTCTTCTGCCAGCATTCAGTAGGTGTTCTGTAGGAGTTGTTCCACATGTAGATGTATTTCTGATGTATTTGTGGGGAGGAAGATGATCTCCATGTCTTACTCTTCTGCCATCTTGAAGTTCTGCTCAATACTTCTGCTTTTGTAGATGATTTCACATTAAATTTAATCATTCCTACTAAGGGTAGTGTTTCTGTTTATATTTTTTCCAAGTGTATCTCTTAATTTTGTCTACACTGAGACTTTTCTTTTCATCCTCACTGATACCTTAGCTGAGTAGTAGCTACCTCACCTGTTGTCAGGCAGGTCGTTGATATAGTAAATTACCCTACAAAATTTCTTTCTCGCACTATGTTTATCAGTGACATCATCACCATCTCTATCATTTTCTCTTTTAATTTTCTTACCAGAAAGTCTGCTTTAATCTTTTTTTGGATTTTTCTTACTATTTTTTTTTCTATTTTGACCTTATTTACATTATCATTGCAGATCTATCATCTATCTCTTATGAATTGAGTAAGTTCATTCTTGTGTGTGTGTGTGTGTGTGTGTGTGTGTGTGTGTGTGTGTGTGTGTTTTATGTAATCCTACTGGTTCTGTTTATCTAGTGAAACCGTGACTGATGCAAATTTTAGTAGAGTGGTTCAAGAAAATATTGACAAGGGAAAGTTTTATGAATTGATCTTGGTTTCTGACATTGGTTATCTAATATGATTAGATTTAAAGGCACTGATGATTCTATTTCCAGTGGTAAATAAGGCACTGTTTTATCCATGTCATTATGTGGCAAGAAAAATATACAAAATATCACCACTAGATACTCCTTATCAAATATTTGTAAAGACTAAGTTTCCAGGAACTCAAGTATTTGATACCTTAGAACATATTGATATTAGTAAAACTAAGATGTATAAACTGAGGTTAGCTGGTTATGTCTATTTGTGTGGATGAATTTGGGAAATAAAAATGATGAGTTAAGGACTTCAAATTTCAAATTCCCCACTCAAGGCATAAATTATCTGTAAGTCTGCCCTGAAAGAAACTATATCTTGTAGATAAAAAGCTAGAATTTTTCTGAAGGCCGAACCCAGAGTCTCAACCTGCATGTGGTTGAAATATAATACAAATGGACTGGGAATTCCCTGGTAGTCCAGTGGAGAGAACTCCATGCTCTCACTGCCTAGGGCCTGGATTTGATCCCTGGTTGGGGAACTAAAATCCTGCAAGCCATGTGGTGTTGCCAAAATGAATAAATAAATAAATAAAATGAGGAAAAAATTTAAAACAAAAACCAAATTGACCAACCTTGCAGAGTGTGTACTGTTAAAGTAAAGACATTGATTAGGACAGAAAGGTATCCTGGAAAGCAGAATGAGGAAATATGTGAAGAGCCCAATGAAGCTGGGAATATAGAACTCCTAAATTCTGCTGAGTCTTCTTTCCCTATAGATGTAGCCCTTCCAACTCTGTTTGAAGAGGTCGACTCTACTTCATCTGAAGAACCTGTAATTGCTTCCCTTGAACTTGCCAGACACTGCTGATTCTCTTCAGGACCCAATCTCATCACCTTTCTTTGCTTCTAGACTTATGTCTAAACTGAAGTACCAGCAGGACTCAAAGGGTGAGATAGGAAGTATAAGCTACAAAAAGGGTTGCTACACATGAAAGCAACTACAAGATGTTTCCAATTTATACGGAAAGAAATATGGGTAATATATATGGGAATAGATATTAAGGATGTGGCATAATGGTGAAAGGAAGATAAAGTTGGATCAGGTCAATTCTATTTATGTAGGCACACTAAGCAGGAATTCTATATTCAAAGTTTTAGAAAGACAATTAGAAAGGGTTCTAACTACTTATTTGGTTGGTTGGCTGAAACATGGACCTAAAATTTGTCTACACTAAATAAGGTTGAAATGCTAGAACTGCCTGGGTAACCTTTACAGGAAAGTATCCAAAGTCTTAGGGAGATTGGAATAGTACAGCAGATTTAGTATATAAGACTTGCTTACACACTTCTGGAAATTCCCAAGGACATGCCTTTCAACATGGCTGTGAGAAATAAATTTGTGACGGAAGCCACCATCATCCTTGAAGACATCTGTTGCTGCTCTTCTTTTTGGTCAGAAACTACAGTGGAAACTTCTGCAATTCAGCTTACTTCCCCAAATTCAGTGGAGAAAATTGGATAGCAATTGTCAAGGGTCCAACTGGTAGCACTGAATCATCAAAGCCAAGATGATCGTGCTTAGCATTCTGTAATGGATAGCTAAGTCAAGGTAGTTGTCAGAATAGTTCAAGTTACAGTGACCTATGCTGTTGGCTAGTGATTGTGGTGTTCCTATAAAAGAACTAGATGGACGGTCTAATAATTGCTACTTATCTGTATAAGTATATGAATCTAGGCTAGATATAAGAAATCTAACCTGAAATAACAAAACAACCATGGTTCTTTTATCAATTCTCAGGCTTTAGGAAGTTTATAGACCCAAAACCCCTTAAATGAAGGAGAGGATGGGTCCCATTCATGAAGCACTCTGCTATAATTTATATGTTAAAATTATTAAAAATTTCCAAAGAGACCTGTCACCATTTATCAGGGTGATTGTTTACTCTGAAAAGGGAACTATTCATATTTTCAAGTTTTGGGGGAGATTACTAGACACTGACTGAATTGACACTAATTCAAAGAGACCCAAAACATCTCTGTGGTCCAACAGTAAAAGAAGAGGCTTATAGAAGTCAAATACTCAGAGTTTTAGCTCTGGTCCATCTCCCAGTGTATACGGTATATTGCCAAACCCATCCCGTGGTTACTTTCCCAATTCCAAGTAGCATAAATGTAATAGATACATACACCAACTGGTAGAATGTTTACCTTGTTTGTCTGGCCTGTGAGTGAACACTTATTTTTGGAAAGGATAAATGGAAACAACTAGAACTGCCTCTACCTAAATAAGAAAATAGTAAACCAAAGGCAATGACACATTCCTGAAGGGATTGCAGAGATTAGTGCCAGCATAAATGACTTGAGAGATGCACAGGTAATGATTCCCCCAGCTTCCCCATCCAATTTGCCTATTTGGCCTGTGCAGAAAACAGATGGATCTTGGAGAATGAGAATAGATTACCATACACTTAACCAGGAGTGACTGAAATTGCAGCTGCTTTCCCAGATATGGATACATTGCTTGAGCAAATTAGCATATCCCCTGGTACCTAGTTTGCCGCTATTGACCTGAAATTTTTTTTCTCAATACTTGTTAGTAAAAATCTCCAGAAACAGTTTTCTTTCAGATGACTAACTAACAATATACTTTTAGTGTAGTGTTCTACTTCAGAGGTATATCACTCTCCATCCCTATACCACAATTTAGTCTAGAAGGAACTTCATCACCTATCCCTTCCAAATGACATCACACTGATATGTAGCATTGATGGTGGTATGCTGATAGGACTTAGTTAGCAAGAAGTAGCAACTATTCTAGACATAATGGGAAAACAATTACATGTCAGAAAATGGGAAATAAATTCTAGAAAAATTCAGAGAACTTTCACCTCAGTGGAATTTCTGGGGACCCAGTGGAGTGGAGTATCTTCAGATATTTCTTCTAAGGTGAGGAATATAAAGAATAAGTCACTGCACTGGCCCTTCCTGTAACCCAAAATACTCACTCAGTAACTAGTGGACCTCTTTGGATTTTGGAAATAACATAATTCTCATTCAGGTGTGCTACTCCTGCCACAGTGGTCCAAAAAGCCGCTAGTTTAGAGTGGGGCCCAGGAGATGGGAAGGCTCTGCAACCAGTTCAAACTGCTATGCAAGCTGATCTGCCAGTTGGGCCCTTTTATCCAGAAGATTCTATAGTACTTGGAATGTCGGTGGTAGATAGAGACTCTATTTGGATCCTTTGGTCTCCCCTATAGATGAGTCACAGCACAGGCTTCTTAAGATTTTGTAGCAAAGCCCCACCATTTTATGTGTAAAACTACTTTCCTTTTGAGAAGCAGCCTTTGGTTTACTACTGACATTAGTAGAGACTAAAAGTTTTACCACAAGTCTCCATGTTACCATGTGACCTGAGCTTGGTGTTTTCTGACCCATTAAGTCATAAATTTGGGCATGTACAGTAGCACTCCATTTTCAAATGGAAGTAGTATATAAAAGATCAGACTTAAGTAGGTCCTGAAGGCACAGCAAGGTACATGAGGAAGTGCCCTGTATGCTAGGGTCCCTACACCTGCTACATTATCTTCTCTCTCCCAGCCAATACCTATGTTCTCATTTAGAGTTCCCTATGACCAGTTGAGGAAGAGGAAATTTGGGCCTGATTTACAGGTAGTTCTGCATGATATGCAGGTACCACCCAAAAGCTTCCAGTGGTATTACTACAGCCTCTCTCTGTGACATCCTTAAAGGACATGGATAAAGCAAAATCCTTCTAGTGAGCATAATTTGAGCAGTGCAGTTGTTTGTTTATTTTGCCTGGAAGGTGAAATGACCAAAGGTATGAGTTTACACTGATTCATGGCTGTGACCAAAAGTTTGGCTAGAAGATCAAGGACTTGGAAGGAATAAAATTAGTAAAGTGCCAACAAGGATATCTGTGAAAGAGGTATATTAATTGACATCTCTGAACGGGCCAAATTGTAAAGATATCTGTATCCCATGTGAATGATAACCAATGTGTGACCTCAGCAGAGCAGGATTTTAATAGTCAAGTGGATTAGATGAGCTGTCCTATAAAACTCAGTCAGTCTCCTTCCAGAGCCATTCTTTTCATTTCCCAATGTACTCATGGCTTCAATGATGAGCTCAGTAACATGAACTTCCACTCATCAAAGCTGACCTGGCTACAGTTACTGCCCAGTGCCCAATCTTTCTGCTTGTGCATTTTGTCTACCTTTTCTATTAAAGTCCTGAACATACGTATCATTATTATTTCAATTTCCTTGTCTGTTAATGTCATCGTCTGTGTCATACCTCAGTTGGTTCTGATGCTAGTTTTACCTTTCAGATTCTGTTTCATTCTTGAATTGGTGTGCTTTGTAATTTTGTTGTTGTTGTTCTTAAAAACTATACATGTTGTATCAAGTAATAGGACCTTCTATTTAGGCTAGTACTTTGACTTTGTTTTATATTTGTTTTAGCTATAGTTTCCAGAGCACACAAAATCCTCTAGTGTCCTTGTTTTTGTCTCCTCTCTCTTTTTATTTTTAAAAAAAATTTTTTTATGGTCCGCGGGCCTCTCACTGTTGTGGTCTCTCCCGTTGCGGAGCACAGGCTCCCGACGCGCAGGCTCAGTGGCCATGACTCACGGGCCCAACCGCTCCGCGGCATGTGGGATCTTCCTGGACCGGGGCACAAACCCGTGTCCCCTGCATCGGCAGGCGGACTCTCAACCACTGCACCACCAGGGAAGCCCTTGTCTCCTCTCTTGATTTGAGTTTTCTCAGTACGCCTCAGAGAGAGTCTGTGTCTTGAAATTCTTTAATCTGAAATCCACTATTACTATACTGGAATATGGTGGTAAGGTATGATAAGGGGAAGCATTCTATAATGTTCTAATTGAATCTCAAGCTTTTAGCGAGCACCAGTCTCTGCCCTACGATTTTCACAATTATTTCTTATTTTATAGTTTCTTCCTTCTCCACTGATGAGAAAGGAAATCTAGAAGTTGCTAGAATGAGAGGAATGCCCTTCTCCCATAGCTCTTGGACAAGGCTCATAATGTGTTTACTTGGAGATTAGATCTTTGTGATGGAGAATACTCCCTTCACCCCGCTGCCATAATCTGATTTTTCTTGGCTCTTCACCACAAGAAACTCCAAGAATCATAGAGGTAATGCCCATGAAAGTGTGAAGGCATCCTTAAAACTGTAGTTTCCAGGACTTTCTCAGTCTCAATCTATTCTTCATTTAAACTTCATCAATTTATCATTTAGGTGTGTCGACCAGCTGAAGGCTCCAGCAGTTTCTGCTCCAAATAAGTATATTTTGGCTGTGACTCTCAGAATGCACCTGTCTATCCAGAGTTTGGGGAGACAATTTGCTCTGTAAACTCAGTTTTAAGATGGGTGCATGAAAGTTATTTACTTTTAACTTGTCTTTCTTGTTGTGAGGATGGAAATAATAACTTGCAAGCAATTCACGTGTCAAAACTGAAACTAAATATCAACACCTACACTTGGGTAGTTGGTCTGTTCTGATATAATTATACCTCAGTTGGATATCCCACTGTACCAATTGCCCATTTTACGCTCATTATCTACTTCCTGCCACATAAGAAGTGTATGTCCATGAAGGTCCTAAACATGCCATTTGGATAATCATAGTTTGGTCTATGCAATAGCAGAGTGACATTAAGGGTGGAAAACCTCATAACTGCTTTTTATAATTGCTATTCTCTTGAATCCACTTTCTTAAAAGAGAAAAAATGAAAGCTTGGAGCTATCATTTTGTAAAATTCTCATTCCATGATTAGTTTTGAATATCAGGTTGCTGACCAGGAGTAGTGTTTGTGTAAAGTATGTTACTGGGTAGTAAAAGAACAGCTTTTGGGGAGTGGTAGATAGAATATGAAGGGATAAAATGGGCTAATTAGTGCTGTGGAATATCTCTCTATGTTCATGCATGTATTTTCTTACGACTCAAAACATACTTGGCAAACAGTAATTCATTTCATCCTCAGTGGGTTGAACCTTGTGAGAAAAATACAGAGATATTACTTTCCCCAGATTTATACATTATATATCTTACAATCTTAAAGAATATGTCTGTCAAAGACTCAAGGTGACTAAGTTTTAAGCAGTGCAGGAATGGTTCTTAGACAGGCTTGAACTCTCGATCTGTTGAGGGACGCTTCTAACTTTCACTTTGTGATTTCATACCAAATACAAAGTGCTGGGATTAGTTCATACCAATTTCTCTGGGAATTTACTGCATTGTTTTCTGTTTTATGTAACCATTAACATTTGTCTTTATTTTGTCTCGTCAAATTTTTATCAGTTACATCTTTTTTGTTTGTTTGTTTGTTTGTTTTTGGCCACTATGCAGGCGTGCATTGGAAGTGAGATTTTTAATTCCCTGGCAATATCACTATTGATAGGTTCATTTTTCTCCAATGCTATAGTTTAAAATATCAGATAGACTTGGGTTTGAAATTTATCTTCTCCATCTACTTATTATGTGACCTGAGGCAAAGTATTTAATTTATCTAAACATCATATTTTTTCAGCCATTTTATGGGAACTCCAACAGTATCTACTACCTAAGGCTATTGTAAAGACTGCAAAAATAACTCATTTAATGGGTTTAGGTTACTACCTGTCACAGTGTGTGAGCCAAATACAGCTGACCTAAGTTATTCTATACCCCATCTACTTATTTTTCAGTAGTGGAAATTAGGCAGATTTTTAGATGGGACAATTTAATTTTTTTTTTTTAATTTTAGGGACCATTTGTAAGTAAATGGTTTATATGTCCAAATCCTGGTAAATTTAAACCAATTCCTGATATTTCATTTTCTTCTTAGTGTGAGCAGTCAGAGTGACACTGAAGAGGAACAAGTTAAGAAAAAACAAAAAATAAGGGACTAATCACAAGGTTAAATAAAAAATGTAAGAACAAAACTTCAAAGCCATAATTTATAGAGGGTTCAAGGCAAACATGTAGAATTTATAAAAATGATATTTTTCCCCAACCAATTAATGGTGCAGGAAACATACATTTTTACTTTGGGGATAAATAAAATGGCCCACTTGTATATAAAGAACAATCATGCTCCCAATCAATTCAATTTCATCACTTAGTTTTCACTGGAAATGCATTTTTAGAATTGGTGGGAAATGTAGCTTGGGGAAGTTCATCAATTGAATTATATTTCAATAACACGGAACTCCATTACAGTGTCCTATGTCATCAATCCATGTAAAATTAAAACATATCTGGAGTAATAATATTACACAGTTTCATTTGTATTCCAATTAACATTTTGCTTTTAGATCTTTCATTACAAATGGATTGCCAAATTAAATGAGGTGGCAAGTTTTCTATATCTAGCACCATGTAGTTTTAATTTGTACTTTCCTGGCAAAAAAAAAATGAACAACTTTCATCATTACTGAAAACTGAAAAGAATGGAGCAATATAAAAATTCCCCAATAGCTTACTTTCATCTTTCCTGACAAAAAACATTCTGCCTTCATTTGCCCCAATTACAGAGTCAATGTTTTAAACCTGATTGAAGCTTAAAGATACTCTTTTGACCCAGCGTAGGAAGACTTAAGCTTTTACATTTTAAAACTATTATATGAAAAATCTCATATCCATAGTCTTAAATATCCTTGAGTTAATAGAATGAAAATATATGTACTTTGTGATTTTTAGTTCAGAAAGTTTTACTTATGGCATATATGGAGGTACAATAATATATTTGCTATAAGGATTAAATGAGACAATATCTATAAAAGGTTTAAGATGGTGCTTATAATATTGGATTATGTGTGTCTATTTTAGCACTACTAGCATTGTCTTTATCTTGCTTCTTTATTCTTAATTATTTATTTACATTATCTAGTACTCAATGTATTTTTCTCCTGAAGTAAATGTTATTAATATAGAAGGTAATAAAAATCAAGACCATAATTTTGGAAAAATGTGGATGGACAAGAGAATGTGGATTGTATTACATCCCTTCAACTAGTTTAGTTATGAAAGATGGCAGATGGCATAATTCACTTTTTAAGTTAACTTATTAATAAATTACTAAATTTTAATTCACCTTTGTTTACATAGGAAAAAATATATAATTTAACTCAGAAGAACTTGAACTCATAATCATCTAGTGGCTCCAGAGTCACTTCCCTTCATCTTTTAAAAAAATTATCTCATATCTCATCTTTCTTCTTCCCAACATTTCTATTGTAATTATTGATGATTTTAGTCTCTATGTAGATAATCTTTTCAGTAACCTGCTTTCTTGGTTCACTAACCTCTTCTCCTCCAATGATGATGCCCTTCACTCTAGTTCACCTACTCCATAATAGATAAGCCCTAAAATATGACATTACCAACAGCTACAACACTACATTATCTTTATCTCAAGTATCCCAATTTGTGACCATCACAATTTTTCTTTCTCTCACTGATGTTCTGACTCTAATGACCTTTAAAATGACCACAATCAATTAGTCTGAGGAAGTTTTAGCTTTCTATCATTGCTTTCATGCCTTTATTTCCAGCCACATGCAATTTACATTTCATAGTCAATAATGGTAGTCACTGTCATACTTTCTAATTGCTCTCCTTCCTTTAATGTCAACTTAAAAGAGTTTATTTCCTGTAGAGCAATGAGGGGTTGTGAAGTGTACAGAGTCAGACTCCTTAGCAGTGTACCACAATAATTCTTTTACTTTGAATTATAGATAAAAATTTTATATATTTTCTCATTTACATGCACAAGACTTTCCCTCCTTTGTATTGAGTGTAAGATGCTAACCATAGCACACACTCATCGCCAACATTATTATATACTGCCAAATTGTATTTTCCAAAGTTTATACACTCAATGCCAGTGTATGTGTTACTTTTCTTACACATATTAAAAGAATTGCTGACTGTCAGAGTTTATAATGCTTTTGCAAATCTTATGCATTTGAAAGTTTATGTTTGGCTTTATTTAGCATTTTTCTTACTACTAGTAATGTGGAACATCTTTTGAAAGTTTGTTAAACATCATTGGTATTTCTTCTTGGATGATATGCCTGTTGATAGATTCTACCTCTTTTACAATTAGCCTGTTTATATTGCAGTCATTGATTTGTAGAGCTCCTATCTATCTGTCTATCTATTATCTGTCATCTGTCATTTATCCACCATTAAACACTCATGCTTTGTCAATTATATGCATTTTAAATATCTTTGCCTACTGTCTCCCAGTGTTAATTTTTACATATTTATATACTGTTTTTGAAAAAAAGTACTAATTTAACCTAGTTTAATTATATATGTATATGTATATGTATATTATGTATAATATTTTATGCTAAATTTTGTTTAACTAAATTTTTCATCTTCTCAAATTTCAGAAATATTTCTTATATTTTCATACAAATTTTAAATATTCCTTTCATATTCACGTTTTTAATACTGCTGATATTTTTGTTGTGTTGTAAAGATTATATTTAATTTAATGTTTTTTTTGAAATGGATGTCAATTGTACCAATACAATTTATTGAACAGTATATCTTTTTCCTCTGGATAAATAATAATACAGCTGTCATATATGATGTGTCCATTTATCTGTAAATAGGGCTCTTTATTTTTAATGCCTTGTCTATTTATCTGTGCCCCAGTACCATAATACTAATACCTAATTTTGATATGTACAAGAACAAATACTTTAACTTGTTTTAAAATTGGGAACTGCAACCTCCTGTGTTTTTTGAAATAGTTATATCAGTTTTGCAACAAAAATTTCCACCTGAATTTTGAAAGGACATGTATTGGATTTATATACTATTATTGAATATTGTGATATTTTATTTTTATTGAATCTTCATATCTTCATATGAACTTTAATTTTTGTTTACTTAGATTTTTTTCAACTGATTTTCAATAATGATTTATAATTTTTATCCAAAAGAATTATACTTAATATTTGTTCTTATTGTATGGATTTTATTATCAGATAAATATACATATTCTAATAAAATATTGCTCTTATATGATTTTTTCAATTATTATTTTCCATTACATCTCTGCTACATTTATATTCTGGCAGTTTACCTAGAAACGTATATTTAAGAAATTTTCAAGTCAATAGAGTTTTAAAGTTTATTCTCTCTTTCAATCTCTCTGCTCATTGAATTTTTGTTAGAAAAGTTGCCTATATAATGCTGATTTTTAGAAATTTGTCAAGAATTGACTTATGTCCTATTATACAGTTTGTTTTTAACATGCTATTTTATTATTTTGAAGAGTATGTATTCACTATTTGTTTATTAAGTTTGTTTACTGTGTTCTTCAAATTTCCTATAGCCTTACTAATTTATTAAATCTATGAATTAACAAGAAATTTTGTTAAAATACTTTCCATTATAAAGACAAATTTATCATTAATTAATTAAAATGATGTCATTTTGCTCTTTTTTTAAGCAGATGTATGCAAATTTATGTTATATTTTGATGAACTGAAACTTTGCTATTACCAAATGATGCTCTTAACTCTCATAATACTTTTTAACATAAAGTCTGTATTTCTCCATTAGAGCTACAACATTAGTGTTTGGTTAGAATTCAAAATACCTTTTTTTCAAAAATTTTATGTTCTTATCTTTTCATAAATACTATGAAGATTTTAATCAAACCCCTTAGTTATATATTTTAGTACATATTTATGTATTATGGTTGCTGATATATTTTGAATTATATCTATCACCTTATTTTTTTCATTTTTATATCTACTATTTTTACTTACATTTTAAACTTTTTTCCCACTTAGATTTTTTAGTTACTTTTTTATCTTTTTCCTGTCTTTGCTAGTATTTATAAAACTTATTTAAATTTATATATTTTCTTTATAATTTTATTGTACATGTGGAAGAACATATGTTAATAAATAATGCAATGTACTTCATCATTGTTGTTATTGTTTTGTAACAGTCAGTATATGTTTTGCTTCAACCACTTTCTTACATCCTTATATTTTTCCACCATTTTCTGGGCAGCTTATTCTTTCATACGATAACATTTTCCTTTATTTGTATTATCTCACTTAGAAATATTTATTTTTTATTATCCCACTATTGAGTGAAAGTTTAGTTTCGTTTATAAATTGTCTCAATAATAATTTTTACTGTCTTTTAAATTTTACATTTGCAATTTAAAATATTTTATATATAAACTTTTATATTATGTACTAGACAATACTAACATTATGATGTTTGATTATTTCATGTTGAGTCCTTTTTTTTTTTTAACCCCTTTCCTCTTGTTTTTAGTTAACTGATTTCATAAGGGTCTAAATGAGAGAAAGTTATGTTCTCTGAAAATGTTTCCTTCTCTCAGAACTACTGAATTATATGTATAAAGTTTTGAGCAGCAGTTACTATATACTTGGCCTTATTTTAAGTTAATGTTACCTAAATATTTAGCTTGAAGAGTGCTGGAAAACAGGTTGTGTACATTCATATCTCAATTTTTTTAACATATTTATTGGAGTATAATTGCTTTACAATGGTGTGTTAATTTCTGCTTTATAACAAAGTGAATCAGTTATACATATACATATGCTCCCATATCTCTTCCCTCTTGCATCTTCCTCCCTCCCACCCTCCCTATCCCACCCCTCTAGGTGGTCACAAAACACTGAGCTGATCTCCCTGTGCCATGCGGCTGCTTCCCACTAGCTATCTATTTTATGTTTGGTAGTGTATATATGTCCATGCCACTCTCTCACTTTGTCACAATTTTTTATAAGGATCAGGTTACAGTTATAAAAATATCTCCAGAAAATATTATTTTGGTATTCTTCCCACCCAGTGTCAAAAATGACTTAGTCAAATCTCTGTGCCCTCTTCTTTTCTTGATGAGCATACATTTTCTAATTCTCTATTTCTCAAAAGCTGTAGGCGTTATACATGATTCTTTTACAATTAAGCCATCAGGAATGGGCCCAAGTGTCCATACTTATGCAATCATTAAAACCCAAGACACCATTTTTCCAGATTTTAGAATGTACTCTTTTCAGTAATGCTTTAAGAGCTTTTTTTAATCTCTCAGGAAATTTTATTTATAGCCTCCTTATAAAATCTGTACCCTAAGATTGCTCTTATTGTTTTGGGATATTAGCTACACATTGAAAAGTGATATTACCAGAGCTACAAAAATGATTTCTAGATGTTTTACAGCAGTAGGTGCATTTTAGAATTTTGAGAAGTTTAAGTCTATATCCATTGGTAAATTGCAATGAATCTACACAATGGAAACCAATGTGCTAATTCAAAATATGAAAAAGGGCTCTGTGATCTTTATACTATTTATGTGATAAGAGATAAATATGCTTTCATGATTCAGTTTATGTAAAAGGGAACATGCGGGCTTCCCTGGTGGCGCAGTGGTTGAGAGTCCACCTGCCGATGCAGGGGACACAGGTTCACGCCCCGGTCCGGGAAGATTCCACATGCCACGGAGCGTCTGGGCCCATGAGCCATGCCACTGAGCCTGTGCGTCCGGAGCCTGTGCTCCACAACGGGAGAGGCCACAACAGTGAGAGGCCCGTGTGCCACAAAAAAAAAAAAAAAAGGAACATGCATAAAATATTCTAATCTGTGTATATTTTGCACAATATTACACCATAAAATATTTAGAGGGCTAAATATTTGTATCTGTGATTTAAACTCAGGAGGAATAGTAGGAATAGAAGAATGAAGCAGGAATTTTTTCACATTGCCTTTTTTTGTGATTATTTTTATATAAACATACACACATTTTTAGTTTATCAATGAATTTCAATGTGCCATGATGGTTAAGATCATACATTATGAAACCTGACTCTACCATATACAGTGTTATTTGAAGTTATTCCTTTAATATTGCTGTGGCTCACTTCATTATTTATAATGAAGAAGATAACAGTACCCTTATAATAGTACCATATTCCATAGTGCTATGAAGGAGAGGAGATAATATATGTAAACGACTTGAAGGAGCCCAATTCCCATTGTCCTTTTCTCCTTTAATTTTTACTTAAATAAATCAATTGTAGGTGATTTTTAAAATTACATTTGAGGCTAAATATAAGTACGTGTCACGGGGGTAATGATTACAACAACAAAGAAAGGCAGTATTGAAAATTGACTGTTTTCCTCTAATGTGCCTAGAAGAGTTCAGGCTTATAGCCTCCCAATTATAGAGACTAGAACTAGTAATGTGTATAAGATTTGAAAATATAATTTGAATAATCAAAACTGTTCATTACAATCTCATATACATTAATTAGAGTAAGACAAAGGTCAAATAGTAATGCTGGGTAAGTGTTGGAGGCTCATCATCTCAATTGTATTATAATAAGTGATTCTGAAAGAACATAATATGTGACTAGGTAATTACAAATGATGGTATTTTAATTTTAAATGTCTAGTCTATTTATCTTAAGAACTTCAGAAGCAATTTGCTATGCCAGGTTAAAAAGAAGTCATTGGAGGTCACAGAAAAGAAAGGAATTTTAATAAGAATGTTCTTACAATGTATACACTAGAACTAGCCTATATCATATTAATCATTAAAAGAAAAGAAATAATAATAATACCTAGAGCTACCTCAGTTTAAATTAGGAATCGCTGTGTTAAGTATTAATACTTGCCATTCCATTTTATTCTGTTCTGTTATTTTTTAATAAAAATTATATTTTAAGTGTACAACATTATGTTTTTGTTTTGTTTTGTTTTGTTTTGCTTTTGTGGTACGCAGGCCTCTCACTGTTGTGGCCTCTCCTTTTGCGGAGCACAGACTCTGGATGCGCAGGCTCAGCGGCCATGGCTCATGGGCCCAGCTACTCCATGGCATGTGGGATCTTCCCGGACAGGGGCACGAACCCGTGTCCCCTGCAACGGCAGGCGGACTCTCAACCACTGCACCACCAGGGAAACCCCCAACATTATGTTTTGATGCACATACACACAGTGAAATTATTACTAGTCTAGCTAATTAACATATCCATGTGCTCACATAGTATCTTTATTATTCATTCATTCACTCATTCATTCATTTATTGGTAAAGACACCTCAGATCTACTCTCAGCAAATTTCCAGTATACAATACAGCATTATTAAATATAGTCACCATGCTATACTCTAGAACTTATTCATTTTACATAACTGCAACTTTGTACCCTTTGACCAACATCTCCCTATTTCGCCCACCTCCCTGCCCCTGGTAACCACCATTCTACTTGGCTCCTATGTAGTCAGCTTTCTTAGATTACACACATAAGTGTGATAATTAAGTATTTTTCTTTCGGTGTCTGGCTTATTTCACTTAGCATGATGTCTTCCAAGTTCATCGATGTTGTTGTAAATGACAGGATCTCCTGTTTTTTAAAGGTAGAATTTTATACATATATATACATATATATATATACATATATATATATATATCACATCACATTTTCTTCATCCATTCATGCATAGGTGGACACCTTGGCTGTTTCCATATCTTGGCTATTGTGAATAATGTTGCAATGAACACAGGAATTCAGGTATCTCTTCAAAGTACTGATTTATTTTTTTGTATATGTACCCAGAGAAGGATTCCTGGATCACACAGTAGTTCTATTTTTAAGTTTTTGAGGAACCTCCATATTGTTTTCCATAGTTGCTGTACCATTTTACATCCATGAACAGTACACAGCGTTCCCTTTTCTGTACATTCTCACCAACATTTATCATTTTATTTTTCGATAATAGCCAAACAATCCCTTCATGTTGTTTTCCTTCCACTAAAAGTTTCACTGAGCCCACAATATAGAAACCCGGAATATAGAAGTTGGTGAGTAGTAATTCTTTACAGAGATATACTTTATTTATTGATTCTACCAAGATTAACTATGCACAGATTTAATCATTGAGGCAGAGGAAAATAAAGTTTTTTTTTTTTAATTTACTTGAAGACATGTTTAAAGAATACAAGCAATTCATGGAATTTCATATATTTGGCCTCATTTTGTGATTCTAAGATAAATAGAACTCAGTTTCTACTGAAATCCATTTGATTTAGTAAATTATTCTAATCATACAAACTGTTTCCTGACCAACGATTTTCACCACTTCAAAATATTTTTCCAGGCACCATTGCAATGTGATCATGATTAAATAATAACCGTGTCTCAATAATGGCAGAGCATATTCCATGTTTTAGGAAGGTTTTCCTCATGTCTTCCTGGGTACTTAAAATTTGCATTATTGAACCTCTCACATCTCATGAATTCTCTTACCCCTTTGACCCCTCAAGGCAAAAACCTCTATCTAGGACTTATATAAAGGTTCTGCTCCCAGAACACCTAAAAGAAAACTCAATGTTGTGTATATTTTAGTAAAATATACTACATATTTTGGAGTAGGCAATATGATGACAACTGAACACGCAATTGTCAAAGGGGAGAAAAATAACTATAGTGATGAAATGGATCTCTACCCTTTCAGTCCTAACTGGACATCTTGAAGGGATTTTTTTAAATGTGGGCATAACAGCATGGTAACTCTTCCCACAGGATGTTTAAAGTACTATGCATTCTTTGTTGTTGCTATTTTCTGAAATTATTGAAGCTAACATTTCAATTTAGAAGTTATTTGTAGTAATAAGTTCCAACTAAATTGTTTGTTGTAATTATTTGATGCTTTTATAGGCCTCATAATAAAGAAGACTTGGTACAAAATGAATCAAATGTATTATCTTACACAAGCTATTTTATTCTGATCATAAAAAGTAAGAACATCAAATTACCATGAATTAAACATAACATTATTAGTGTCATGTTTTATTTTGTTTTGCCTTTCTGAGAATAATATTACACTGCTGTCGTAACATTTGACAGCACAAGTAGGGGAAGTGAAACACTATGCAGTTACCCCAAAGTTATTTTTGTTTTCTGTACCAGAGCACTTAGGCATTACTGCTGTAATAAACATAGATGCTACCAAAATTCCAGGGTCATTGTCATGATAGCTAATGTTTAGAGAGAAATGAGTAGATTTTCAGATATAGATGTTTTGGTTTACATCTCACCAACACTTTTATAATTTTAATTGTACATATGCTTCTATAATGAGTCATATATCCTCAGAGTTGGATCAAAAGTGAGTATAATTCTATGCACCTAACACCCTAGATTTTTCTGTATTTTATTGTTTTATTCTTCATGTTCTTCCTATGTAATGCCATATACATTGATGTCTTCATTTATTACCTATTTTAAGAGAAATCCAGACTCAAAAGCCTTCAAATAGGGTGATATTTCCAGGTCCATGACCAAGGCTGCATCCCTGTTTCTGTTATTCTCTCATCTCTTGTCTTTCAGGCTAGATTTCCTCATGGTTACAAAGATGACAAATAACAGTTGTGAAAATTTGCTACCCTGTTCATGTGCAGAGGGGTAAGAGACAGGGTATCCCCATTAACTAAGGAATAAAACCTCTTCTAATCAATGTAATTGAGTCAATTTAGATTTCTCTGTATCCTAGCACCAATTATCTTTCCAAGGTAATACTATTAGCTGATTTCCTTAATTCTGAGCTCTGACATCTATCTGGGGCAAAGTGGCTGAGATTATCATGATTACTTTAGAAGTTTGGATTAACTGATATGTTTCCCAGGAACTAGAGATGGGTCAACTTTCACTGATTTCCATGGGTTCTTTGGGGAAAGATAGATCATTGGACTAGATTGTTGCTATGGTACGGTCTGAATAGGGGGCTGATGATGGTTAGACAACTTATAAAGTCCAGGGAGCCATCTATATGTTCAGAATATCTATGTTTGTATATTTAGCCCAGGACTCTCTTCAGATCTCTCAGCAAAATTATCCAGTTGTTACTTTACATTTTCAATTGAGTGAAATAATTATATCTAAGAATCATTAGGCATTTTCTATACATCCACTACATTTATTAAATGTTTACTCTCCCATTCTATTTAAAAAATTAGTCATCTCTGTATCTCATTGTAAATTGGCAGCATAAATACTATTATTGCCTGAAAAAACATTTTTTGACAATTAAAGTTCTTAAGAAAAGAGAAGGCTTGAAGCAATGATAAAATTTCTTGTTGAAATTGGGGCTGTAGGACAATTTTGTTTCTTCTCCAGAAGAAAATTTATCCTACACCAAATAGAGGAATGAGGAGGCTCCGATTGTCAGAATAAATATTTTCATAACCAAATCTGTTACTTTATTTCTCTTTTTGAATTATTTAATGGGCTTAATTGATCTTAGGGTGAAAATTGACTTCCTTAGTATAAGATATGTTGAGCTCCATATCATTTGATTTTCTATACAGCCTTGTTTCTCATTGCTCTCACCTTGTTTGTTTTTTGTTTGTTTGTTTTTTGCTTTCTAATCCAGTTATATAGCCTTTTAAACTTAAATGTTTTTTATGTACTATTTTATTTTTCACAAATGTTGTTTCTTGTGCCTGTAATTTTTCCTTTTTTACTAAGGAAACTGCATTCTTCCTAGGATTTACCTTATGCTTCAGTTTCAGGATCAGGGTCCCTGATTCATGAGATACAGATGGGAATATCTATATCTATATCCATATCTATATCTACAGACATATAAACATATATACACACCCACCATGTCCACATGTTCCTAACTGCCTTCTCTACAAGAATGAAAGCCCTGTGTTTTGTACTATATAACCTATTTTAATAACCAGCATACAGTAAGAATGCAGGACTTGAACATAGCTTGTTTGGATCCATCTCTTGATTCTGATATTGACTGACTGTGATAGAGAATGACTTTATTTTCATCTAGTTCTTTTTCTCTCCTTACTTGACACCAGTCCCAGTTCTTGGCTGAATCATAGAAACCTATTGCTTATGGTCTTCTATGGCCTTTCTTTGTCCACCAGTTTGCTTATGATAAGTGAAATGAACTTGGAACTCAGGATTTGAAGATAAGCTACAAGAAAGAAGAAACCTGTGTCCCTGAATCATTGTTTGAGGGAGCTTCTCATCTAACTGAAGCAGTCATTTGGAGTTTACTTATGTGAGATATTAACTTCTACTGGGTACAATATATAGTACTCATTATACATGTTTGGTTTGTTTCTTGTAACACTTATTCTTGTACTAACAGAACAACTCTTAACCTCTCTGTGATTCCAATTTCTCCCATTTCTTATAGGAATAAGGAAAACACTAAATCACAGAATTTTGGAAACAACTGATTAAAAAAATATGTGTAAATCAATTACAAAAAATGCTGACAGTATGTTCACTATTTGTTGAATGGATTAATTGTTTTAGTGCCTGTGATTAAGTAAATACAATTTGAAGATGTTCCAAAGTAGTGTTTCACAGACTATATTTGGTTCATTGAGATATAATATATGACATATGTAGTGTTAGACTGTAAAATGTTAAACACATATACATTGGCTACTATCAAAAAAATTTAGATTTCTTATTAAAATCTAAATTTCTGGTCTGATTTGAAAATATATGAGGAGTTGGCCAAAATTTGGTCTCAATTCCAACTTGATAACAACCAGGTGAAATACGTAGCTGCCACTGCCTTTTGATGGGACACAAACTTTCCAACAACTTGTTGCTGTCTGCTTACTCTGAGGCTAACCAGTCATTTATTATTGTATTTAGGGTATGCCTATCAAAATTGGAAGAAACAACTAATGAACAAAGAGAGAGTTGAATGTTTTGAAAAATGGGCAGGGACATATCTCTTTAAAAGGTGAAAAGCCTATCACTTTTTAGGCTTTACCTCTGAAAGACAAACCGGCTTGATCCTGTGAGTATTTCAGTGTTACTTCTGATACAGCAACAATTTATTGAATCAGCTTGTGTTTAAATAAGATGGTACTGCACAAAATCTATATTTAAAACACTTTTGTGAGTGGTAGAACTGTTCTTTATACCAGGTAAGAGAAATAGCAGGATATCTTACTTTCATTATCAGAAGATCTGTTGATGGTTGAATATTGATGCAAATAGACAGAATGAAAGTGTTCTTTCTATAAGAGCAGCATAAGCAAAGGTATTTGTAAATGTACCTGAGATACACTCTAGTTTCATCACTCATGCTGATTCTCACTTTCTTTATATAGTAAATAAGAAAACTGTGATATGTTAAGGTTTACAAACACTGTTGCATGAAGTTCTAGTGATAAGGGGACAACAGAGGTAGAATGAGTGGATAAATGGACAAGAGTCTTATCCCTGATTGCAACCTAAAATAGAGTATCTAGGTTGTATGCCTTTTAAAGTGTTAGAACTTAATGAAATATTTTTTTTAATGTTATATCTTTTCAATTTAAAGGTTTAGGTAACCAGTAGGATAAATGACAGCTATACCTCTTTCAGTTTCCTAAAAAGAAAAAACAAGCAAACTAATAATAATAATAATGATAAAGCAGAAAACAACTTATTGGACTATTTTGAGGGTTTGGTTTTTCATGTTTATGATTGCATAAAGCTATATAAACAACAAGAAAGTTATTTCCATCAGGTCATGTTCCCAGATACCACATAATATTATGTGAGGTTAAATAATTTCTCTTAACTCTAATATCAACATGAATCCCCTAACTAGTGAAATGAGTTAATTTCCTGGGCTACATGCCTTCATATAACTATGAAATAAGATTTGATAGATATATATTTGATTGTCTCAATATACAATATTAATCTTATGAGTCCACAAATCTAATTTTCCTCTAAAAACATTCTTACTCTGATTTGTATGACTATGAGATCATGTTTAACACCAGGAGTAACTCTGTGGCCTGTTTCATCAGAAATAGACCCTTGGGTTATTAGGTTAAAAACAGAGGAAATTCCAGCTCCATCTTTATTATTCGATGATGATACTATTCTGTCCATTTCTATTGTATTTCAGTATTTTTGCAGTACCACAGAACTTAAGTAGAACTCAAGCTTTTGATTTTTTTTTTCTTTTATGAGAGAGAGGATAAGACAGAGAGAGAGGGAGGAAATTTTGAAATGCAAAGGTTTAACCATGACTAATATTAGCAAATATTTAAGACAGATGAGTCTTTTCATAAATTTTAATGAAGAGAATATTTATAGATTTCAGTGGAGAAAGGAGGTTTACTGAACAAGAGACTTTCTTGCCAGACTGATCTGGGCCAAGTATTCTAATGATAATCCACTTCAATTGAGAGAGGTAGACTCAAACATCAGGCATGTACATATTCCAATGAAATTCAGATTCTTTTAAAATATGCATTCACTGACAGTGTGATAAGGTTTTCTAAAGAGCAAAATCTGTTTACAACTGATTTGTATTGAAAACTTTAATAATCTCCTCCAATAGTTTTCTAAATCATGAAGATGTCAGATAAGTTTCTCATGTCAGATAAGTTTCTCATGCCAACAGATTATTGACAAAACAGCCTGACACTGTTCAAGCAAAAAATGAAGCTCTTCTCTTCAAGTTAGATTTTATTCTGATGATTATTTCTATCCATAAGTTCTACATAGGAAGAACTTATAGATAAATAAATTGGTACTTGATAAATAAATAGAGAAATGTTTCAGATAGTCAAATGCATATCAAAAATTAGTCTAACTGGGGAGCCTATCAAGTTGTCATTTCTGATAAAGTAGAAGATTCATACCTATTATTCCTGGGCAATCTCATCAAGAACCAACACTATGTTGATTACTCCTAAATCTATCTTCAGTTCATATGTCCTACAGGGGGGCAGATTAATATCTTTGGATACCTGCTGAACAGAAACACATTGCAAAACTATATGCTTAAAAAGACCCCGATAACATTATTCCAATATGTAGTATGTAGTCCCTCTCAGTTGTCTCACTACATGGCACTATATCCAACACATTCAGCCAAATGATTAGTTTAGACTTTTTCTCTGCTTTCCCTTCTTTATCATATCACTCAATTTACCTGTACTGGTATAAGTTCTAATGATTCTTTTTGAATATAAATTTAAAATATGGTACAATAATCTTCAGTTTCCCTTTTCAGGGGTTCATCATACTTTATCTGAACTGATTTCTTGCCTCTATAATCACCCCAATTCTACTTTTTTTTTACCCAAGAAGCAGAATTACATAATATATAAATCTACATATCATTCCTAATTTAAAACATTATCAAATTATTAACAAATAAGTCAGTCAATTTAAATCACAGTCATACATAAAACTCTGCCCAACAAATACAGAGATTTGTCTTTTCAAAGTCCTTAAATATTTTAAAACATTTTAACAAAGATATAGTCTACAGCAATTAGAGTGTTGGAGTAAATAGTGGATGAGAAGAGGAAGGGGGAGAGCATGGATCCTAACTCATTGAGCTGGCTTTACGGTTGGGTAGAGAATTCATAAGTCAACATATGTTCCTCTCAAATTATCATGGTCATTATTATCTATGTCTATGGCATTAAATTGTGAAGGAGGAGGAATATGATGCTCTCCTAAGTTTATTCCTTTCTATGTACATTGATTTTTAGTCCCAGGATGATGGAGAAATTATTTATTTCACGATGTGATTTATACTATGATATGAAAAAAACTTTAAATCAAATCTTTCAGATACACTGCAAAATAATGTGAGCTATAAAATTACTCAATTTGGTGTTCAATTTAGAAATACATAACTGTAAAAAATGAGGGAAACTTTATATATAATATTATTGTGCAATGAGATAAGAAAAATCTGTAAATAAGTTTTCAAGACTGATGAAAAAAACAAAATAATTTAAAAATTTTAAAAAGCTACGTATGTTAAAATGCAGCACCAACAAACTCAAGGTACTTCTGAAAAATGTATTTGAAAATGAAGAAAATGATCCAAGAATAAAGTCTGAGATTAAAGAAAGAGGAAGAAGGAAGGAAAGAATGAATGAAGAAAAGAAGGGAAGGAAGGAGGGAGGAATGAAGGAAGAAAGGAAGGAAGGAAGAGAGAAAAGAAAGGAAAATGAAATAAGAACACACCTAATGCCCAGATCTTAGTTTCTAATACCATTCTTCATTAAAAGGAACTAGAGTTCCTTGGATGAATCCCAGATTCTAGGACCAGGGCAGAAATATATAAGATGAGTGTTATAATGTCAGAAAATAAGAATGTACGACACACACACACACACACACACACACACACACACATGCTCATACATAAATGGAGGTGTAGGATATATAAGTGGACGCTTAGGTGTCAACTAAAAGAGCTCCCACTGGACAAAGCTGGAATAGTTTGACCAAAAAACCCAGAAACCTTTGCAGATACCAGTGCCAGGGTTAGAAAACCTGAAATTGAGGAATTGCTGAAGGCTCAGTGTGGGTAACTCTGATAGTTAAATCCTTCAGGGACCCCAGTCATAAGAGGATCCCCACAATTTTGTGAGATTTACCTCCAGAAGCTCAACCAAGTTCTCAGAGTAAATATCTGAGAAAAATCCCCATTGGCTTCTGGTAGGGAGAAGGGGAAAGGAACCATTTTGAAATACCACAAAGCTCTGGGTTCTTTTTAGCAAGCCCTGCCCTCAGGTAAACTAATTAACTAGAGCCTAACCTGCTGGGATATTCGCACAGCCTAATTAACTTGGCAGAAAGGAAATATCTCAATTCAGCTGAGACAAAAAACAAAAACAAAAGAACTGAGAAATACTTATGAAGTTCACAGTCCAGAGGCATACTCTTACTAAAAGACTGAGACCTAATTATAAGATTATAGAACACTTCCCTCCCGCCACACCTCACCACAACATTACTATAAGCCTATTTACAGCAGTCCCTTTACCTAGTACATTATGTCCTACTTCCAAGGGAAAAAAAAATTACCGAAAGGTAAAATAACAAAACAAACAAACAAATCAAAAAAGAAAAAAAAACAAACACACACTTGAAGGGATAGAGCAAACATCAGAACAGACACAGCAGGAATATTGGAATTTTCAGACTGATAATTTAAAACAACTATGAGAAAGCCTTTGATGGGCTTCTTAGTACACAGGACATGGCTGAGGAAAGAATTTCTGAGCTAGAGGCTATATGACAAAACCTTGAAAACCAGAAAGCAAAGAGAACAGAGACTGATAAAAACAGAGCAGACTATCAAAGGACTGTGGAACAGGTACAAAATGCATAATGGGACTATCAGAAGGAGAAGAAAGAAAAGAACAGAAGAAATATGAGAAATGATAATGACCAAGAATTTTCCCAAATTAAGATCAAACACAAAACCACAGATCCAGGAATCTTATAGAACATCAAGCATGATAAATGCCAAAAAAAAAAAAATTACCGAAAGACATCAGATGGGAAAAATAAACACCTTATCTACAAAGGAACAAACACAAGAATTTCATTTGACATTTCCTCAGAAACTGTGAACAAGAAGAGTGTACTGAAATAAAGTATTAGAAGAAAAAACCCCCACCAATGTACAATGTTGTACCCTGTGAAATTTTCCTTCAAAAGTGCAGGAGAAATAAAAACTTTTGCAGACAAACAAAATCGAGGGAATTTATTGCCAGTAGACTTAAGCTGCAAGAAATGTTATAAAAGGTGTTTTAGAGAGAAAGAAAATAACATGGGTCAGAAACTTGGATCAGTGTAAAGAAAGGAATAGCACCAAAGATTGAATAAGTAAAGTTAAAATAAAAACAGTTATTTTTCATATTATTAATTGATTATACAAGACTTTGTTAAGTATAATAATATCAAGAATGTATTTGATTATACATGTTTATATTTTATACATATATTACATATATGTATGCTTATGTAAATATATGTGAAATGAATGACAGCAATGAGGCAAGGGACAGGATGGAGAAACTGGGATTATTTTGTTATCATAAGGTATTCACACTGCCTGAGATGTGTATAGAATTATTTGAAAGTGGACTTAGATTAGCTGAATATGTATATTGCAAACTCTAGGACAAACACTAAAAAAAGTTTAAAAACAAAAAAACAAAAACAACAACAAAAAACTGCAGCCAGTTAAGCAGACCATGCTTTTTTCCTCATGGGGGTCCTGGTGTCTAATGGCTGCAAGTAGTAGCCTATTTGGTAATGTATGTAAACTGTTGCTTATATGGGCTGCCCAAAGTGACATGGAGACAGCCCATTCTAGTAGACATTCATGTATGACCTCATATTGTCTCTAGTAGACATTCATGTATGACCTCATATTGTCCCCAGCATAGGCTCCAGACAGGTATGGAGTGATGGCTTCTAAAAGCCTGAGCTAGACAGGCCAAGGTCCACATTGGCCAAATCATAATGTCCATCTGCACCAAACTGAAGAACAAGAAGCATGTGATTGAGGCCCTATTCAGGGACAAGTTCAAGTTAGCTGGCTGCTAGAATTCTACATCTCCAAGAAGTAGGACTTTACCAAGTTTAATGCAGATGATTTTGAAGACATGGTAGCTGAAAAGCAGCTCATCCCAGATGGCTGTGGGGTAAAATACATTTCTAACAATAACCCCTGGACAAATGGTGAGACTTGCACTCATAAGAGTTTCAGCACTGCCCTGTGTTTACTCACCAATAAATCCTACTTCCTGTCCAAAAAGAAAAACAATAACAATAACAACAAAAAGTATAACTGATATGTTAAGGAGAAAAAATGTAATCATATTTAATGCTCTTTTAAACCCACAAAAGGCAGAAAAAGAATGGAAGTCAAAAATAGTAGCAAAAATAAGGGCAAAAATAGAGAACAGGAACAGATATAATCAATGCTAATTACAACAAAATCACTCAGAATGTCAGTGGTATAAATGGACCAATTAAATGATGCAAATTGTTAGCTTGGATCAAAAAACAAGACCCATCTACAACAAACCTAATTTAAATATAAAGGCACATATTAATTACAAGTAAACACATGAATAAAGATATACCATGTTAACACTAATCAGAAAAAGAGAAAAGCTAGAGTAGCTATCTTAATTTCAGAATAAAGTAGAAATCATAGCTTAAAATGTTATCGGGGAAAAGAGGTGGTATTACATACTGAAAAAGGGGTTTATTCTCCAAGAAGACATACCAATTCTTATGCATCTAACAATACAGCATCAAAATACATGAAGAGAAACTATTAGAACAGCAAAGAGAAATAAATAAATCCACTATTTAAGTTAGAGCTTTTAACACCCCTCTTTCACCAATGAGCAGATGTAGGAGGCAGAAAGTCAGTAAAGACCTAGTTGAACTAAATAACACTATCAACTGTATACAACTGATGTCTGTAAAGTATTTCACTCAACAACAGTGAAACACACAACTCTTTTCAAGCTCACATGGGACATTCACCACGGCAGACCACATACTGGACCATAAAACACTCTAACAAATATAAGAGGGTAGATATCATACAACTGCTCTCAGACTACAAAGGAATTAAACTAGAGATCAAATAATAGAAAGATAACTGGAAAATCCCAACTAAAACACATAGAGACTAAACATCATACTTCTAAATAAGACATGGATCAAAGTAGAAATTTCAAGACAAATTTTAAAAATATACTTATACCAGGTTAATATATACAAGTCAATGGCTCTCCTATATCCAATGAATAAACAAGTGAAATTAAATACACAACACCATTTATATTAGCACACAAAAATAAGTAATCCCTAGGTATAAGTCAGCAAAACATGTACAAGATCTGTGTGATGAAAACTGAAAAACTCTGATAAATGAAATCAGAGAAAAACTAAATAAATTGATAGATATTCCATGTTCATGGATAGGAAAAATCAATATTGTCAAGATGTCAGTTCTTCCCAACCTAATCTATAGATTTGACATAATTCTAATCAAAACTCTGCAAGTTATATTGTTGATATCAACAAACTGATAGAGTTTATATGGAGAGGCAAAAGAGCCTGAGAATGATGAAAGAGAAGAATGAAGTTGGAGAACTGACACTACCCTACTTCAAGAATTCTATAGTGCTGCAGTAATCAAGACAGTGTGGTATTGGTAAATGAATAGACAGATGAATGGAACAGAATAGGAGGTCCAGAAATAAACCCAGTAAATATTTAAGTCAACTGGTCTTTGACAAATGAGCAAAGGTAATAAAATGGAGCAAAGATAGTCTTTTAAACAAATGGTGCTGGAACAACTGGACATCTACATTAAAAATAAAAATAAAAAAGAATCTAGACTCAAATCTTACACCCTTCACAAAACTTAACTCAAAATGGATCACAGACTGACATATAAGACACAAATCTATAAAACTCTTTGAAGGTAACATAGGAGAAAACCTAAATAAGCTTTGGTATGATGATCACTTTTTAGATAAAACAACAAAGGCATGATCCATGAAATAAATAATTGATAAACTGGAATTCATTAAAATTTAAAACTTACATTCTGTGAAAGAGAATAAGACAAGCCTCAGATAGGGAGAAAATATTTGTTAAAGGCATATCTAATAAAGGACTGTTACCAAATATGTACAAAGAACTCTTAAAACTCAACAGTAAGGAAACAAACAACAACAAAAAGCAATTAAAAAATGGACCAAACACCTTAACAGACATCCTACCAAGAAAGATATATGCAGGGCAAAAAAGCAATTGAGAAGATGTTCTACAACATACTGTATCAGGGAAATGCAAATTTAAATAACAATGAGATGCCACTGTATACTTACCAGAGTAGCAAAACTCCATAACACTGACAACTGCAAATTCTGCAAGGATATGGAACAATTGGAAATCTCATTTGTTTCTGGGGGGGAAGAGAAAATTGTACAGCCACTTTGGAAGACAGTCTGGCAGTTTGTTACAAAACTAAACATACTTTTACCATATGATCCAGCAATAGCATTCCTAGGTATTTGGCCAAAAGAGTGGCAAAATTATGTCCACACAAAACCTACACATGGATGTTTAAGCTATTTTCTTCATAACTGGCAAAACTTGAAAGAAGCCAAGAAGTTCTTCAGTAGAGGAATGGGTAAATAAAATGTGGCTCATCCAGACAATGGAACATTTTCAGCACTTAAAAGAAATGAGTTATCAAACCCATGAAACAATATGGAGGAAACTTAAAAGCATATTACTAAGTGAAAAAAAAAGCCAATCTGAAAAAGGACACATACTGTATGATCCCAAATTTAGGACATTCTGTAAAAGGCATGACTATGGGGATATATATATATATATATATATATATATATATATATATAAAATCTCCAAACTAGTTTCCACACACTAAAGAATCTTTAAAATTAATATAAAAATTGTAAATTCTAATATAAAATTTGTAAGAGATATGAGAAGGAAATTCACCAAATTAAAAATAGAGGGTTAATACACAAGTAAAAAAAATCCAAATTTACATCTAATGAAATAAATATAACTTAAAACCATAAGTAACTAGCCTTTTATCTGTCAAATTAAAAACAAAATGTTACTATGTGTTCCTTTTGTTAGTGTAGCTGTTTTTATGATATTATCTGTGGTGACACTTGGCCAGACAAGCAGGAAATATCAGGCATGACTAGTTAAACCCAAAATTATTTAATATTTCCTAGTGTTAAGAGCATAACAGAAAACAAGAGCCCTGAAAGTTAACATGTCCTTTACTTCATCAATACCACTTGGGAATTTGAGAAACATTTTTTTTTTAATCAACAAATGTTTATTGGAAACCTACTAGTCTATTGGTGTTCAGACTTTACTATGTAAAGTACTTAAGTCTTTGGAGTACAATTTTTAATGATATGTGGGAAATTTTAATAAACCTAGGCTAATAAAGCTGAATATAAAATAGCATTCACTATGTTCTAATTTTGTTAGTTACCTTTGCATCTATGTATAAAATATACAGAAGCATATCTGCTAAAATCTTATGGATATTTATATGTACGTGTATCATTTTCTACACTGTACTCACTTTTTATTATAATATATACTCCTGTTTTGCAAAATGAAGTTCTATCCTAAGATATAATGAAAATATACATTTTCCTCATAGAAAAGTTGAAAAGTGAGTTTGATATCAGTACAAAAAATAATCCATACTCTCACAGAATACATTACTACTTAGGAAATTATAAATTTTCTAAATTTTATATAATCATATATATGAAGGTTTATATATATAATAGCTTTATTAATTAATAAATTTTAACATCCTAAGGATGAAATGTGAATTTTAATGTATGCATGAAGTATTAATAAACATAATTATTAATAGCTGCATAATTCTACATAATTTTTCATAATTGCACACAGTCCCATTGTCCTGAAACCTATTTAGCTATTCCTGGACAATTATATTTCTTATATAAACATTATAAACAGTACTGAATTACATATTTATACATATTTGCATGAGTTTTTAACTATATAAATATTCTTTTAACAGATTTGTAGAATGGTATTGCTGTGTGAAAATGCCAAAGTTTTTAATGGATCTTTGTATATAATGCAAAGTTTTTTTCTTTAGAAATTTTGATGTTCTTCAAACAGGTTACAGATTAATTGTAGAGATGTTAGCAGTTTAGTATTGATTATATCAATACTGTTCTCTAAATAAATGGCTAAAGCCTTAATTTAAAACATGATAATTTTGGAAAGACTAGTTTTAGGAAGGGTAGGACACAGAGTTTGGTGGTTTCATTAGGCAGACACTGAAAAACAGTGGATAATTTTTAGGAAAAAAAAAGGAAGCCTGAGGTTGAGAAAAGCATAAAAGAAGGAAATGAATATGTACGATAAGTAATCTTGACTACTTTTCCTGGCCCGTACCAACTTGTACACACCTATTGTTTCAGTATTGAGCGATTGAATCCTGCTGTTTACCTCTTTTACAGACAGACATATGAAGAAGTAAAAGAAAGAAAAAATGATATTCAGTGGGGTTTAATATTCTTACAAAGTTGGAAATCAACTTTAAATTGCCATTTTTGAACAAATTATGGAAATATGCGGCTGTCAGATTTGGGCTGCTACTTACACTGTGGTTGAGGATATCTGTCTCAGACAGGACTGGATGTGAATATTGAGTTTCCACTAAGAGATTAGAGGCTGCCTGTTGAGATTTCCTGACCAGTGTCTTGAACACTTTTGGAAGGAAAAGAGCCCGTTTTGTTCATGGTGAAAGACAGAAAGACCACATATAAATCCCTGCACTATTGTTAGATTTTAACTTCTCTGCATCTTCAGGATACATGCTTTAGCTAAAAATTTCTATACTTCCTCTTAAGTCGTACTGACTAGGAACAGTTGGAAATATATATGTAACAATTTTCTTCACCTGGAAAGAAATTTTCTTTGGGGGACTATATTTAGAGTCTCTGTATTGAGATGAGATTTTTGTTTCTACTAATTGGTATTTTGAGAGCATTCCATAATACTCTATTGAGACACACTAGCATTACTCTCACATAGGATGTTCCCCAAAGCAGTAAAATACAAACGTACCAGAGCATTAACTAATCACCACAATCTGAGTAAAATGTAGTTTTAACCATGGAGTGGAAATCTAGCAAGGAAGTCCAGGCTGTTTGGAAAAGATGGACTTTACAGCCTGTGGGCAACAAGAAACAAATGCTGGGTTTTAGAGTGGAAAAATAAAAACATAAGTGTTTGTAATTATTCATTCCTTTATTCATCAATTATTGAAAATTAACCACTGAAAATACAAGCAAGGTTAAGTAAGGTATGGTCATAGTCTCTATCTCCAAGGAACCAATGAGACAAGTTGCAGATATCTAAGAACTATTCAAACCTAATATTACTTTGAGAAATAGGATAAGTGATCCTGAAAGCAGAAAATCCAGATATGTGAGCAGCCTAAAAGCCTGATTAAGTGATTTGTTCACTTCTAATTATAGAAATATGAGAAGAAATATAGACACCTTTTAGATTTTTTTAACATGGAAGAATATAAATAGAAGACTAAAATACACCTCACATATTATTACCTAATAACAACTATTTTTATTTCTGTGAATTGTTTTACCTTTAAAACAATTATAAAGAGAGTTTAGATAAAAAATGGTAATCAAATTCTATCTTCTTTCCACTCAAAAAGAAAATGGTAATCACCATCCAGAATGAGGGTTTTTATTATTCCTAATTATTTCTTTATATTTTAAATGTACTCAATATTCACAATGAATACATTAATTCCTATGTATAAATATTCAGAACCTAATTTTTTAATGTACATTATTTTAATTACCTATCTTTCTGCTTTTTATTTACTTATTTATTTACTTATTTATTTATTTATTATTTATTTTTGGCTGTGTTGGGTCTTCGTTGTGTGCGGGCTTTCTCTAGTTGCCGCGAGCAAGGGTTACTCTTCATTGCAGTGTGTGGGCTTATAGCAGTGGCTTCTCTTGTTGTGGAGCATGGGCTCTAGGCATGCAGGCTTCAGTAGTTGTGGCATGTGGGCTTTAGACTGCAGGCTTAGTAGTTGTGGAACACGGGCTTAGTTGCTCCGTGGCATGTGGGATCTCCGCAGACCAGGGCTCGAACCCGTGTCCCCTCATTGGCAGGCAGATTCTTAACCACTGCACCACCAGGGAAGTCCTATCTTTCCGCTTTAATTGTAATTCCACACATGCTTCAAAGTTTGCCTTAATGCTACCTCACCGTTTCCTTACACAATATCACTGGCACAAAATTTTCTTTATATGGGTCCATATTAAACATCAAGGAGGAATAGAGTGTTAAAGTCTAGGATGATGCGGAGGTAGTGGAACAAATCCAAAGCTCCATGCCAATTATTTCTCTTTCCCAAAATCTATTTGTTTTCAGTCAGTTTGGGTGGCTAAAACAAAATACCATAGACTGGGATGTTTAAACAACAAACACTTTTTCTTACGGTTCTGGAGGCTGAGAGGTTACCCTCAAGTTGCAGGCAGTTTCAGTGTTTGGTAAGAGCCAGTTTCCTGGCTCGTCGATTGTGGCCTTCTTGCTGTGTGCTCATATGGCCTTTCCTTTTTGCCTGTTCCTGTAGACAAAGTGCTCTCTCCTGTCTCTTTCTCTTCTTACAAGGGTATTAGTCTCATCGTGAGGACCCCACCCTAATGAACTAATTTAACTCTAATTACCTCCCAAAGGCTCCATCTCCAAATATTATTACATTGGACATTAGGGCTTGAACATAATGAATTGGGAAGAGGGGAGAAGGACACAAATATTCAGTCCATAACACCATTATAGTCTTTTAAAAGGCCTGTCTTTTACCACTGATTGACAATTCAGCTGCTCAAGTCTAGCATGATATCTGACACATATTTTTTAATCTAGTCTAGAATAGATCAAAAGACCAGGTGAGCATTTTTCACAGCTAGTATCTCTCTGTAATGCAAAGGAGTAGGATTGGTATGTCTAGTGTAAACCTGTAAGGGTAGAGCCTTTTTCTACCAGTTAAATCTATGTGCTACTTATTTCCACCATTTACACAGTCCTCCACCTGTTTCCTCTATTTATTTATGTATCCTCTTACTGCTCTAGATAGACTTCAAACAAGTAGAGAGGAACAGAAATGCTCTTGCCTAGTGTGCTCATTGTAATGCATACATTATACTACATACAAATATAACATGTGAGGCCTTTAGATTGAATGCATTTCTCCATAGTCTCCCATAAGGACTGCTAGAGGGAGGAAGAGAAGAAGGTTAGGAGAGGAAATGAATTTCTGTAACTTCTTCAGTCCCTTTTCCATTCCTCTACTCCTCATCTATCAATCTCAGAAATGTTCATATACTTGCTGAATTATCTATACACAGTCAAACAACATCCTGCCACAGAAATTCACCTGCCTGGGAACATACCCCTGAATTTCAACTTTTTACCATGTTTCACAGAGCACTTGGACTATTTCACTTTTGTCAGCTCACTGTTGATGACAGAATATAGGTTATTCTGCTGTCTTTTTATGACTAAATAAATAAGTAATCAAAGTTATACTAACCAAAATGACTTTAAACTGGTGGTAAGTTAAAGAAGTGAGCAGTATCTGGTTATCTGTTATATAAGGAAACAAATCATGCCCTTGGAAACAGGAATATTTGCCTGTGTTTCACAACTAGCTTCAAAGGGTTTATACTGGACCTAAGCCTCTTTTCCCAACTGCCACATTATCATGTTTATCAATATCTGAGTTTACTCTGTAACTGGACTCAACCCTTACATATTTGGAAACTTTCATAAGTGGGCTTGAAAGTTGTAAAGTTTCAGAGGCAGTGGATAGTCCTGAATGGCCGCAAGTCTATCAAAAACTTCATGTTTCCAGTTCTTCTGTCTTATAAATTCATCTATCTGTCCCCTCAAAGAAGTTATAAACCGAAGAAAGCCAATATCCACTTTATTCAGGCAAACAGAATAACAGCTCATTTTACCACCTTCTGAATAATTGAAAAATTTCTTCTATATTTTATCATTATCTACAACAGCAATCATCAGATAAGGAGAACAAATAAATCTCTTCACCAATAACTATATTAACTTATATTTATGTTTTTCCTTACTGTTAAAAAATAATTAAAATGGTATACAAAATTAAATAAAATAACCAGAGCAAATGGAGGGGAGAGAATGAACAAGATTAAGTTTCTAGGCCCTTTTGCTTACCTGCTCTTACAACTTCACCGAGATTCTCTGTTTGGCTTATCAAACATAACATTTTATTTTTGTTCACAAAAATGCATACTTTCCAGAGAAAGCACTATTTCACAGTAGTTTGAACCTTTAGGAAATTGGGAAATATATTAATATCTGTAGATGGTTTTAAGTGTAATTAAGGATCTAAGAAATTTCAAAATTCCACAGCAAAAATGTTGCTTTCCCTACAGGGCTCTATGACAAATGTGTTCATTTAGGCACCAGGATGACTTGCGTGGAGTGATAATGAGGGAGTCAATATTCCATGGTGACTTGATGTAGTAGGTGACAAATTACTTCCCTCACTACTCCCCACATGGCTCCTTAGGGCCAGCCTCATAAGTAGATGGATTTAGCTGTTGCAGCTTTAGTAAGAACTGAGAAGTAGCAAGAGTCTGCACTCATAGTCAAATTAGATTCTTTTCTTTAGACTCACTAGTGGAACAAGTAAGAAAGACTGCTTCCGGAATGCTGCTATCAAGATCACATACTTTAACTGAAAGAGGTCCTTTTTTCTTTTTCTTTTTTTTTTTTTTGTCTTCAGTAGCTCCTTATTTTAGTTTGATTGAGTAGTTTAATACTGGAAAATGACATCACTTTGATCTTGGTGCATATATAGTGCCTCTCTAAATCCCTAATCTTATATATGTATTTGTCACTTTCCTTTCTAAGCCTCATTTTCATCAAGTACAAAATAAGGAAGGTTGACCAATTGTTTCCAATGGCTTATTCAGAAGAATGGCTTAATTCTCCCCAAATATTCATTGCAGATCTGTTACTCTAGTACATTATTAATTCTAATTGCCACCTTGCAAGGCACAAAGAAGATAAAATCTAGCATGGGGATAAAAACTAGCATGGGGGGATTTCCAATGGAATCAACATTAATAGCATTGAACTCTGACCATTCTCTCCAACCACCTTTCTGCAATGTTGGAATCTGTAGTAGACACTGCTGGTGCTCTGTCCAGAACCAGTCTACCACCCAGGAGCACACATTCCTTAACTGCTGTGAGCTATACCCCTCTTCTGAGAATTACCCTCAGCCTGCACAAGCCAAATTATTCGGAAATGCTTGGAAGGTAATGTCCTCATCTTTGGGGGTAACCCACAGCCAATGACAGACTCATAAAATGTATAATACAGTAAGTCCCTACATATCATTGAGTTCTGAGAGCACGTTCATCTAAGTCCAACAAAGTTAGCCTAGGTAACCCAACTAACACAATCGGCTATATAGTACTCTACTGTAATAGGTTTATAATACTTTTTCACAAAAATTAATACATTAATAAAACAAACACAAAAAATACAGAAAACACTTTTAATCTCACAGTACAGTACCTTGAAAAGTATAGTACTACAGTACCACAGCTTGCATACAGGGGCTGATATCGAGTGAACAGGCAAGAAGAGTTACTGACTGGAGGAGCGAAAGGAGGTGGGAGATGGTAGAGCTGAAGGATCGTCAGCAACAGGAGACAGAGGGCAAGCTGAAATTTCACTCACGCCTGATGTTGATGGATCACATGCTTGTATCTTTGAAAGTTTGCAACTTGAAGGTTTGTACATGGGGGGCTTACAGTATTCTGGCCCTCCTGCTTCAAGCTGGTGGTTCACTATTGCCATTAATGATTCAGAGCTTCCTGTGGGATCAGACTTGAGCCTCAATTTCACCTGAACACAGTTCTTTGCTTGCTTTCTCCCTTGTCCTGTTTCGATTCCTTTACTCTCAAACAAGCTTCGTCAAAAAGTTCTTCCTCAACAAACCACCCACAAAAGAACCGCTGTCTCATCTTATGCTTCTAAGAAATGTGACTTAAGACATATATCTTACCCAGTGGGGCAGGCTTCAGCTTATGCATAGCTAACACTATGAGCTCACTTGACCCTTTTGTGTGGCAACAACATATAAAAAGACACATCAGGGCAGCAACGTGAATCAAATCACAAAACTACCAGATTAACAGGATGGACTCCGTAATTTTCCAATCCTGGGTTCTGCTTTGGTGCAATAGTGCCTTCTCAGTAGAACAGATGTGGTGATATGGAGACACATATATTTGGGTAATTTACAAGAGCCGTGGGTTATGTAGAGGGTATGGTGTGGGGTGTGTGTGTGTGAGAGAGAGAGAGAGGAGAGCAGGAGGGAAAGAAAAAGAGAGAAAAGATCTAATACAGTGGTTCTAAAACTTTAGTATGCATGACAATTACCTTGAGGGCTTGTTATAACAGATTGCCTCTTCTTCCAACCCTAAATTTCTGATTTGGGATGGGGCCTGGGAATTTGCTTTTAAATGAGTTTGCAGGAAATGCTAATATTGCTGACCAAAGCCACACTTTGAGAACCACCGGTCTACAAAACCGATATGCAATAGAATACTTTGAGGTAATAGAACGTTATACAATCTCTGTTGTCCAATATAGTAGTCACTAGCAAGTGGGTATCCCTAAGATGTCCCTAGATTGTAGGCTTATCTTTATTCATCTTAATTTCTAACCCAAGACTATATCCTTTCAATGTCATTTATTTTCCATTATATTGGACCCAAACTTGATGATATCTTCCTCAAAGATGGAAAGACTAACTTCACTTTTACTTACTACAAATTTTGTCTTTGCTTTTTCTTAATATAATGTTATTAAATAAGAAATCTCTGTAAGCAAGACATCTTGGAGCAGCACTTGCTAAGCCAGACTGTTTTGCTACATGGCAGATTTCCTACTGGTTCTTACCTGTCTTGCTTTCAGGTTATTCAGTATAAAAGAATAAATTAACTGTTATCATTCATATCAATTTTGTTAGCCAGTTATGGACTTTTTTTCTATATCTTTCCACTTAATTTTTTTTCTGAGTTTACTGACTGACTTTATATCCATTCTTTAAATATATATTTCCTCCTTCCAGTATAGATTTATTTTCTGATCAATATTTTCCCAAACACTAGCCACCTCCTACTTGTTTTTCTAAATTACATACAATGCTATTTAAAAAATCTTGTTATGATTTTTTACTCCCCCCAAATTTACTTCCCATCAAATGTAACACCACCATTTCTTTTGATGTTTATAGCTGAAACAGTAATTGTCCCTCACTTATTTCAGAAATATTTATGAATAATAAAATATGATCGGGGGTACAGTTTAAAACATTTTTGGATATTGTGCTTATGGAGCTTAAAGTTTAAAACAATTCAAGTATTTATTTTATAATGAGAACCGTTATAATAAATACAAGTAATAAATAATAAATACAAGTAATAAAAATAAATACAAGTAACACTAGTGTGTAGGTTTTAACAGGAAGTACTAAAATCCATACAGGTACCAATCAGTATATGATGCCTTTTCTAATAAAGTCTCATTTCATATCTGGGAAGTCTCACCCAGCATGTTAATGGGAATGGAAGAGAGAAAATGGAAGCAGGTCCTGATGCAGGATGAAGCACACTTTTTATTTGGGCTATTTGTGTTCTTATTGTTAAATTTTGAGTTTATTTTTTATTTTGTGTAACACTCCTTTATCATACATGTGTTTTCAAAATATTTTCTCCTGGTGTGTGGTTTCTTCTCATTCTCTTGACTGTCACTTACACAACAGAAATGTTCATTTTAATAAAGTCCAGCTTATTAATTATTTCTTTCATGAATTGTGCCTTGGTGTTGAACCATAATTGAATTTTGTATGTTACTGTTGTATCCTGCAACGTTGCAGTAATTACATATTAGTTCCTGAAGCTTTTTTTGTTCTTGTTGTCATTTATTCTTTTGGATTTCTGACATAGACAATTATGTAATCTAAGAACAAAACAGTTTTATTTCCTCCTAGTCTGTATATATTTTCTTATCATGTCTTATTGCATTAGAGAGGACTTCCAGTACGACGTTAAAAACAAGTGGTGAAAGGGGATATTTTTCCTTGTTTCTGGTCTTAGTGGGAATGCTTTGATTTTCTCATGATTTAAGTATGATGTCAGCTATAGATTTTTTTATATCAATAGACTTTTTGCCAGATGTTTTCTTCAAGTTAAAGAAATTCCAACTGTATTCCTAGTTTGCTGGGATTTTTTTAATCATGAATGTGTGTTGAGTTTTATCAATTTTTATGCATGTACTGATATAATCATGTAATTGTTCTTCTTTAGCCTCCTTATGTGATGGATTAAATTTATTGACATTCTATGTCAAAATTACCCTGCATACATGGAAGAAATCCTGCTTTGTCATGGTGTATATTTCTTTTTATACATTGTTGGATTTATACATTGTTGGATTTGATTTGCTAATATTTTTTGAGGATTCATTTCACCTATGTTCATGTGAGATATATATTTTTTTTCTTGTAGTGTTTTGTCAGGTTTATAATTAAGGTAATGCTGGCTTCCTAGAATGAATGAGTAATTATTCCCTCTGTTTCTGTATTCTGAAAGTGATTGTGGAGAACTGGTATAATTTCTTTGGCACCTGGTGCTTTCTGTTTTAGAAGGTTATTGATTACTGATTTTATATGTTAGTAGCTATATCTCTATTCAAATTGTCTATTCCTTCTTTTGTGAATTTTTCATTGTGGTTTTCAAGGCATTGGTTCACTTTAAGTTATCAAATTTGTGGACATAGGATATTTCATATTATTCCTTTATTTTCATTTTAGTGTCCATGGGATCTATAATGATGTCCCCTCTTAATTTCTCACATTAGTAATTTGTAGCTTCTCCATTATTTTCTTAGTTAGCATGGCTAAAGTATTATCAATTTTATGGATCATTTCTAAGAATACACTTTGTTTTGTTGATTTTTTTATCTTTAACTGATTTTGGCTCACATATTTATTGTTTCTTTTTTTCTTCTTACTTTGGAATTTAATTTGCTCTTCTTTTTCTTGTTTCCTAAAGTGGAATCTTAGATTATTGGTTTTAGATTTTTTCTTCTTTTCTAATATATGCATTCAATTATGTAAATTTCCCTCTAAGACTTTATTTGCAGCATCCCCAAATTTTGATCAATTGTATTTTCATTTTTGTTTTGTTCAAAATATTTCAATTTGTTTTACTATTTCTTCTTTATCCCATGTGTTGTTTTAAAATGTATTATTTAATCTCCAGGAATTTTGGGATTTTTCAGCTATATTTCTATTAATGATTTCTAGTTTAATTTATTTTTGGACTGATAGCAGAAGACATCATATGATTTCTTTTCTTTTAAATTTACTGAGGTGTTTCTGATGACCCAGAATTTGGCCAAATTTGGTGAATGTTCCATGTGAGCTTGAGAAGAATTATTATTTTTCTGTTGTTGAATGAAGTACTTTATAGATGTCAATTATATCCAGTTCGTAGATGATGTTATTGAGTTCAGCTATGTCCTTTCTGGCTTTCTGCCTCCTAGATCTGTCCACTTGTGATAGAAAGATATTTACGTCTCCAACTTAGATAGTGGATTCATCCCTTTCTCTGCAGTTCTATTAGTTTTTTTTCTCTTGTATTTTAATGCTGTATTGTTAGGTGTATAAGGATTGTTATATCTTCTTGGATAATAAATCCCTTTTTCATTATGCAATACCCCCTCTTTATCTCTGATAACATTTTAACTCTGAATTTTGCTTTATTTGAAATCAATATTCCTATTCTGGTTTTTCTTTCATTTTTTTTATTATTACTAGCATGGTATATAGTTATCCATGCATTTACTTTCAATTTATATGTGGTTTTATATTTAAATTGGTTTTGTTTAGATGACATTTAGATGGCTGTTGTTTTTTGTTCTTACTCTAACAATCTTTGTGTTAAATTAGTGCATTAAGACCATTGACATCTAAATTGATTACTGATGTAATTAGATTAATAGATACCATATTTGTTACAGTTTGCTATTCCTCACCCTTGTTTTTTGTTCCTTTTTTTGTCCTCCACTCTTTTCCTGTCTTTTATGTTTTTAATTGAGTCTTTTTATGATTCCGTTTTTCTCTTCTTTCTTAGTATATCAATTATTCTTTCTTTTTTTTTTCGAATTGTTGCCCTAGAATGAGAAATACACATTTACAACTAATTCAAGTCCACTTTCAAAAAACACTACACTGCTTCACAGTTAGTGCAAGTACTCGATAATAAAAAAAAGAATTCCCTCCTCCTGTCCCTTGTACTATTGCTGTCACTCCTTTCAATTATACATAAGCGTATATAAGTATACACACATGTATATGTAAGTATGCATAAATATTTGTTGTTATTATGAACAAAATTTATCTGTTAGATTAAGAGTAAGAAAAATAATGTTTTTATTTTACCTTCACTTATTTCTTCTCCAGTACTTTTCTTGTTTCTTATGGATATCTGGGTTTCTTACACATCATTTTCCCTCTTTCTGAAGAACTTCTTTTAACATTTCTTGCAAGGCAGACCAACTGGAAACAAATTTCCTCAAATTTTGTTTTTGTGATAAAGCCTTTATTTCTCCTTCACTTCTGAAGGATAATTTCATAGGGTAAAGAATTCTAGATTGGTGTTTTTTCTCTCAGTACTGTAGATATTTCTTTCCATTCTCTTCTTGCTTACTTGGTTTCTCAAAAGTCAGACGTAATTCTTATCTTACTCTTGTAGAAGTAAAGATTTTGTCTGTTTTCTTTTTTTTTTTTCCTAGCTTCAAGATTTTTTAAAATCTTTGATTTTCTGTAGTTAAAAAGTGATATGCCCAGGTGAAGGGTTTTGGGGGTTTTGTTTGTTTGTTTGTTTTTGGCATTTATTCTCTTGGTATTTTATGAGATTCCTGAATCTGTGGTTTTGTGTTTGATGTTAATTTGGGGAAAATCTCAGACATTATCATTATGTACATTTTTTTCTGTTTCTTTCTCTCTCTCTCTTCTCCTTCTGGTAGTCCCATTACACATATGTAACATTTTATGGTAGTTGTCCCATATTTCATGAATATTCTGCTCTTTTTTTCTCTATTCTTTCTTCTTTGATTTTCCATTTATTGTGTGTGTATATATATATATATATATATATAATCAGAGAGTCTTTCCCTAGCCAAGTCCAGTACATTAATGAAGTCATTCTTCATTTATATTTTAGTGTGTTTGATTAGCTAGCATTTGTTTTTGAGTTTTCTTAGGATTTCCATCTCTCTGCTTACATTGCCAATTTGATTTTTCTGGTTTGTTTTATCCATTACAGCACTTAGCATATTAATTATGGTTGTTTTAAACTCCTTTTCTGATGGTTCCAACGTTTCTGCCATTTCTGACTCTGGTTCTGATGCCTGACCTGTCTCATCAGTGTGTTTTAGTACATCTTTTTTTGTTGTTGTAAACCAAACATGAGGTACTGGTTCAAAGGAAATCTAGTATATAGACATTTTATTTGTATTGGTATTGTGGTAACTTGGTTAGGTGTGGGGGAACAAGAAGCATTCTACAGTCCTATGATTAGGTCTCAATTTTGGGGTTTCTTTGAGCCTGTGCCCTGGGTTGTGAACTTCAAGAATACTTTTCAATTTCCCTTCTATTATCAGTGGAATAATTGTCTGTGGTGAGGACAGAGTTGGGTATTTATCTTGGCCCAGGTTTATTAGACTCTAAGAAAGAACCAGTAGGTTAGACTCCATTAAAATAATTTCTTTTGTGGGCAAGCATGTTATGAAGAATAGAACACTCTGGCATATTTCAAAATGGTTTCTTTTCCCCTTTGCCTACCAGAAGCACTAGGGAATTTTTCTCTGCTTTTCAACATGACAACCTAGTAAAGACCCTGAAAGTAAAGCTCACAAAGATCTGAGGGCCCTGTATGACTCCCCTCCACCACCTGGGAATTTTTAACTATCAGATTTGCCCACATTGACCTTCTAGCAATTTGACTATTATGGTTTGTATTTTTATACCCCAGAACTAGTTCCTTCAGAGGCTTCTTCTCTTGGGTTTCTGCCATAAGTTGTGACTATCTGTAACTCCCTGTGTGTGTTTCTAATTTGGGTGCAGCAGTTTACCTTATAATCTCACTTCCTTTATGGATCTAAGAGGAAATTTAGATTTGTTAGTTTGTTCAGCTTTTTATTTGTTGTCTTTATTTCTCAGTTTTTTAGTATGTTATCTCTTTAGATGATGGATTGGAAACTGGAAGTCACCAGTTTCAATTTCACACCTTCTATTTCTTTTGTGAAGTTTTCTGCTAATATGTTTGAAGGACATATGGGAAGGAGACTTTAAGAAGGTGTAGACATTCTGGAATAAACGTTGGAGGTAATGAAAAAGATAACTTTAAAAGATGAAATGTTTCCTGGACAATGTTAACGCCTACTTAACATAGGAAACCAAGTCTGAAGTGGTAACAAACTCATAAATACCCAGGGAAACATCAAAGCTCAAGCACAATATGGATAAAGCAATAGTTGAGTGCAACCAGAATGCCAGGAGAGGGCAAGGAATGAACAGAATCCCCATGTGAGTTTTTAATATTGATTAAAGAATTATTGAGATGGTGAACCAGATGGACAAAGTATGAAAAATGGAAGACAGAAGAAGTTAATGTATAAAGGATAACTATGCATGTAAATAAACCAGAACTCTTTATCAGGAGGATAACTATGAAAGGTGGCCTTCATAGAGTAGGATTCTGGAACTAAGTAACTACATTTTGATTAGTATGATGTGAATGTCAAAGTATTAGGTGCAGCTGAGAATTATTTGCTAAAATCAAGAGAAGTCCATTGGAAACAAGGTCAAGCTATTCAGGATTTAGGTGTTTGAATATGTTTCTCATTCAGGTATTAAAATCAATAAGGGTGATGTCAAGAGGTACAGTGGAGAGAGACCGTTGCTAAAGCTGAGAAAAGTGATTGACATCCCCTCCCTCACATTGAAATGCATCCAGTTACTAAGACCTGTGATTGTACTGCTGGAATCTCTTTTGAATCTGACAACTTAATGCCAACATTGCCATTACTACTTGCATTATTTAGATTGATAAATGGAATATTGACTGCTATGTCAGTAAACAAAGGATGTCACAGTCAGCAATTGCAGCCACCACAAAGGTGAGCTGGTGAGCCCTGAGGGAACTCAGAAAAGAATAGAATACCTTCCATCTAGCAGCCACCAGACTGCAGCCACTCCTCACAGTGAGCACTGAGGAAATTCAGGATAGGAAAACACAGGATACTGGCCCCAGATAGCTGAGATGCATATCAAAGGAACGAGTTCAGTGAGCCCAGACTCTTGCATCTCCCCATACATAGAAAAGCACTAAATTCCTTAACTTGTGATATCTGATTTTCTTTCATTAACAATAATCTTTTGACTTTCAGACTACCTTCACTTTGTTGCAAAACTCCTATATATCCTGGCTCCCCACTTTGCCTCCTTACTAGAGGTGCTGCCTCCTGGGCTTGGAGTCCTAAAAATTTCCGCCAAATAGAACATAACTCTCAACGTTTGGGTTGTGCACATTTAATTTTTTAGTAGACAAGATGGACTACTATAATATCTTTCTAATGGATCTCCTGCTTTACAAATGTATTTGTTTTAATAGTTTCATCATACTATGGCAAGTAAGGTTTTTGTAAAAACTCAGAACTAATTTTACCATTTCTTTTCTGAAAAGTTTTTTCAGCTTTTCATTGTACTTAAGATAATGTACAGAATCATTACTTTATCCTGTAAATCAGTCCCTTCTCTCTCACACATCTGATATCAATAATTCACGTATTTTCTGGGCTAGATTGACTTTTTTTTTAGTTCCTGGAATACAATAAATATCTTTCTAGATCTTGATCTACAAACATGTCATTTTTAATATCTTTGATTTTTACCACTTTTTCCATTTTGCATCTCGCATGGTGATTGTCAATGCTAAAGGTGACCTGCAAATCATCCCTTTGATTAACTGTTTTATAATCTTGCTTAAGATTGAAACCACTATCCAGTATGGTAAATATTACTGTTATAAAAAGCCCACTTCTGGTCATGAGGACAAAGGCCATACTCCACTGACAATGGCACATAGAGGTGACAGGTGTCTGATTTGTTAAAACCTTTGTGAAAATGTCTTAACTGTTATGTGTATTGTACATCTGTATACCTTTTATATTTATTGAGTTGTTAACTGCATCTTGTCTCTCTTCTTGTCCCCCCTAAGGCAGGAGACAGATGTGCCCCCAGGGAAAATGGTTTGAGTTTGTTCCTTGTGGACTGATACTCCAAGATGGGAATAAGAGGACAATTGAGAGAGGAGGCTGGGTCCTGCCCAGATAGAAGACAAGCGACCACATATTCCTCATTCTTGAAGTCAGGAGACCTCCCCAACTACACATGTGCAGAAAGGCTCCTTGGAGGTCAAAAGGGGAGTGAGGCCAACTGATGCTCACTTACCCATAGGCCTCTTCAGTAGAATCCATCTTGGCTAAGAGATTTGCATGCACACATGGGAAAATCCTGAGCTATACCAAATATGGACTTTGAACCAGGTAAATCAAAATGATCGGTCAAAGGAAACATGGAAGAAATGCCCCATAAAAGTGATTTAAACTGCCAGGATAGTACAACTCTCTCTCTGAGCCCACCCGTGTGTCTATCCACACGTACTCTTTTTTTTTTTCCTTAATAAATACTTTACTTTTTTCACTACTTTCCATCTTTGTGGGAATTCTTTTTCTGCAAAGCCGTAGTGCCAGGGCCTTGTCACTGACCACTGGTCTAGTGGCTAGGATTCGGTGCTCTCACTCACTGCCATGACCCAACCTCAATCACTGGCCAGGAGTCGAAAACCTGCTTCAAGCCACTGCAGGCCGAGGCAACCCAAGATCATCCCCACCCTTATTTTTGCATTTAGCTGTAATCCATAAACTGTAAACAGGATTTCTAAACTATTTTTCTTTTACTTTATTCATCTGAATATCTTCTTTTTTATTGAAATATAGTTGATTTACAATGCTGTGTTAGTTTCTGATGTACAGCAAAGTGATTCAGATATATATATATATATATATATATATATATGCATGTATATTTACATATATATATATTCTTTTTCAGATGATTTTCCATTATAGGTTATTAAAAGATGTTGACTATAGTCCCCTGTGCTATACAGTAGGTCCTTGTTCTTTATTTTATATATAGCAGTGTGTTATCTGTTAATCCCAAATCCCCAATTTATCTCTCTCTGCCTTTCCCTTTGGTAACCATAAGATTGTTTTCTGTGTCTATGAGTCTGTTTCTGTTTTGTAAATAAGTTCATTTGTATCATTTTTTTAGATTCCACAAATGAGCTATATCATATATTTGTCTTTCTCTGTCTGACTTACTTCACTTAGTATGATAATCTCTAGTTCCATCTATGTTGCTACAAATGACATTATTTCATTCTAAGATATCTTCTTTAATGACAATGTAACTGATGTGTGAGATGGGAAAAGAGAGACCAATCACAATTTAAGTACCAAACACAAACAAATGCATGAAGAACAGTGCAGTGGATAACTAGGGAATAAATTTGACTTGGAGGTTTAATTTTAAATTTACACATTTTTTGCTGTGACATTTGAATTCATAGCCTAATATTGGAGGGATGTCAGAAGATACTTCTGAACTGAATGTAAGGTTGGGAGGAGATATACATGTTCTATTTGAAAAAGTATTCTCTCTCTGTCATTAAATGTTTTCTTCCCTCTGTTGCTCAAAGATAAAACATACAGTTGAACAGACTTGCCTCCTGTTCAAATATTTCATAAAGCATTTTTCATAGCCTTATATATTTCATGTTAATAAATTTAGATATATGATTGAATTAATGGATTAATATCTTCTCTGTGTATTTAATTAATGAAGTCTATACTGGGAAGATTCAGCCTAATTATTTCGTATTATACCTGTATCCTTTATTAATTTAGTCACCTTTAACAGACGAACTGTGTACTTTGACTAATCATATTTAAAAATCATTTTATTGATGTCTAACTTCAAATGATTAGATTTATGTTTACCTTCTTTATAGAATCAGACAGTGCTAATCGTGAAGGGTCTATTGAATTTACCATCAACCGCATAATGTTCTTACTATGAGATTAGGTTGTTTACCTGAAAGATTTAGAAACATTAGGAAAAGCAGCTCATATTGGAAATGGAAGGAATTTGAGTCTATTTCAGATTCAATGAATTGATACAAATAATGTTAGACAGGGCAGCTTCAGGATGGCAGAAGAGTAAGACGCGGAGATCACCTTCCTCCCCACAGTTATATCAGAAATACATCTACATGTGGAACAACTCCTACAGAACACCTACTGAATGCTGGCAGAAGACCTCAGACCTCCCAAAAGGCAAGAAACTCCCCACGTACCTGAGTAGGGCAAAAGAAAAAAGGAAAAGCAAAGACAAAGAATAGGGATGGGACCTGCACCAGTGGGAGGGATCTGTGAAGGAGGAAAGGTTTCCACAAACTAGGAAGCCCCGTCACAGGCGGAGACTGCGGGTGGCAGAGCGGGGAAGCTTCAGAGCCATGGAGGAGAGCACAGCAACAGGGGTGCAGAGGGCAAAGCGGAGAGACTCCCACACAAAGGATCGGTGCTCATCAGCACTCACCAGCCCCTGAAGATTGTCTGCTCACCCGCCGGGATGGGCAGGGGCTGGGAGCTGAGGCTCAGGCTTTGGTCGGATTGCAGGGAGAGGACTGGGGTTGGCGGCGTGAACACAGCCTGAAGTGGATTAGTGCACCATGACTAACTGGGAGAGAGTCCTGGAAAAGGTCTGGACCTGCTGAAGAGGAGAGAGACTTTTTCTTCCCTCTTTGTTTCCTGGTGCGCGAGTAGAGGGTATTAAGAACGCTGCTTAAAGGAGCTCCAGAGATGGGCACGAGCTGCGGCTAACAGCACAAACCCCAGAGATGGGCATGAGACGCTAAGGCTTCTGCTGCTGCCACCAAGAAGCCTGTGTGCGAGCACAGGTCACTATCCACAACTCCCTTCTGGGGAGCCTGTGCAGACTGCCACCACCAAGGTCCCGTGATCCAGGGACAACTTCCCTGGGAGAACACACGGCATGCCTCAGGCTGGTGCAATATCCCGCCGGCCTCTGCCGCCAGAGGCTCACCTCACATCCGCACCCCTCCCTCCCCCCGGCCTGAGTAAGCCAGAGCCCCCAAATCAGCTGCTCCTTTAACCCTGTCCTGTCTGAGAGAAGAACACATGACTTCAGGCAGCTTACATGCAGAGGCGGGTCCAAATCCAAAGCTGAACCCCAGGAGCTGTGTGAACAAAGAAAAGAAAGGGAAATTTCTCCCAAGAGCCTCAGGAGCAGTGGATTAAAGCTCCACAATCAACTTGTCGTACCTTGCATCTGTGGAATAACTGAATAGACAACAAATCATCCCAAATTGAGGAGGTGAACTTTGGGAACGAATATATATTATTTTTTCCCTTTTTCTCTTTTTGAGACTGTGTATGTGTACTCTTCTGTGTGTGATTTTTGTCTGTATAGCTTTGCTTTCACCATTTGTCCTACAGTTCTGTCCATCCGGTTTTTTGTTTGTTTGTTTTTACTTAATTTTTTTCTTAATAATTATTTTTTATTTTAATAATTTTATTTTACTTTACTTTACTATTTTCTTTTATTTTATCCTCTTTCTCTCTTTCTTTCTTTCTTTCTTTCTTTCTTTCTTTCTTTCTTTCTTTCTTTCTTTCTTTCTATTTTTTCTCTTTTATTCTGAGCTGTGTGGATGAAAAGATCTTGGTTCTCCAGCCAGGAGTCAGTGCTGTGGCTCTGAGGTGGGAAAGGCAACTTCAGGACACTGGTCCACAAAGGACCTCCTAGCTCCATGTAATATCAACAGGCGAAAATCTGCCAGAGATCTCCATCTCAACAACAAGACCCATCTCAACAACAAGATGGTTGTTCACTCAATGACCATCAAGCTACAGTGCTGGACACCCTATGCCAAACAACTAGCAAGACAGGAACACAGTCCCATTTGTTAGCAACAAGGCTGCCTGAAATAATAAGGCCACAGACACCCCAAAACACACCACCAGACATGGACCTGCCCACCAGAAAGACAATATCCAGCCTCATTGACCAGAACACAGGCACTAGTCCCCTCTACCAGGAAGCCTACACAAACCACCAAACCAACTTTAGCCACTGGGGATAGACACCAAAAACAACACGAACTACAAACCTGCAGCCTGTGAAAAACAGACCCAAAACACAGTAAGTTAAGCAAAATGAGAAGACAGAAAAACACACAGCAGATGAATCAGCAAGGTAAAAACCCACCAGACCTAATAAATGAAGAGGAAATAGGCAGTCTACCTGAAAAAGAATTCAGAATAATGATAGTAAAGAGGACACAAAATCTTGGAAATAGAATAGAGGAAATACAAGAAACGTTTAACAAGGACCTAGAAGAACTAAACAGCAAACAAACAAAGATAAACAACACAATAAATGAAATTTAAAATTCTCTAGAAGGAAACAATAGCAGAATAACTGAGGCAGAAGAACGGATAAGTGACCTGGAAGATAAAATAGTGGAAATAACTACTGCAGAGCAGAATAAAGAAAAAAGAATGAAAAGAACTGAGGACAGTCTCAGAGACCTCTAGGACAACATTAAACACACCACATTCGAATTATAGGGGTCCCAGAAGAAGAAGAGAAAAAGAAAGTGAATGAGAAAATATTTGAAGACATTATAGTTGAAAACTTCCCTAATATGGGAAAAGAAATAGTTAATCGAGTCCAGAAAACACAGAGTCCCATACAGGATAAATCCAAGGAGAAACACACCAAGACACATATTAATCAAACTATCAAAATTAAATACAAAGAAAACATATTAAAAGCAGCAAGGGAAAAATAACACACAAGGGAATCCCCATAAGGTTAACAGCTGATCTCTCAGCAGAAACACTGCAAGCCAGAAGGGAGTGGCAGAACATATTGACAGTGATGAAGAAGAAAAGCCTACAACCCAGGTTACTCTACCCAGCAAGGATCTCATTCAGATTTGATGTAGAAAATAAAACCTTTACAGACAAGTAAAAGCTGAGAGAGTTCAGCACCACTAAACCAGCTTTACAACAAATGCTAAAGGAACTTCTCTAGGCTGGAAACAGAAGAGAAGGAAAAGACCTACAATAACAAACCAAAAAAAATTAAGAAAATGGGAATAGGAACACACATATCGATAATAACTTTAAGTGTAAATGGAATAAAGGCTCCAACCAAAAGACACAGACTCACTGAATGGATAGCAAAACAAGACCTGTATATATGCTGTCTACAAGAGACCCACTTCAGACTTATGGACACATACAGACTGAAAGTGAGGGGATGGAAAAGAATATTCCATGCAAATGGAAATCAAAAGAAAGGTGGAGTAGCAATTCTCATATCAGACAAAATAGACTTTAAAATAAAGACTATTACAACAGACAAAGAAGAACACTACAAAAAGATCAAGGGATCGATCCAACAAGAAGGTATAACAATTGCAAATATTTATGCAACAAACATAGGAGCACCTCATCACATAAGGCAAACACTAACAGCCATAAAAGGGGAAATCAACAGTAACAAAATCATAGTAGGGGACTTTAACACCCCATTTTCACCAATGGACAGATCATCCAAAATGAAAATAAATAAGGAAACACAATCTTTATATGATTCATTAAACAAGATGGACTTAATTAAAAATTATAGTGCATTCTATCCAAAAAGAACAAAATACACATTCTCTCAAGTGCTCATGGAATATTCTCCAGGATAGATCATATCTTGGGTCACAAGTCAAGCCTTGGTAAATTTAAGAAAATTGAAATCATATCAAGTATCTTTTCTGACAACAATGCTATGAGACTAGATATCAATTACAGGAAAACATCTGTAACAAATAGAAACACATGGTGGCTAAACAATGCACTACTTAATAAGCAAGTGATCACTGAAGAAATCAAAGAGGCAACCAAAATATACCTAGAAACAAATGACAATGGAGACACGACGACCCAAATCCTATGAGATGCAGCAAAAGCAGTTCTAAGAGGGAAGTTTACAGCTATACAAGCCTACCTTAAGAAACAGGAAACATCTCAAATAAGCAAGCTAACATTGCACCTAAAGCAATTAGAGAAAGAACAAAAAACCCCCCGAAGTTAGCAGAGGGAAAGAAATCATAAAGATCAGATCAGAAATAAATGAAAAAGAAATGAAGGAAACAATAGCAAAGATCAATAAAATTAAAAGCTGATTCTTTGAGAAGATAAAAAAAAGAATATTGATAAACCATTAACCAGACTCATCAAGAAAAAAAGGGAGAGGACTCAAATCAATAGAATTAGAAACGAAAAAGGAGAAGTAACAACTGACACTGCAGAAATACAAAGGATCATGAGAGATTTCTACAAACAATTTTATGCCTAAAACTGGCCAAACTCGAAGAAATGGAAAATCCTAAGAAACGCACCACCTGCCAAGACTGAACCAGGAAGAAATAGAAAATATGAACAGACCAATCACAAGCACTGAAATTGAAACTGTGATTAAAATATTCCAACAAACAAAAGCCCAGGACCAGATGGCTTCATGGGCGAATTCTATCAAACATTTAGAGAAGAGCTAATACCCATCCTTCTCAAACTCTTCCACAATATAGCAGAGGGAGGAGCACTCCCAAACTCATTCTACAAGGCCACCATCACCCTGATACCAGAACGAGACAAAGAGGTCACAAAGAAAAAAACTACAGGACAATAACACTGATGAACATAGATGTAAAAATCCTCAACAAAATACTAGCAAACAGAATTGAACATTATATTAAAAGGATCATACACCATGATCAAGTGGGGTTTATTCCAGGAATGCTAGGATTCTTCAATATATGCAAATCAATCAATGTGATACACTATATTAACAAATTGAAGGAGAAAAATCATATGATCATCTCAATCGATGCAGAGAAAGCTTTTGACAAAATTGAACATGCATTTATGATAAAAACCCTGCAGAAAGTAGGCATAGAGGGAACTTACCTCAATATAATAAAGGCCATATATGACAAACTCACAGCCAACATCCTCCTCAGTGGTGAAAAACTGAAACCACTTCCACTAAGATAAGGAACAAGACAAGGTTGCCCACTCTCACCACACTTATTCAACATAGTTTTGGAAGTTTGAGCCAGAGCAATCACAGAAGAAACAGAAATAAAAGGAATCCAATTTGGAAAAGAAGAAATAAAGTTGTCACTGTTTGCAGATGACATGATACTATACATAGATAATCCTAAAGATGTTACCAGAAAACTACTAGAGGTAATCAATGAATTGGGTAAAATAGCAGTATACAAAATTAATGCACAGAAATCTCTGGCATTCCTATACACTAATGATGAAAAATCTGAAAGTGAAATTAAGAAAACACTCCCATTTACCATTGCAACAAAAAGAATAAAATATCTAGGAATAACCTACCTAAGGAGACAAAAGACCTATATGCAGAAAATTATAAGACACTGATGAAAGAAATTAAAGATGATACAAATAGATTGAGAGATAAATACCATGTTCTTGGATTGGAAGAATCCACATTGTGATAATGACTCTACTACTCAAAGCAATCTACAGATTCAATGCAACCCCTATCAAATTACCACTGGCATTTTTAACAGAACTAGAACAAAAAATTTCAGAATTTGTATGGAAACACAAAAGACCCTGAAAAGCCAAAACAGTCTTGAGAACAAAAAGTGGAGCTGGAGGAATCAGGCTCCCTGACTTCAGACTATACTACAAAGCTACAGTAATCAAGACAGTATGGTACTGGCACAAAAACAGAAATATAGATCAATGGAACAGGTTAGAAAGCCCAGAGATAAACCCACGCACATATGCTCACCTTATAAAGGAGGCAAGAATATACAGTTGAGAAAAGACAGCCTCTTCAATAAGTGGTGCTGGGAAAACTGGACAGGTACACGTAAAAGTATGAAATTAGAACACTCCCTAACACCATACACAAAAATAAACTCAAAATGCATTAAATTCCTAAATGTAAGGCCAGACACTATCAAAGTCTTAGAGGAAAACATAGGCAGAACACTGTATGACATGAATCACAGCAAGATCTTTTTTGACCCACCTCCTAGAGAAATGGAAATAAAAACAAAAATAAACAAATGGGACCTAATGAAACTTAAAAGCTTTTGCTCAGAAAAGGAAACCATATACAAGACCAAAAGACAACCCTCAGAATGGGAGAAAATATTTGCAAATGAAGCAACTGACAAAGGATTAATCTCCAAAATTTACAAGCAGCTCATGCAGCTCAATATGAAAAGAACAAAAACCCAATCCAAAAATGGGCAGACGACCTAAATAGACATTTCCCCAAAGAAGATATACAGATTGCCAACAAACACATGAAAGAATGCTCAACATCATTAATCATTAGAGAAATGCAAATCAGAACTACCATGAGATATCATCTCACACTGGTCAGAATGGCCATCATCAAAAAATCTAGAAACAATAAATGCTGGAGAGAGTGTGTTGAAAAGGGAACCCTCTTGCACTGTTGGTGGGAATGTAAATTGATACAGCCATTATGGAGAACAGTATGGACGTTTCTTAGGAAACTAAAAATAGAACTACCATACGACCCAGAAATCCCACTACTGGACATATACCCTGAGAAAACCATAATTCAAAAAGAGTCATGTACCAAAATGTTCATTGCAGCTCTATTTACAATAGCCAGAACATGGAATCAACCTAAGTGTCCATCAACAGATGAATGGATAAAGAAGATGTGGCCCATATATATAATGGAATAATGCTCAGCCATAAAAAAATGAAATTGAGTTATTTGTACTGAGGTAGATGGACCTAGAGTCTGTCATACAGAGTGAAGTACGTCTGAAAGAGAAAAAGAAATACTGTATGCTAACACATATATATGGAATCTTAGAGAAAAAAGAAAAAAAGAAAAAAAAAGGTCATGAAGAACCTAGTGGCAAGACAGGAATAAAGACACAGACCTACTAGAGAATTGACTTGAGGATATGGGGAGGGGGAAGTGTAAGCTGTGACAAAGTGAGAGAGTGGCATGGACACATATACACTACCAAACGTAAACTAGATAGTTAGTGTGAAGCAGATGCATAGCACAGGGAGATCAGCTCGGTGCTTTGTGACCACCTAGAGGGGTGGGATAGGGAGGGTGGGAGGGAGGGAGATGCAAGAGGGAAGAGATATGGGAGCATATGTATATGTGTAACTGACTCACTTTGTTATAAAGCCGAAAGTAACACACCATTGTAAAACAATTATACTCCAATAAAGATGTTGAAAAAAATAATAATGTTAGAAAAAAATATATTTGATTTTATTCTCTCCTTTTGTGGTTCATAAGTGAGTGGTGATTGTCATGATAAGTTCAGATCTTTCAACCTAGTTTGTGCCTAGTTGTCATGTTGCATTGTTATCAAGAATCTCTTTTATGGGAAGTCTTGCACCATGTGCTCAACTGTTACCAAAGTCAGAGGCATAGTTTATGATAAGAATTTGAAATTGATTTGGGAAGGCAGAAAGAAACACATGGCAATGTAGCCCAATGAGATACGAACTTCAAAGACAAACATAAATCACATTTCTGAACTACAAAATTCAAAGCTAATAACAGATGTTCCGTAGGCAATTGCATAGAGATATTATCTTATATTGGCTTTCAGTATGATGGAGCACAGAGATAGAAAATAAGGGAATCTACTATTCTATTCTTTAATAGATACTTCTAAAATATTATAATCTAACAGATTTTGTGTTCCTGTTGACTCAAAGGGAGAGATTAATTAAACTATCTCTTTGACTCAAAAAATGAAAATCAACTTGTAGTCTCCAGATATGTAAAGTTCTGAATAATATTTACTTAAGCTGCATTATTCAACATAATTAAAGGAAAATTATTTGTACCCAGATGTGTCTGTTTAATGGTCTCATGAGTTGTGGCAGGATAGAATGCACCATTAACAGTTTGACACACCTCAATAATTACCCCTACATATTTCTCAATTCTTTTATCTAATAAATGTAAAAATTGATTATTTTTTAAAATTTATTTTATTGAAATATAGTTGATTTACAATGTTGTGTTAATTTCTGCTGTATAGCAAAGTGATTCAGTTATACATATATATATATATACACATTAGTTTTCATATTCTTTTCCATTATGGTTTATCACAGGATATTGAATATAGTTCCCTGTGCTGTACAGTAGGACTAGCAGATGCAAACTGTTGTATATAGACCAGGTAAACAACAAGGAATTGTTCTTAAGACTAAGACTTTGGTCTCTTTTGCTTCAATTTTTCAGAAAAATGAAATTAGCAATATATATCCTCCTAATAATTCACCATTATTCTCTTTAAATTCTCCCAAACTCTGATACTTATTTTCATAAATCTTGTTTCCTAATGATGTCATTCATTGTTAACTACATTATTATTGTTTCTTTACTATGCCATCCCTGACTTCATCCTAAGCCTGGTCAATCTAGAGGTCTGGAGATGGACAGTACAAATAGAGCATAATTCTTTGTGAACATTGGTTTAATAAAGGAAAGAAAAGCCTTGTCAGAAACATCAAATGTAAGTTCTTCCTCTCGATAGTACTGGATCATTTTAGGTTATATGAGCACTTTTAGGTTATATGACCATTTTAGGTTATATGACCACATTTTAGGTTATATGACTACTTTTGGACCCATAATAGTTAGCAAGAAAATAGCTTGAGCGGGTTGACTTGGACTAATTTGATTCCACTACAGAGCTGGGCATGTTTGGAAATCTAAACAGAACTGGCATGGTTCTTATATTGGGATCTGACATCTAATTGAGAATGAATAAAATAGGTTAATGACATCAAGAGGTGAACTGGTTAAAATCGCAGAGTTCACTCACATTTCCAAGTGTTTAAAAGCAGGAAATGTAGTTATTGACTATTATTCCTAGGTTATTGTACACTCATTAAAAATGATTACTTTTTAAATTGAAGTATAGTTGACTTATTATATTAGTTTCAGGTGTACAACATAGTGATTTGATATTTTATTCGTTATGAAATGATCACCATGATAAGCCTAATTACCATCTGTCACCAAAGTTATTACAATATTATTGACTATATTCCCTATGATGCACAATGCATCCTCAATACTTATTTTAAAACTGGAAGTTTGTACTTCTTAATACCTTTCATCTATTTCAGCCATTCTCCCACTTCCCTCCCCTCTGGCAACTACTAGTTTGTTCTTTGTATCTATGAATCTGTTTCTGTTTTGTTATGTTTACTCTTTTTATTTTTTAGATTTCACACATAAGTGAAATTGCATGGTATTTAGCTTTCTTTGTCTTAGTTACTTCACTTAGCATAATACCCTATATGTCCATCCGTGTTGTCACAAATGGCAAGATTTCATTCATTTTTATGGCTGAGTATTATTCCATTAAAGCTGTAGATTGCTTTGGGCAGTATGGGAATTTTAACAATATTAATTCTTTCAATCTATGAGCACTGTATATCTTTCCATTTATTTGTGTCATCTTCAGTTTCTTTTATCGATGTCTTATAGTTTTCGGTGTACAAGATTTTTACTTCCTTGGTTAAATTTATTTCTAGGTATTTTATTCTTTTTGATGCTTCCTGGGCCTGGATACTTGTTTCATTCCCCAGGTTAGGGAAGGTTTCAGCTATTATTTATTTACATAAGTTTTATATTCCTTTCTCTCTCTCTTCTCCTTTTGGGACCCCTGTAATGAAAATGTTAGTAAGATTGATGTTGTCCCAAAAGTTCTTTAAAATATCCCATTTTATTTTTTTTTTCCTTTTGCTGTTCTGGTTGGCTGTTTTCCACTATTCTGTCTTCCAGGTTGCTTATATGTTCTTCTGTTATCATCTAATCTGTTGTTGATTCCCTCTAGTGTATTTTTCATTTCAGTTATTGTGTTCTCCAGCTCTGATTATTTTTTACTAACTCTTGAAATTCTCACTATGTTCCTTCATTCTTCTCCAGAGTTTAGTGAGCACCTTTATGACTTTGGACTCTTTATTAGGTAAATTATTTACCTCCATTTCATTCTTTTATTTTTTTCCCATGGGAGTTTATGTTGTTCTTTCATTCAGAAAAAATTCCTCTGTCTCCTCATTTTGTTTGACTTTCTCTGTTTGTTTCTATGAATTAGGTGAAACAGTGACCTCTCCCAGTCTTGAAGGTATGGTCTTATGTAGGAGCATCCCCTGTGTAGACCATGTGTTCTGAACAGCTTTGGCAGGCCAGCTGGAGCTAGAGTAGGTTCAGGCCAGGGGTATGCTGGGGTGGCCTTGGCAGGCCAACTAGAGTAACAAGAATTTTTTAGATTGTTGCCTTTACACTAGAACTTGGAGCTAGTGAGTTTGTGCAAAAACCCTTTAAAAGTGGAGTCTTGGGTACCTACAGCTTTCCAACTCTCCTGGATATAAACTCCACTGGCTTTCAAATCCAGTTATAGGGACTCATCTTCCTGGTTCTAGTCTCCAGGGATGGGGTGCCCAGTATGAGCCTAAGGTCCTACCCCTTGCTCCTTAGGTAGGACCTCCACATTTGTGAGATCCCCTCAACTTTGTGGGTTGCTTCACCAGAAGTGTGCGTCTTGATTAGATTGCATCTCTGCCCTCATATCCACCTTGATGTGTTTTTTCACTGTATTGTTAATTGTAGAATAGCTGTTCTGCTATTCTTCGTGTTATTTTCAGAGAGAATTGTTCTATAAGTAGTTGTAGTTTTGGTGTGGGAGGAGGTGAGATCAGGATCTTCCTACTCCACCATCTTAACCCTTCTCCCTAATTTAGTATTTTGACAAAACTGCTTGTCCTATATCCCTGATACTCAAACTAGTTGCAGAGAAAAAATGATATATGCACAGAATAATTAATAAACATTAATATTCTGGGCTATTTCACTTTAACGTCCACATTCCTGACAATGCTCAAAGTTGTCATACCTCTTAATGATTGCAATTCTAGTAGGTGCAAACACATTGCTGTCTGTCTGTATTTGTATATACTTGTGAATTTATTTACTTGTTTCATAAACATACAAACTTCGTTGGTTATAGCCATTGATCATCTGTCTGTTGTAGTGTTTGTCAGGTTTCTGCACTATAAACTTATTCTTTTTCTCTTTTTCTATACTGTACTTTTTTAGAAGGAAGTCTTTTTGTGCATCCCACACTTAATTTAGAAGTGGGGATTATGCTCCACCTCCTTAACAACAGAGTGTCTACATAAATGATTTGGAATTCTGCCCAGGAGATTTGTCTATTTTTTACCATTTATTTGCTTATACAATCATTTAAACATGCATATATCCAGGATTATAGAGTAATGGTTATTTATTTATAAAAATAAATATATATTTATTTCACTTATAATCTATTGTTACTTTATATATTCTATTGCTCATATTGTTCCAGGTTTATTCATTGGGTACTTTCAGTTGGTTCTTGATCCCTTGGACATATCCCCCAACATTGTGTAGTTTGTTAAGTACTTCCTTAGTTTTTGGCACTATGAAATTATAGAGACTCATCTTATTTAGTTCTGTGTGGTCCTACTACTCTCAAGGCAGCCAAAATTTGCCTTGTATCTTTGTGTTAAAGACAGTACTCTAGTAATATTGACATATTTCTTGTCTTTCTTTGGGTTTATAGTGTTTTTTCTTCTACCCCTACCTCAGCAACAATGGCTTTTGGTGCCCCAGTTCCAGCAGCTTAAAACTTTTGCCTTCTATAATGCATGATTCCAGGGAGGGTGGCAGAGCTTATTTACCTTTTCTGGAACTGGAGCCATCTTCCTCTCCATGTCTTCACCAACAAGAAAAATTCTATCTTTTTTCTACATTGCATCCAATATTTCTCAGAAGCACCTGCGAAGGCTCTAAAAAAGATCTTATAAGGATTGTAAATTCTTCCTTTGAATAAGGCTCCCCAAGAATCTATACTTCATGATAGTCCACTGTACATTTTTAGCAGCATTTTAAAATTCTAGTTGAGTTGTACTTACCAACTTGTATTTGGTAACATTTTTGTCCTGTGCTCTGCTTTGGGTGGGAAATTGCATGTGTTCCATCTTTCATGGATGGTCCTGCTCACTCTTGGAATTTACACTTCTTGATTTCCCTATTATCTTTGTTGGATTCAAGAAAGTTTTAATTTTGAAGTTTAAGTGAGTTTTTCTCATAATTACATTGGAACTGACACTTTTTTTTTTTAGCATTTTGCACCTGAGTTGGAAGATGAACTCCAGTATTTTGATTGCTATATTCAATTCAATTTTTCTAATTTAGGTTTATTTTTACATGTGATACATTTATATTATTCCAAAATTAAAACTATTAATACATAGAGTATACATCAAGAATTTTTGATTCCATACTCCATCAACCTGTCCTCCTAATTATTTTTATACTTCCAGTATTTCCTTTTGTAAATATAAACAATTGTGTATAGTTTATCTCCACTTTTCTATCACAAAAATTTCACACCATATAGTTACCTTTTCATCTTTTTTTGTTTTTCACTTAAACTATAGCCATTGAATCTCTCTTCAAAATGGCTTCATGTTACTCCATTGTGTGAATAAAGCATGTTTACTCAGTCATTCCCCTTGTTTGGGTTGTTCCCAATTATTTGCTATTACAGTCTGAGTAGATAGCTGAATGACTTGAGGAAAGAAAAAAATATCAGGGTAAAGCATTCTAGAAAAGGGAAACATAATTCATAATTCTTAGAGGTAAGAATGGCTTGGTGTGTTTGAGGACAGCTAAAAAGTGGTATTAGCTAATAATTTTGAAGTAAAAGGAAGGGGCACATTATATGAGGTTATAGCATATGGTAAAACTGATATTTTTCTAGGTGTAATGGATAACAATTGAAAGCCTTTAAGTATGGCAATGATATCATATAATTTGTAGGTTGGCCTTTGCTCTAATGCTTACATGCAAAATAATGGAAATAACTTACAGAGGGAAGGCTGTTACCTGCCTCATCCTGGTTGGTATAATGATGTTTGTTTTTTGGTTTCACTGTTTCTACTCTATTGAAACACTGAGCCAGTTGAAAGGGAAAGTTGTCCAAAATGGAGTGGTCATGATTTGACCATAGCCCACCTTTTCTTTTGCACTTTGATCATACAAGCATACATTAGGGAAGTTCTAACACATTTTCATTTTGATATTATTATTCTTCAGAGTGGTAGTTCATCACTTGATATTTGATAACTTCCTAAAGTCTTAACAATTCTGTAATTCATAAATAAAATCCTTCATAGATTGTTGCACAGAATTTCACTCTTCCTTATTTATAATGCTAAAAGAGGTGCTTCCCTGTATTCATATTTTCCTGCTAATTTCAGTCCTACTCATGAGTGTTGGATTTAAACATTTGTGCTCACATTATTTATTCTCATGGATGTTTTAAATAAACCTGTTAAGAAAAACTTTCTTAAACAATAATATGTTCCTTGATCATATCAGATTACATCTTATAATTGGATAACAAGAATGACTTTATAAAAGATGACTTTGCTGAAAAGCTAATCTAAATATGGGTATGCTAAGTAGAAAGAAATGAACAAATGAAAAAAATATTACTATCGTAAAACAACAAATATTATTTATGTCATTTTTATACTTATCAAGTTTATCGAGACTTTTTAAAACTAAGAAATTTTAAATAAAACAAAGTGGGCAAGAATACATTATATTTTAAATTGTTAATGAAATATATATTTTAAGTTGTTAATGAAAGTGTTTAGCCAAATCTATTTTAAGAGATCCAATTTCAGTATCTTAAAAGAGGACATAGGGAGGAGGAAAAAATATCAAACTACATTAGTAAATGAACTTGAGAAGGAAAAAATGCTCTTGCAATTAAGGGGAAGAAAAGTGTGCATGTGATATAATTGAATGTAAGAAGTTGTGAAAAATGTGTAGCAAGTTGAATTATGAGCATACTAATTTTCAAAGATAAAAATAAAATACTGAAAAATGAACTTTAAAAATTCTACATAGAACTTTTCAATAAATCCACTGAACTTTATATTCCTTTAGCGAAACTTGAAGTAGTTCATCTAATGCTTAGAAATATATTTTTGAAAAAAGAGAGAAAACTATTCTTTCTGTCTGTAATTTTTGTTTCTGTTCCTCTCTTTCCTGTTTGTTTTCTATTTCTTTCTTTCTTTTTTTTCAACAACTATTGTTTATCCATCTCACGCTTGCAATTTTACCCATAGTTTTCCAGGATAAACAATAATCTCTGACACACTGTGACTGGAAGCACTACACTCAGGCAATGAAAACAGAAGAGAGCTGAATGAGACGGATGGATAAGGGGGTGAAAAAGATGAATTAAAAGAAACGGTATTTCAAAGCCAGCAAGTAGACTGATTTTCTAGAGTCTAGATTAGAGGGTTTATGTGTTAATGTTGTCCATCCCACTAAATCTTGTATCAATTTAATGGGCAATCATTGTAGAGACCAAACCACTGACCTTGCTACTCAATTTTTTTCTTTTATTTTCTCCTCATTGACAGGAGTGGGTATGATGGGCATGTGAGGACAGAGGGAACTTCATTATATCTTGTCATTTTGCAGAAAACTAAACAGGACCAGAAAGGTGAAGCCATTTTTCCTGAGCTCACACTATAATTAACAAACATGTGGCTTGATTGTAGGCCCCCAGCCTCTCATTGTCTTCCCATGAAATAAGGAAAGCTGCTCATTGCCAAATGGCATGTATCAGTCCTAGTCATGCTCCTATTTGCTAAACACAGAGTATGTGTATGAACAAGATTCTGACTTTTTATAATATTGTAAACAACCGTTTTTACCTTTCATACAGTTCTTACTTCATTCATTTAAAAGTAATTTTAAAAAATATTCTATTATGTGGACTTCTAGGCTTTGATGTATACCTCCCTTTCCCTTTAGCTGAATTCCACTAGATACAGTCACACCTTCTTCAATGCTGATTTCACTGAGTTATGGAAAAGGTATTTGCTTCGTGGTTACACTCCCAACCCTCAGACTAAGTTACATGTCACAGCTATTAAATAAAGCTTTAGTTCTTCTTTTGGACTAATTTAAATTTGTGTCTCCCAAACCAAGGATCTATCCCTAACCTTTCAAAATTTACACAAATCTCCTCCATGTTTTGTTTTTTTTAATTTACCCTTCCAGACATCCAAGAACTCAGATAATAATTAGAGCTAAGAGAGCATAGCATTCATAAAGTGACTCTGTTAGAAGCAAAAGAAATTCTCATGGCAATTTAGATGGAAGAACAACAACAACATACTGATTTTGATACACAGACTATCAGGAAACACACTTGGGCAGAGGGTGACCCTTTTGTAAATGCTGTCTGAATGCCCTGAATTTGTTAACTTCCTGATCCAGTGAGATGTCAAATCTTTCTTGGATTTCAAATTTTAAAAATTTTCATATTAGCCTCAGCAATTGTGAGGACACATTTTTAAATCCCATTACTTACATTTGGAGAGATATGTGCCTTTTATCACTGCCCCTTAAGCATCTGTACATCCTTACCAATGATTTCATTCAGATTTCCAAAACTTTCCTGCAGTTTATATATCAATTGGGAATTCACAGGCTCAAGATACTTTGACAAATTCTAAATCCCACCCCTATGACAAGTTGGTAGTTTTTTTAAATTATTTTTTTGGTAAGACTTCATTTTCTTAAAGTAGTTTTAGGTTCACAGAAAAATTAAGTAGAAGTACAGAGATTTCCCATATATCTCCTTTCCCCATACATGCATCACCTCCACCATTATGAACATCTCTTGCAAGAGTGGTACATTTCTCACAATTGTTGAACTTACGTTGACACATCATAACAACTCAAAGATCATAGTTTACATTATGATTCACTCTTATTGCTATACATACTATAGGTTTGGAAAATGTATAGTGATGTGTATCCACCATTATAGTATAATACAGAATACATTCACTACCCTAAAAATCTTCTGTGCTTTACCTGTTTATCTCAAAGCCCACTTTACCCACAACTGGCAACCACTAATATCTTTACTGTCTCTATAGTTTCATATTTTTCCAGAATGTCATGTAGTTAGAATCATACAGTATACATTACTTTCTTTCACTAAGTAAAATGCATTTAAGGTTCTCCCATGTACTTTCATGGCTTGATAGCTCATTTCTTCTGAGTACTGAAAATATTCCATTGTGTGAATGTACCACTGTTTATCCATACCCCTACTGAAATACATCTTGGTTGCCTCCAAGTTTTGACAAATTATTAATAAAGTTGCTATAAACACTTGTGTACAGATTTTGTGTGAACATAAATTTTCAACTCGTTTGGGCAAATACTAGGGAGTAAAATTGCTGGATTTTATAATAAGTTCACTTTTCTAAAAATGTCTTCCAAAGTGGCTGTACCATTTTGCATTCCCACCAGCAACGAATGAGATTTCCTGTTGCTTCACATCCTCACTAGCATTTTCTGTTGTCAGTGTTCTGGAATTTGGCCATTATGATAGATGTGTAGTGGTATCTCATTTTTTTAACTTGCATTTCCCTGATGACATACAATATGAAGCATCTTTTCATATGCTTATTTTCCATCTGTATATCTTCTTTTGTGACATGCCTGTTAAGATATTTGGTCTATTGTTAATCGGGATGTTTATTTCCTTACTGTTAAATTTTGTGTTCTTTTTATATTTTGGAAAACAGAACTTTATCAAATGTGTCTTTTGCAAACAATTTTCTCCCAGCGTGTGGCTTGTTTTCTCATTCTCTTTATATTTTATTTCATTGTGAAGAAGTTTTTAATTTTAATGAAGTCCAGCTAATCAATTATTTCTTTCATGGATCATGCCTTCAGTATTATATCTAAAAAGTAATTGCTATACACAAGCTCATTCAGTCTTTCTCCAATGTCGCCTTTAAGGAGTTTTAGAGTTTTGCATATTTACATCTACCATCCACTTTAAGTTAATTTTTGTGAAGAGTACAAGGTGCCTTTTTTTTTTCATGTGGATGCCCAGTTTTCCAGCACCATATATTGAAAATACTATCTTTGCTTTGTTGTATTGCTTTTGTTACTTTGTCAAAGACCAGTGTATTTTTTAACTACATGTTGGTGTATTTCTGGGCCCTCTGCCCTGTTTCACTGCTGTGTTTTCTACACTTTCACCAATACTACACTGTCTTGATCATTGCCACTTTATATAAGTCTTGAAGTAAGTCAGTCCTTCAACTTTGTTTTTCTCCTTCAATTTTGTGTTAGCTATTCAGGTTGTTTTTCCTCTCCATATAAACTTTATAATCAGTTAGTTGATACATAGAGTACCTTCTTATTTTTATTGTGACTGCAGATAGCTGTTTTTTAGTATTTTTAGAACTCAATGCAAGACCAAACAAAACGAAACAAAACCTTAGAACCTCAGAAAATAAATCAATGTCTTCATGAAATTGGAGGATAATATTTCCTGTATAAACAATCAAACAATTCTGTTTTATTATTCTAACTTAATTTTATTATACCCAAGAGCAGGTTGCATTTAATGAAAGAAGTGACAGCTCACCCAGTAGAATCACCTGAAACTTGCTCCTAATGATAGTTTGCAATATATTGACCTCAATTATATGGGCAGCTTAGATCTGTTACCTTTATAGGGTCTTGATTAATGTGTTCAACATTAAGTAAATTGAGTCTATATTATGTCTTGGGGCTAAAAACAAATTAAACAATTACCCTCCTTAGAGGAAGATTAAATATACTGGTGGTATAAGTTAAAACAATTAAGGGACTAATTAGAAAGCTTATTTTTATTTTTATAAGTTTATGTTTATTTATTTAATAAATATTTATTGAGTAACCACATTCAAGATATTCTACTAGGTATTGGGAATACAGCAGTAAATAGAGATAATATCTTTCCTGTGAAGTAGCTTGTCTTCAAGATGGGTGACATAGCTAATAAGAAATTAAAAATTAATATTTTTGATATCTATTTGTAGACAAAAATGAATCAGGGTAAAGTGAATATAGAGTCATCTGGTAGTGCTATTTTTTAATGGTAGAATCAAGGAAGACTTCCCTGAAGAAGTGATGATTTTGAGCAATGTTCTGAATAATATGAACTGGAAGGATTTTTGCAAAGTTCTTGGAAGGAGAGTTCCATGTATAGGGAAAAAGGCAATCACAGAGGCAGAAGCATTTTTTATATGTTTAAGAAACAACAAGGAATTTGGTTGGCTTGAGTATAGTAAACCAGGGAGAAAGGATATTAGGAAGAAAATTAGAGAGTCATCTGTGAAACAGGTAAATGAGCACCTTTTAAGCCATAGAAAGGATTTTGAATTTACAGTACACTGGGTATGTACCTCAATATTTGGCATACATAAGCCTCTTGGCTGTGACCCTGTAGGATGAACACCTCTGAATCCATAGTTCTTCACGTCCTTTCAATTACTGAATATCATTTGCTCAATGAAGATTCCCTAGACCAAAAACATAATGTGACTCCAAACTTCAGTTGTGTTAAAACAATGCAGAGCATTTACTGCAGAGAAATATATAGTTTTCTCTAAATTTTTGAATGTTCTTTTATCTTGTAATTTACTGTGGCCATTCAGGAAATCCTATTTTTAAAAAATGGAAGAAAGTTAAAAAATGTTGGAAGTGTAGAAATTGGATAAGTCTGAAAAATAGGAAAATTAAGGAATAGATTTGAGGAAGATTGGGAGGCTGGCTACAGTGGGTACAGCTGATGCCTAACTCCACTTCCTTCTATACACTGGAGTTCACCCTCATGTACAAAGCTGGTGGACATTTGCTTTGCTTGCTCATATTTCCCCTTCTCAAGCACTCAAGTCTCTTTGCTGTTTCTTGACCCAAGGTCTTCCTCTGGTGCCATGGGAATTTGCTCAGTGCATGCAAGACTCCCTGATTTGATGAAAAATGAATGGCATAGGAGCAAGCAATAAGTACTGGAATCCCAAATATATACTCCTACTTTAACATCCTTTGGTAGGCTGATCTTGAGATGGTTTTACTTGGCTCCTTGGGGTCACCTACAGAATTCAGTCCCAGGGCCCCACAGTGGTAACCTGCTAAGTAGTAACTAATGACTGTATATCCTCCCTTCCTGTCACTCTTCCTGATCTTCACTGGTTCTTCCTAAGGTCACAGCCCATAAAAACCACCTTCATTCAATTTCTTGCCTCATGGTCTGTTTTTGAGAATTTTGTATGGTAAGTATGACTGCCTGAGAAAAGAACTGTTAGAAATCTTGGTACAAAAAAAGGAGGAAAACTTTAAAGGAATTAATATTAATTAGTACTAAATAAATAAAGGACTTCGACAAATGAAAGAAATTTTCCTTATTATCCAATGTGGGAACAACAGTATTAAATTGTTTAGAATATTAATATCTTTGCCATATTTGATTTCTTCCTGGCTGTATAAGTATTATTAGAGGTCTATTAATACATGTTTTATATTTGAAGCAGAGAGGTATACGTAGAAGATTCAATTAGTGATTTCATTATAGATATGACCTCAATTGAAGGAGCATCTCTAGCCCTGGCTCTGGTAATCAGAGCTCACAAACTCAATTATTCAGTTCTTACATACACCTAATTTCCCACTTGCTGCAGTGGAAAGAATATTTTCAAACACGTCTGTGGAAAAACCTTGATGACAGAATAGAATAAGAAGATGCCAAAGCTTCTCTTTGTCAGTAGGAGCCTGAATATTCAGAAAAAGAAATTTGAACCACATTTTCTGCGTGCCACCTTGTGAATGCTATTGCTTTTATGATTATATCTGAAGAATAATATGGTAGCATAAGTAAATGAATTATTAATGATTTATTCACCAGCTTTTATTGATACAAGTTACTTTTTAAATTTGTATATTTTGTACATAACCAGCTGCTATTCAAATGTGAAGCTATTTTAATTTACAGTTCAGCTGTTTTTATGAGGTTGAATTCTTGCCATGCATAAGATATAAAAGCAAATATGATTCATCCCCCATATATATACACTGGATACTGTATTTTTGTTTAAATATTTTGTAGGTAATTTATTCTAGTCTATATCTCAGGTTTTCATTTTGCTAAATAATATCTCTATTCGAAAATTATTTAAAAGTTTTGGCAATCAAGTTCCATTACTCGGTTTGTGTTTTTAATCTTTAAATCCATCCAGTTATAAAGTTAAAAGTATGTTCTATATTTTCTTCTACATTCATAGATTTTTAAATTCACATTTGTATCTTTATGTACATGAAAATTGTTTTCTTGATCATATTAAGTGAGAATCAATTTTATAGTTCTACATGCATGTATAATTACTATAACATCAATAAGTTAATTATTCATTAATCATTTCTTTCTATCACACACTTAAAAAGCATCTATCAAACACTGCCTGCTCTGCCAGGCAATGTTGTGGGCAATAGAATTTAAAACAATGAACATGGTCCATGCTCCCTAGGAGTGTCATGGGGATGAGAGGACAGAGCTGTAATAACCTAGTTTCTCAGCCTGGACTTAGAGGAGAAACTAAGTTAAAGCTTTAGTTCAATTATTTTTAATTGTTTGTTGCCTTTTCTTAAAATGATACTAAATCTGGTTTATTGCAAGCTGCTTGAGGTGTGCTGGATGTTGGACTTGAACAGCACACTCAAACAAGAGTTCTCACTGATTTTCACAGCTCTGAAGGTGCAGAGATGAGCCTTATGAGGTTAGAATTGAGAGATGCCTTTCTCTTCATCCTAACAGTATCTTCTAGGTGGACATTAGCCTGTACCTAAAGAGAGCTCAAAGAATCCTGGTACTCATGTAAGGCAAAAAGATCCAAGAAGAGGGGCCTAATAAAAGCATCTAAGCATTTTTCTCTTAATGAATAAAGCAACTTGGGGTAGGCTACCCACTACCAGTTCCCTATCCTGTAATTCCTGATCTAATGCCAAACTCTGATTGAAAAAACTATGCTGAAATTATAAAACATAGATACATATTAAAATATTTTGTCTTGCATATAATCAAATAATGCTTTATGTTTATATGTAAAATTTTGTTAAAATAAATTTATGTTAGTTTTAAAGAACATAGTGCAGTTATTTTTTAATTTTATTTTATTCATTTTTTTATACAGCAGGGTCTTATTAGTTATCTATTTCATACATATTAGTGTGTATATGTCAGTCCCAAACTGCCATTTCATCCCACCACCACCATATCCCATGCTACCTGCCCTTGGTTTCCACATGTTTACTCTCTACATCTGTGTCTCTATTTCTTCCTGGCAAACGTGTTCATCTGTACCATTTTTCTAGATTCCACATATATGCATAAGCATACAATATTTGTTTTTCTTTTTCTGACTTACTCCACTCTGTATGACAGTCTCTAGGTCTCTACAAATGACCCAATTTTGTTCTTTTTATGGCTGAGTAATATTCAATTAAATATACGTACCACATCTTCTTTATCCATTCGTCTCTCCATGGGCATTTAGGTTGCTTCCATGACCTGGCTATTGTAAATAGTGCTGCAACAAATATTGGTGTGCATGTGTCTTTTTAAATTATGGTTTTGTCTGGGTATATGCCCAGTAGTGGGATTGCTGGGTCATACAGTAATTCTATTTTTAGTTTTTTAAGGAACCTCCATACTGTTATCCATAGTGGCTGTATCAGTTTACATTCTCACCAACAGTGCAAGAGGGTTCCCTTTTCTCCACACCCTTTGCAGCATTTGTTGTTTGTAGATTTTCTGATGCCCATTATAACTGATGTGAGGTGAGACCTCATTGTAGTTTTGATTTGCATTTCTCTAATAATTAGTGATGTTGAACAGCTTTTCATGTGCCTCTTGGCCATCTGTATGTTTTCTTTGGTGAAATGTCTATTTAGGTCTTCAGCCCATTTTTTTGATTTTTTTTTTTCAATATTGAACTTCATCAGCTATTTATATATTTTGGATATTAATCCTTTGTTGATTCATTTGCAAACATTTTCTTCTATTTTGAGGGTTGTCTTTTCATCTTGTTTATAGTTTCCTTTGCTGTGCAAAAGCTTTTAAGTTTCATTAGGTCCCATTTGTTTATTTTTGTTTTTATTACCATGACTCTCAGAGGTGGGTCAAAAAAACTCTTGCTGTGATTTATGTAAAGAGAGTTCTGCCTATGTTTTCCTCTAAGAGTTTTATAATGTCCAGTCTTTCAGTTAGGTCTTTAATACATTTTGAGTTTATTTTTGTGTATGGTGTTAGGGAGTGTTCTAATTTCATTCTTTTACATGTAGCTGTCCAGTTTTCCCAGCACCACTTATTGAAGAGACTGTCTTTTCTCCAATGTATACTCTTGCCTCCTTTGTCAAAGATAAGGAGACCATATATGTGTGGGGGTTTATCTCTGGGCATTCTATGCCGTTCTATTGATCTATATTTCTATTTTTGTGCCAGTACCCTATTTTCTTGATTACTGTAGCTTTGTAGAATAGTCTGAAGTCAGGGAGCCTGATTCTTCCAGCTCCATTTTTTCCCCTCCAGATTACTTTGGCTATTCGGGGTCTTTTGTATCTCCATGAAAATTTTAAGATTTTTTTGTTCTAGGTCTGTAAAAAATGCCATTGATAACTTGATAGGGATTTCATTGAATCTGTAGATTGCTTTGGGTAGAATAGTCATTTTCACAATATAGATTCTTCCAATCCAAGAACATGGTATCTCTCTCCATCTGTTTGTGTCATCTTTGATTTCTTTCATTAGTGTCTTATAGTTTCCTGAGTACAGGTCTTTTACCTCCTTAGGTAGGTTTATTCCTAGGTATTTTATTCTTTCAGTTACAATGATGAGTGGGATTGTTTCTTTAATTTCTCTTTGTGATATTTTGTTGTTAGTATATAGGAATGCCAAAGATTTCTGTGCATTAATTTTGTATCTTTCAACTTTACCACATTTACTGATTGGCTGTAGTAGATTTCTGGTGGCATGTGTAGGATTATCTATGAATAGTATCATGTCAACTGCAAACAGTGACAGCTTTATTTCTTTTTCAATGTGTATTCTTTTAATTTCTTTTTCTTCTCTGATTGCCATGGCTAGGACTTCCAAAACCATGTTGAATAGGAGTGGCAAGAGTGGACATCCTTGTCTTGTTCCTGATCTTAGAGGAAATGCTTTCAGTTTTTCACCATTGAGAATGATGTTTTCTGTGGGTTTGTCATATATGGCCTTTATTATGTCGAGGTAGGTTCCCTCTATGCCCACTTTCTGGAGAGTTTTTATCATAAATTGGTGTTGAATTTTGTCAAAAGCTTTTTCTGCATCTATTGAGATGATCATATGGTTTTTATTATTCAATTTGTTAATATGGTGTAACACATTGATTGATTTCTGTATATTGAAGAATCCTTGTATTCCTGGGATAAACTCCACTTGATCATGGTATATGATCCTTTTAATGTGCTGTTGGATTCTGTTTGCTAGTATTTTGTTGAGGATTTTTACATCTATGTTCATCAGTGATATTGGCCTGTTGATTTCTTTCTTTGTGACATCTTTGTCTGGTTTTAGTATCAGGGTGATGATGGCCTCGTAGAATGAGTTTGACAGTGCTGCTCCCTCTGCTATATTTTAGAAGAGCTTGAGAAGGATGGGTGTTAGCTCTTCTCTAAATGTTTGATAGAATTCATCTGTGAAGCCATCTGGTCCTGGACTTTTGTGTGGTGGAATATTTTTAATCACAGTTTCAACTTCATTACTTCTGATTTGTCTGTTCACATTTTCTATTTCTTTCTGGTTCAGTCTTGGAAAGCTATACTTGTCTAAGCATTTGTCCATTTCTTCCAGGTGGTCCATTTTATTGGCATAGAGTTGCTTGTAGCAGTCTCTTATGATGCTTTGTATTTCTGCGGTGTCCATTTTAACTTCTCCTTTTTCATTTCTAATTTTATTGACTTGAGTCCTCTCCATCTTATTCTTGATGAGTCTGGCTAAAAGTGTCAATTTTGTTTGTCTTCTCAAAGAGCCAGCTTTTAGTTTTATTGATCTTTGCTGTTGTTTTCTTTGTTTCTATTTCATTTATATCTGCTCTGGTCTTTAATATTTCTTTCCTTCTGCTAATTTTGGGTTTTCTTCGTTCTTCTTTAATTCCTTTAAGCGTAAGGTTAGATAGTTTATTTAAGATTTTGCTTCTTTCTTGAGATAGGATTGTATTGCTATAAACTTCCCTCTTAAAACTGCTTTTGCTGTATCCCATCGGTTTTGGATCATCATGTTTTCATTGTCATTTGTCTCTAGGTTTCTTTTGATTTCCTCTTTGATTTCTCCAGTGATCTCTTGGTTATTTAGTAATGCATTGTTTCGCCTCCATGTGTTTGTGTTTTTTACGATTTTTTCCCTGTAATTTATTTCTAATCTCACACCATTGTGGTAGGAAAAGATGATTGATATGACTTCAATTTTCTTAAAATTACTGAGGCTTGATTTGTGACCCACGTTGTGATCTACCCTGGATAATGATCCATGTGAAATTGAGAAGAACATGTAATTTGCAGTTTTCAGATGGAATATCCTATAAATATTAGTTAAATCTATCTTGTCTATTGTGTCATTTTAAAGCTTGTGTTTCCTTATAAATTTTCTGTCTGGAAGATCTGTCCATTGGTGGAACTGAGGTGTTAAAGTCCCTACTATTTTTGTGTTATGTCAATTTCCTCTTTTATGTCTGTTTGCAACTGCCTTATGTATTGAGGTGCTTCTATGTTGAATGCATAAATATTTATAACTGTTTTATCTTCTTCTTGGATTGATCCTTTGATCATTATGTGGTGTCCTTCCTTATCTCTTGTAACATTCTTTATTTTAATGTCTATTTTATCTGATGTGGGTATTGCTACTCCAGCTTTCTTTTTATTTCCATTTGCATGGAATATCTTTTTCCATCCTCTCACTTTCAGTCTGTATGTGTCCCTAGGTCTGAAGTGGGTCTTTTGTAGACAGCATATATATTGGTCTTGTTTTTGTATCCATACTGTAAGCCCATGTCTTTTCATTGGAGCATTTAATCCATTCACATATAAGGTAATTATCAATATTTATGTTCCTATTACCATTTTCTGAATTGTTTTATATTTGATTTTGTAGGTCCTTTTCATCTCTTGTGTTTCCCACTTAGAGAAGTTCCTTTAGCATTTGTTGTAGAGCTGGTTTTGTGGTGCTGAATTCTCTTAGCTTTTGTTTATCCGTATAGCTTTTTATTTCTCTGTTGAATCTGAATGGGATCCTTGCTGGGTAGTGTAATCTTAGTTGTAGTTTCTTCTCTTTCATCATTTTAAATATATCAGTCCACTACCTTCTGGCTTGTAGAGTTTCTGCTAAGAAATCAGCTGTAACCTTATGGGAGTTCCCTTGTATGTTATTTGTTGTTTTTCCCTTGTTGCTTTTAATAATTTTTCTTTGTCTTTAATTTTTGTCAATTTGATTACTATGTGTCTTGGTGTGTTTCTCCTTTGGTTTATCCTGCCTGAGCCTCTCTATACTTCTTGGACTTGGGTGGCCATTTCCTTTCCCATGTTAGGGAAGTTTTCAACTATAATCTCTTCAAATATTTTCTTGGGTCATTTCTCTCTCTCTTCTCCTCTGGGACCCCTATAATGTGAATGTTGGTGCTTTTAATGTTTATCCAGAGGTATCTTAGGCTGTCTTCATTTCTTCTCATTGTTTTTTCTTTATTCTGTTCCATGGCTGTGAATTCCACCATTCTGTCTTTCAGGTCACTTATCCATTCTTCTGCCTCAGTTATTCTGCTATTGATTCCTTCTAGTGTACTTTTAATTTCAGTTATTGTATTGTTCATCTCTGTTTGTTTGTTCTTTAATCCTTCTAGGTGTTTGTTCTTTAATTTTTCTACGTCTTTGTTAAACATTTCTTGCTTCTTCTTTATCTTTGCTTCCATTCTTTTTCCGAGGTCCTGGATCATCTTCACTATCATTATTCTGAATTCTTTTTCTGGAAGGTTCCTATCTCCACTTCATTTAGTTGTTTTTCTGGGGTTTTATCTTGTTCCTTCATCTGGCACATAGTCCTCTGCCTTTTCATTTTGTCTGTCTTTCTGTGAATGTGGTTTTCATTCCACAATCTGCAGGACTGTAGTTCTTGCTTCTGCTGTCTGCCTTCTGGTGGATGAGGCTATCTAATAGGTTTTTGCAAGCTTCCTGATGGGAGGGACTGGTGGTGGGTAGAACTGCGTGTTGTTCTGGTGGGCAGAGAACAGTAAAACTTTAATCTGCTTGTCTGCTGATTGTTGGGGCTGAGTTCCCTCCCTGTTGGTAGTTTGGCCTTGGGCAACATAGCACTGAAGCTTACTAACTCTTTAGTGGGGCTAATGGCTGACTCTGGGAGGGCTCATGCCTAGGAGTACTTCCCACAACTCCGGCTGCCAGTGTCTTTGTACCTGCAGTGAGCTATAGCCACCCCCAACCTCTGCAGGACACTCTCAACACTAACAGGTAGGTCTGGCTCAGTCTCCTATAAGGTCACTGTTCCTCCCCTGGGTCCTGATATGCACACTTCTTTGTGTGTGCTCTCCAAGAGTGGAGTCTCTGTTTCCCCCAGTCCTGTTGAAGTCCTGCAACCAAATCCCACTAACCTTCAAAGTCTGATTCCCTGGGAATTCCTCCTCCCATTGTCAGACCCCCAGTTTGGGAAGCCTGACGTGGGGTCATAACTTTCACTCCAGTGGGTGGACTTTTGTGATATAATTGTTCTCCAGTTTTTGCGTCACCCACCCAGTGGTTGGGATTTGAGTTTATTGTGATTGCGACCCTCCTACCATCTCATTTCAGCTTCTCCTTTGTCTTTGGATGTGGGGTAAATTTTTGGTGAGTTCCAGTGTCTTCCTGTCAATGATTGTTCAGCAGTTAGTTATGATTTTGGTGCTCTCACAAGAGGGAATGCCATAGTGCAGTTATTAATATGATTATAAGAACATGTGTGAGGAAACAAGTACTTTTGTTCCACACCAGGATATGATACCAAACCTTTCTCATAAGACATTTTTCCTAGCTCCTCTACTGGCTGGCCAATAGTTCTATGTTTATAGATTATTTTCTTCTAATTTTCTATCTTTTTATGTGTCACCTAAGCTAAAACTTGTATGCTACTTCCATTTTGGACAAGAAATTACAAGTTGTGTTGTTTTCTAAATCACCAGTGCCCTGATTCAGCTTTCAAATATACTGTCTTTCCCATGTGAGAGTGATATTCTTTCCTCACAGTCAGCAGTGCATGCACTCTCACTTGTATATCAATAACATCATAGTTTGGGCTCAGCTTTTTTTTTTTTTAATTTTATTTATTTATTTATTTATGTCTGTGTTGGGTCTTTGTTGCAGGTGGGCTTTTCTCTAGTTGCAATGAGCGGGGGCTAGTGTTTGTTGCAGTGTGCAGGCTTCTCATTGTGGTGGCTTCTCTTGTTTGCAGAGCATGGGCTCCAGTAGCTGTGGCTCTCGGGCTCTAGAGTGCTGGCTCAGTAGTTGTGGTTCATGGGCTTAGTTGCTCTGTGGCATGTGGGGTCTTCCCAGGCCAGGGCTCAAACCTATGTCCCCTGCATTGTCAGGCAAGTTCCCAACCACTGCACCATCAGAGAAGCCCTGGGCCCAGCTTTTAAGGCTCAAGTACTTAAATCCTCTTCTAACAAAGTTGCAAATATTCAGGATGTCAGATCAAGGTTATCAGCGAGGTTTGTGGCCAGAGAAGCAGAACAACTAACAGGATGAACCAATGACCCTGGTTCATGGGTATTAGGTCTAAATTAATGAGCTAACTTGCCAGAACTACCTATCAACTACTCAAGAAAAAAAAAAAAAACTTTTGTCAAGAATATAGGTGTTCTTTTTCTTTTTTTATCTTCAGTTTTCTTACAAAAAGAGAGCTGATGTTCCTATGTTCCTATGTTCCAAAACATAATTTCCAGACAGTAATGAGGATTTCAGAAAAGTTCATAAAGCCTCCATAGTATGTAAGACTAGAATCAGTGCATGCATAAGAATAAATGTTACCTTTTTCAATAAACCAATTTTCATTATCTAGTTCTTCCATATTGAGTCTATAAGAAAAAATCACTTATTAAAATACTTAATGCCTAAGATATCAGAGAGAGTGAATTAATCTGACATTTATGGTCTTGTTTCCATAGCTTAATTCCTTCTTGGTTTTATTGAACTGACTGAATTGTGACTCCTGGGTTATTGAACTTTGATGCTTTCTCATCAATATGTATAGGGCTATAAAACTGTGGTGAGAATTAGAGAGCAGCATTCAACAATAATGGTGAACTCTTAATATTTTTACAAAAAAGTTTGATTCATGGTGTTGCATAGATACTCTATAATGTTTTTAAATTGATAAAGTAGATACATACACATCAAGTCTACACACACTGAATTTCAGACTTAAATCTGGAAATAATATTATAGGCATACAATAAGAGCTCTATTTTATAAGGGAAGGAAAACCCAGAAATATTGGGAGTAGGAGGAATTTTTTGAAATCACATAATTGTTTTGTTAGAGTTAGAGATAGAACCTTAGATCAGAAACTGTAAAATCCTATTCATCATCCAAAGAAACTTATTCCTGAATTGGTTGTGCTGCCCAAAATATGTTCTAGACAAATACAATTTCTACAGATAAGTTCTGCGTTCAATTAAGTTGGTGAGACACCACCCCCACCCCATGCCATACTCCCTTCTTTGAAATTCATAGTTCCTCTTTGTATAGAAATGGTTTGGAGAATTTTGTAATAAAGAACCTTTATACACATTTTTCTAGGCATATTTTTAATTTATCATAAAATTAGTTGATAAGAAATGGGGCAATGGTGTATCTGACAACAGCAAGTGAAGTGGGAAGGAAGTGCATCTAGAAAAAGACCTAAGTGCTCATCCTTTATTGAATATGATTTTCCAGATTTAGTCTCTCTGTCTAACTCAAACTTGGATGACATGAAGCCCTATCACCTTTATTGATAGAAATTAAGTTATACACTCACTGTTTCTGAAACACAGTTTTAGAAAAAAAATGATTCTGCAGGTTCTTGTTGCTTTGCCTCCTTGACTTGCCCGCTCATGACTCCTGCTCCTGCTAATAACCATTGTGAGGCAGATTGTACACCATCGGCTACAATCAGTGCCTAGCTCCTGCTGCTGCTTCTTCAACTCTCTCACAAAGAAGGAATAGTTCTCTCTCTTCTTAATTATCCTCAGAAAACTGAGATAGGGCTGTTGCTCTTAAGAAGACTGTATCGCACCTAGGTAAACTATGTCTGCATAAGGCTCTGTCTCCACTACTGGAAAACTGGAAACCCTGAACTGAAGTCAGTTAATTTCCAGACCAACAGAGAAAAGAAAGCTGTTTCCTCAAAGTGTTTCAAGATCCATCTCCTTAGTCCTTATTCTCTGCCCCAGAACTTAACCCCTTTCTGGATGAATGACATCTTTGATATAGAGTCATTTTTCGGAAATATCCTAAACAAGCTTCGAATATTCCTATTTACTAACATCTGGAATCAAAATGGCATGGTGTTTTTTCTTACCTGTAATCACAGGTTACACAATAGATGTGCTCACATGTTTTTCCTACCAGGAAAGGTATCCCCTTATTTTCCACATGCTTAATTCATATGTATCCATCAAAACCAAATTCATCTGCTACCTCCTTTACTAGTTTATGAAGATTTCCACAATTCTCCTTCAAATAGAAGTAATCTGGCTTGCACCCTAAAATACACACATATACAGCACATATACAAGTATACCACTATATTTATATAGTTTTTATTGCTGTTTTTATTGATCTTGGGTTATAATTAATTAATGTTATATAGATTTTGCTACCTACATGACAGTTAGGGTGGGGACCATGACTTTGTAATAAAAGTAAAAAACACAGATAATGTCATTAAATAAATCTGGAAAAAAATCTGCCTCCAAAGCTATGCAGTTATAAGACTTTGGAATTATTTTTCAACAGTTCTCTATTCAAAGATACTCAAAACAGATAAAATAGGAAAAGCTAATCTATACACTTGTTTTGGACTTAACTACAAGTCCTAGAAAGCAAAAATCCAGAAACATTTTTAAATGAGAAAACTAGTTACCACTTTCAACTTTGTGGCATTATTTTTTCTGATTGTTTTGATCATACAGACATCTCAACAAAAATACTTTTTTCCCCAAATCTGCAAAAAAAATGACCTTGAAAAATAAGTATTTTCTGGCACTGATATTTCATTTCCTGATTTAAAAAAATGGGTATTAATATGTGCCCACAAAATTTTGTAAGAAATATATATGCGTATGAGTACATATGTAAGATTGTGTACATACACATGCACACACACTACAGAGCACTAAGAGTGCACCATATTATAGTGTTTCCTCACAATTTTCCACATGATATGTAAGAAACATTCTTACCTAGAATGGAAAATCAGGAAATGTTTTGACTGAATGACTATTCTTTTCTCCCCTAGATATTAGGATGAGTAAAAAACTATCTATATTATCATCCTTATCGCCAATTACATGCATTTGTAAGATGGATTACTCGGTTTCATAAGATTAATATTTAATATGTAACTATGTGAGGCTCAGACAATGTAGAGAGAAAACCATTGACTTGTCTCCTGTACCCCACACTTCCATTAACTTAACTAACCAGGCCAGAATGCACACAGTGCATTTATTCAGGGAGTTCACATTTATTGCAATTTAGCTCAGAGCACCTATGTATCGAAAAGCAAAACAAAATCCTAATTTCAAAGATTTTACAGAAGACGGTGCTGTCTACACAGGCTTGATTAACTGTAACGCAACTGAGTTTATCTTTTTGTTTTCTAAAAAGCAATGTTTATTTAGCAGCATAATTTATTTGCTTGTTTCAAGATTTACATTGCAGGACATTTCATGTGAGAGTTGGTACATCTTTGGGACGTATACTGTGGATACAGGGAATAATCTGTCAAAAGTTATTTGGTTGTTAAACTGACTAAATAACATTTATTTTTAATACTGATGTGATTGGTGTTTCTAAATCTTAAGGGTTTTTTCTTTAAAAAATAAGTTAATTTAGATGAATTTATATAGCAGCAAGAATACACAAAAGATGAATGTTTAAAATACCACATAAAACTTACCTCTAGGCAAAATACTGAATGAAAAAACACTATCCAAACCTTCTTTAATCCAACAGTTTCATTGCCTGGATTATGGCTACCTCATGCTCTGGTGCAAACCCAAATTTTGTTTTATTTCTAGTTGGTCTTTCGTCTCCTTACTAATTAAGAAAAGAAAAGAAAAGAAAAGACATAGCAAAACACACTAAAAGATCTCCAGTGCCTTCTCTTGAAAGTCAAACTTCTCTTTGACAACACCCATCTTTACACCATGTACATATATGTATTTTTGCTAGCAAATGTGCCCACTCTCACACATTCTTTTATAATCATATATATATAATACTATACATATATGATATATTATAATATAGTATATATTTCTAATATATATTACATATTTATAATCTTATGTATTATAAATGTATGATATATATTATAATATATAAATATTCCTCTCAGCTACAGTTAAGAGCAATGGAGGTCATGGTGGTGATAACAACTGGTATTAACTCTATCTCAGGCACTCTGCTTTGTATTTTACCTGTCTTACATTACTTATTCTGCAAAATCATCCTGTAAGTTAGGTATACTATTGTGTATCATGCAAATGAAGAACTGAGTGTTATAGAACTCATGAAAAATGGACAGTCAAAATATTAACATGTGATATGCCTGAAACCCAAACTCACATCCAAAGCCCATGGTTTCCTCAAGTCACAAATCTGTTGAATTAAATTTGGAAACTGTAACAGTGCCACTGAAGTTTAAACTAAGGTGAAAGAGTAGGCAAAATCATATGCTTATTTAGGGGTCAAACTAATTTAAAATATTGTGATTTAATAAAGTGCAAATCCAATTGAACTAAAAAAACTACAAAATTAATAGTGTGGATGACAATGGCACAAAAATATGTGTTTAATATATTCCCAAGTCACTCCACATGATGGTTATAGCCACATCTAACATGTTTAATTTGTACACAGACCATAGACAGATGTATTTAATCCCAATGTGTGTGTCTTCCTCTCGCAATTATCTTGTAACATCTTATAAAATTACTCTGATATTGCAGAAGATGATTCATACAGTTTAAAGATATTTGGTAGTCACTTATCTCTATGTGACCGTGCACCGAGGAATTGATGCATTAAAATTAAAACCAAATAAATAAGAAAAATATTTATATCTTCTTAGTAGGGATGTTCACATTTGCATACACAGCCTTACCTAAATTCCACCCAAGTAACACATCTGAGCATATTTTTAGATGGTCAGATGTAAGATGTTTCTTGAAACTTATTAAATTATTTCCTCAGCTTTTTACCTCACACTATATCTTAAACAAAATCTACATTAGAGGCACTTATTATTATTTTATAAAATATAATGATATTTGGGATACTTATAATATCCTTTATGCAGGCATAGTTTAAAATAATATTCCAAATCATTTTATGGAATATTTATAATATTCTTATTTTACAGAATATACAGAAGATCACCAAGTAAACTTAGGACTTAGGTGGTTAGATCTCATTGAGACAAAGTTCACTAAAGTAGTTCTAAGTTCTAAAGTGAAATAAATAAATAAAGCCACAGCTTAAAGCAACATTTAAAAAATTACCATTTTGTGGTATAACTTAAATGAAACAAATTTCATCCATTTTACCTATACAGTTTTATATATACATACTTTATATATACATTTTGACAACTACATATAATATTATAACTATAAACATAACAAAAATATAAAATATTACTGTCTCCCCAAAAGTTCTGTTTGGTCTCTTCCCAGTCCATCCTTGCTTTTCAGTAGTCCAGGCAACCAAATAGCTACTTTTTCTAACAAAAAGGATAATATTTATATTTTCTAGAGTTTGAAATAATTGGAACTATAAACTATATTCTCTTTGTTTTCTTTTTTTTTCTTGATCCATGTCATAATAATATATGAATGGTTTGTTCTCTATTATTATGGAGTAATTGAGTAATATTTTATTTACAGTTTCTTCAAAAGCTAAAATATAACTACTATCTGACTCATCCACTCTACTCCAAAGAATTTATGTGACAGAAAGGAAAGCATATATCCAAATAAAAACTTATTTTCAAGTGATTGTTCATATCAGCCTTATGTTTTAACACAATAAAGTATAATATTTAATAGCATGGAAATTTACATTGCACTGTTAGCTAGAAAATATGTATTAATACAGTGGGCCAGTGTAGTAAATATATATAGTTTCCTCCATCCCACTCACAAGCAGGGCAGTGGGAACAGGCATCTCCTCCTTCTCCCTTTCACCATGAATCTGGGACATATATATTTCAATTATAAAATTGTATATATTTATAAACAGTTGTCCCTCAGTATCCATGAGGCATTGGTTCCAGGACTCCCCACAGATACCAAAATCCTCAAGCACTCAAGTCCCTTATATAAAAAGGTGTAATGTTTGCATATAACCTACACGATACTCCCATGTATGTTTTTTCCAGTTTTAATGAGATATAATTGACAAAAACAGCACTGCATAAGTTTAAGATGTACACCCTACTAATCTGATTTACAGACATCATGAAATTGATTACCACAATAAGTTTAGTGAACATCATCATCTCATATAGATATAAAGTTAAAGAGATAGAAAACTATTTTCCTTGTGAAAACTCTTAGGATTTATTCTCTTAACAGCTTTTATATATAATGTACAGCAGTGTTAATTATATTATCATGTTGTACATTACATCCCTAGTACTTACTTATCTTACAACCGGAAGTTTGTACTTTTTGACTACCTTCATACAATTCTCACTTCCCCTACCCCCATCACTAGTAATCACAAATGTGATACCTTTTTTTATGAGCTTATTTGTTTGTTTGTTTTTGAAATATATTTGACCTACAACACTATATTAGTTCCTGATGTAAAATATAGTGATTTGATATTTCTGTACATTACAAAATGACCACAACACAAATCTAGTTACAATTTACAACTGTACAAAAATATTACATTATTATTTACTATATTTCCTACTCAGTACATTTCTTACCAGTGACTCATTTGTTCTGTAACTGGAAGTTTGTACCTCTCAATCTCCCTCACCAATTTCTCTGATATACTTACCCAACTCCCTCTGGCAACCACCTGTTTTCTTTCTGTAAATATGACTCTGTTTCTGTTTTGTTTTGCTTGTTCATTTGTTTTGTTTTTTCGATTCTAATTATAAGAGAAATCATACTTTTCTTTGTGTGCCTGACTTATTTCAATTAGCATAATACCCTCTAGGTCCATCTGATATTGTCCTCAATGGAAATGGAAATATTTCATTCATTTTATGATTGAATAAAATTCCATTTATGAATATATATATATAAAATGGTGGTATAAATATGTATCTGTGTGTATATATAGATATAGATAGATAGATAGATACCACTTCTTTAACCACTTCTTTAACCATCCATCTATAGATGGACACTTAGGTTGCTCCCATATTTTAGCTGTTGTAAATATTCCTACAGTGAACATAGGGGTGAATATATGTTTTCTAATTAGTGTTTTAATTTTCTTGGGCTACATACATACCCAGGAGTAGAATTACTGGATCAAAAGGCTGTTCTACTTTTAGTTTTTTGAGAAACCCCTATACTATTTTCCACTGTGGCTGCATCAATTTACATCTCCACCAGCAGTGCAAGAGGGTTCCCTTTTCTCCACATCCTAGACAGTACTTGTTATTTGCTATCATTTTGTTAACAGCTGTTCTGAAAGGTGTGAGGTAATATTTCATTGTGGTTTTGATTTGTATTTCCCTGATGATTAGTGATTTTGAGCATCTTTTCATTCTTTAGGTATATCTGTACAAAGGAATAAAAGTCAGCAAAAAAAGAACGTACTATGGATAATACAGAACAAGGTGGATAAACAGTTTAGTTAACATGCAAACAACTTCCCTGATGAGAATCTGTAATAGATACACACTTACCTTTAACTGGTGATTATTTTATTTGAGGCTTAAACATATTACTTCAAAGATTTATCTCTTTTATTAATAACCATGGAAATATGTCCATATATAATTTAAATTCTCAAAACTACTAATTGAGCATAAGGAAAAAAATGCTACACTGGAACTGGATTCAGTGCACTGAAAACAGACCAGTCTCAGTTTCTTACACAAAACAAATTGGAAAAGGTAATCTGATATATACTCATTAAAACATCTGCTTTGGCATCATCTAATATCTCATTGTATGTTAGAATATCTCTATATTATTATTGAAGATATCTAGGATTGTGTTTATCCTATGCTATGAAAGAAAATGCACAATGCTTAGTGGAAGCTTGAGATTAAGACAATGAATATATATGGCAACATCTTCTTGCCAAGAGAAAAATGAAATACTGGAACAAGGGTCAACTTATATCACATTGTTCACAGAGTCACAATCTTAGTTCAAAGCATTAATGAGTCCTTTGCTCATTTTAGCATGGTTTTGTTTCTTTCATCTTTACTTTGGTTGTTCCCTTGGTTAATTATGTTTTACCATCATTTTCTTTTCAGGAAAGCCAAATAGATTCTGTGTTCTTTTCATTGCTTGTAGTATGTAAGATCAATTTTACTTTTACAAATTATAGCTGGATTGGGAAAGATGGAAGAAAGTATGATGAATATATATATATACTAGGACAGCCTCTACAATTCAGTGAATACATGCAGTAAGCGTCCTTGAACTTTTTGACATCTGGCACTATGTGTACTTAATATAAATAAGAAATCTAGTTAATATAATTTTGAACATGTACTTTCTTGATAAATTAATGCAGTGTTTGCATGTGCACACACACATAAAGCTCTTTCATGCAAATGTAATAAGATCTCTAATGGATAGTGTTTTTAAGCAAAGAAACTTTGGACAGAGTGATATTTCTGTATTTTCCTGTTAAGACACACAGATATGGGAACATATGTATATGTATAACTGACTCACATTGTTATAAAGCAGAAACTAACACACCATTGTAAAGCAATTATACTCCAATAAAGATGTTAAAAAAACAACAAAAGCCACTGCATCTCAGAAACAATGAGACCATATCCAATTAAAATTTAATTCTACAACATTGTTAACTTAAGGGTTATTTAAATAATAGTTTTAGACATCCATAAATAATTCATTTGTTACTAATTAGAAGCTTCTACATTACTTCCTCAACTTCTGTTTAATGAGCATCCTCAGATCTTTAGGAAAATTTGAAATTGTAGACTAGTTAGTGGCGGGATAAAAGGTAGGCAACTACTGAGATTTGTTTAAGCAGACACTAAAGTTTCTTGAAATAATACTGTTTTGACAGAATAAGAATATTTATTCTTTTGCCAATTATAAGAATAGTATGTATATTACAATAAATCTCTCATTCCTTTCTTATTTCTAATAGGGTCAATCTTGCACTGGAACAATCTGTGAGATTCTGGTAGGTCTATAAACTCTTTAGCCAAAACAGGATGGTCATAACTAGGGTAGATGATTTGCATAGAGAGGAGTTGTTAATTAATGTGTTATTCTGTAACATTTAACATTTTATCATCTGAGCTAAGAAAGGGAATCTGAAAATGACTTTAACCTTACACTTCTTTTTATATTAATGACATTAATGAGCCACTGTACAAATTAGATGAATATGAGTTGCATGGAGTCAACATTTTGGTAGCCCTCCTTGGGATCAGTGATCCACTCACCTGTGTGAGGCATTAACCAAAAAGTCAAATCATCTCCCCTGATGAAGTGTCAATTTACTGGTATATAATTGGTACTTCAGAGAAAAGCCTGCTATAGAGGCATTATTTATCTAATTGAGTAATTGAACTGAGAATACTATACCAGAAATTTGGAAGCTTACTCCAACCAAAAAATGCCATAGAGAAAATGCATAAACTCATTATTTGTCTCTCATATCACTTCTAAATGTGTGGTAAAGAGAGTAAATCCAACAGGCATTTGAAAAGGCAAAAAAAATCTTTACAGGCAGTGGTCTGGAGAGGATATTGTTAACAATGAGACTTCAAGGATTCAGAGGGTTTCAATATGTGGAAAAGATGGAAACTGCCCTTTAGATAATGTAGGGCTCTGAATCCTTGCTTCAGCAAAGGCTAGTTTTGTTGCTGATGTGTTAATTTGCATCTGTCTATCTGATTCTCAGTTTAAACATCTCTAAAATTAAAACATTATCTACTGCAATTAGGGTTTTTCTGGTGAAAACTAAATTTTCACAAATATAGAATGAATGCATATATAATGCTAGGCAAATATATTTTAAAAACAATAACTAGAGGTAAAAAAAAAAAAAGGTCCTAAATCCATAGTTTTGGATTCAAAGCTTTCAGAGGTACTGCTCTTGTCTTCTTTTCTGTTTGACACTACAAATACCTCGGTGAACCAGACATGGACAACCAACCAATAACATGCAAGTACAATAGGATCTACATTTTAACACATATAGTCTCCTTTTCATGATACTGCCTGCAAAATTAAAGAAGGCTCTGATTTTCTTTTTTTACAGAGAGTATCCATCAGAAGGGAGTGGTCTATGAAAATGATGAATACGTACATTCACATATGTTAGTTACTAATATATCAATGATCCCAGAGTCATAAAGTATCTTCATTCATTGCTTTACTCTTGGTTTGCTGCTACTCTCTTCAATGCTATCCTTACCATTGCTCCTTGTGTTCATATACACCTAGATGATCCTTTCACTTCCCTGACCCTTCAATGTCTTGACTCCCTTTCTTTCAATGATTCATTGTCAATTTTCCTCCAATTATTCAATACCATGATTATACTCTAGATTCTGGTCATTATCACTAATTAAAACCCTCCAAATCCCAATTTCAAGCAACGCATGCCATTACTACCTCTACCATCATCTATTTTTCAGCTGAATCCCTCTAGTACACTAGCTTAAATAATATTAAGATTCCACAAACCTATAGTCCCTCAGTCTTTCACTTTTTCAAATTTGTTTCTCCTTCATGTTCTTACCTCCTTCCTTACTCGCTGCAAATTCCATGACCTGTTATTATAATCCCACTCTGACACACACCTTATGCTTTCTTTCTGTTTTCTAATTTTGTTGTCATTACATGAGAAAGGCAATGCTGGATTCCACCTTTCCATCTCCTCTTCACATGAACCTGCACAGTTTATCATAGCGTGAGAAAAACACCACTCAATACTCTCACCAATAGCTATAAATTAATGATTGCTAGTGTTGTCAGGGGGCCCTGTGAACTATGCAACAATTATAAAATTACTTTTACCCATACTTTACTTTCATTTATTTTCCTAGAAGAATATTTCAAACTTTTCCCTCTTTCCTCAAACCTCTAACACCGCATCTCCCATCTTCTGGCCTTGCTTTTTTGGTGGGAAGGTTGACACAATCAGATGCAAACAGCCATAACTCCCAGCATCACACACACCTCCATCTGTGCCTTTATAGCCTATCCTCTCCCTAACCTTAGAATGGGGATATGTTAATGAATATAATGAACGAAGTCATAGTCCCCCTGGATCTTATACTCATTTATCAAGAAATAAATTTTTAAAAAAAAGAGGTACAAATAGACTTATTTACAAAATAGAAATAGAACCACAGATGTAGAAAATAAACTTATGGTTACCAAAGGGAAAGGAGTTGGAGAGGAATAAATTAGGAGTTTGGGATTAACATATACACACTACTATGTATAAAACAGATAACCAGCAAGGATCTACTGTATAGCACAGAGAACTATACTCAAATATTTTATAATAACTTATAAGGGAAAATAATCTGAAAAAGAATATATATATATATATATATATATATATATATATATTCGTATATATAGCTGAATCACTAAGCTGTACACCCGAAACTAACAAAACATTGTAAATCAACTATACTTCAAATAAATAAATAAATAAATAAGAAAGAACTAAACTAACCTTTTGTACAATTAAAAAGTCCAAGATGTCAAAAAAAACAAAGAAATTTTCAAGTAGAGATAGATACTGTAAAATCATGAATAGAATTATAGGTTTGTATCCTTTTAAATAAGGAAAACATAATGAAAATAATAATTTAAAGGTCAAAAATTCTTGCAAATCATGGAAATTCATAGCAAGTAAATGGATAGCAAACAGCCTATAGAAGGTAATATCCATGAGAACTGTTAGCCCTGATGAATCCTGCTACTTCTTCAAAAGAATCATGTCTCCATGTTATTTGTTGATTATTCCACCCTCCAGTTAGTTTTCATCCCTCTTGCTTTTGTTGATTTTACTATCTGTTTGACTCCACTAACACATATGGTCAGGTATTTTTAAGTCATATAATGTGTATAAATGTTGTATTTGCTCAAGAAAAACCATAAACATCTAAAATGTAATTACTGATTTTCTCCCATAATATGTAGCCTAGGCTCCTGCAGGTAACAGAGGCATAACCAATAACAGTTTTAACTCAATTCATGAGTAATTAGAATCAGGAATAAGTTTGTAGTAGATCATAATGATTAGGGTTCCATCGAGGTAGCAGAAATAATAGAAGGTGATAGAATAAGGGACTTATAGAGATTTTACGTCATACAATTGTGGAAAATGATTAAACAGTTTATGTCCAGAGATTCCTACTGTATTTCGTCCTGAACCTGAAGTCTGCAGAGCAGGCAGTGGGAAAGGAAAAATGGATGTGAAATGAGTGAGAGAATTAGAAAACTAGAATCCACGATGAACGGAACTCTTTAGGTCTGTCTCTATTTCCAAGCCTCCAACTTTGATGACACAGTTCATTAACAGGAGAAGTATGTGACTTTTTCTGAGTTAAACACGTACATGCTCCATGTGATAGAAAAAAAATGACAAAAGAGTTTCAACCTTTTCTGGAAAAACTGCATGCTTGGCTTCTGCCTAATAGCAACCAGGTGTTGCAACAACATGAAAGAACTGCAAGAACGTCTGACCTTACACTGACCTTCCAAAGAGAACAATGGCTGCTGCTTCAGCGTAAAAAAAATCTTGTAATAATTTCCCTTTTGGCCAAATCTAGCCTAGAAACAAAATGAGAAGAACTGTATGGAAACATAGTTTCAGGTTAGGCAGGTTGATAAGTATAAATCCATCATAGTTTGTAACTGGTTAACTTGGCACATACACCTCTTCTACCCATGTTACTTCCAAATAGTCAATAGGAAAATCATACTATCACCTAACACTATATCATTAACACTTTGTATAATTAAACCTATACTAACCCTTTTCACAAAAAAGAACAAAGTATCTCTGTATCCATATATGAGTGCTAACAATTTTTCTTCTCCCTAACCTGCTCTTTGTAACTGAAATACTGATATAACAAGATCAACTACTAATAACACATCTTATATCAGATTGAAGAGGGATGGGAAAAGGGAAGGAAATAAAAGATAAATATATGCACGAACGTATTCACTTGAAATATGAAAAATTCTTAAAGATTTTAGTCCTTATTTCTACAGCTGTTTATGTCGTTGTAGTGTTAATTTACATAAATATCTTATTCAACTATTCATTCTATATGCCTTTTGCCCTCTATAAAAGGAATTTTCTTACCCAGTGAGGTGATCTAAATTTTTTATTTCTTTATAGATATGGGCTATTAGTAACCTTGCTTGTATTTCTTTATTCTAGTTTTCCATTGACTTTAATCACAGTACAGGGACATACTAAGAAACATTCCAGGAACTCTTCTACATTCCAGAAGTGCTTCTCTTTACTCGAAATGTGTTGCTATACCCGATTTCCTCTTGGTAATCAGAATCAATCACCTATACTACAGGAATAAACTTCATCTTTGTCTCTTGCTCCACTGGGATGAAGTGGTCCAAAGTGGCCAAGGGATCATTTTGACTTTCATCCTTAACTTCCAGTGCAACCATTGTGGTTCCCCATTGTGAAAACATTCCTCCCTTGGGAACTAAGATTTCTAAACCAGTACAGCCCAAGTAGAGGGGAGGAGGAATTTTTTTCTAAGGGTAACAGTGAAATAACCTTTTTCCATTTCTCTTTCTTGATTCCTGGATCCATGAATCCTGGCTATAGGAGATATGACTTTTTAATAATGGTTAAATTAGATCAACTACAACCCTACAAGATGTCATAACTAAATCTGTAAATGGTCATTTCTCTTCATCAGATCACTGATTTAAGGTGATGGATAGTATGATGAGACCAGTGAGTTTGATGACCTTGATCTCATTGTTTCACTTCATTTGCAGTAAAATGTGTTATTTGGGCAGAAGAAATGCTGTGTGGAATGCCATGATTGTGAATGTATTCCTTATCTATTGCTATGTAACAAATTGTGATCAAGTTAGTGAGTCAAAATGACAATGTATTATTTTTCTCTTTCTTTGCTTTTGGAGTCTAAGCATGGCTTAATGGGACCATCTGCATTGAGAAATATGGAAAAAGTTAAATAAATTGATCTTTTCACATTGGAGGAAATTTAAACCACAAATTCATTCTGCAATGTAGTAACTCAAGGTAAAAGAATAGCTAAGATTTCAGATAGAAGTCATTGAAAGTGACTAGATCTAACATTTTCCTTCTTTATCAAAAAGGAATTCAAAGATAAACGCTGCTGCAAAATGTTTCCTCTAGGTAAAATGGTCTGGAGGAATGAAATCTCCAAATAATTTATCTTTTTATGCCTTATTTAATACAAATAAGTCAGTGGGACAATGGAAATGTTTTATTTTTCTTTGAAAACAGAGAGATTTAGTGATTCTTAGTGATTATTTTAGTGAGATTATAAACTTTGGTGGCCACTGTTTTCTCTACCCCTTCATGCAGTGATGTACAATCTCAAAAAAATGGAAAATTGCAGCTTCATGCAAATATTCAGCTATTTTCAGTCAAACTGCATTTCTTGAAAACAACTGATGACTGCTATCCTTTATGTTTACTTTCAGTTTTTTATTAAAAAGTGACTCAAGTATATAATAAATAGATTTCTCCCTTTTGAGAATTGTTTGCAATGATAATAGAAAAGTCTACAAGTAAAGATAAGGTAAAGTTATGGTAAAGATTAATAAGCAGTATAAAATGTCTTCATTAGCTGACTGTTCTGATAGATTTACAGAAACCAGTTAATATTTCACGATACCTTGACAGTTAGGATTTTTCTATTGATCAAAATGATTTCTATGAAAATTGTTTAATAAAGATATTTCACATATTTAACCAATTATTTTTGTTTTTAAGAAAGCTGTTTTTTCCCTCTGATATCTTTGATTTTATATTTTGAAAATTTGGAAAGTACTGAACTCAAGTAGTCTATAAATAGCCAAAAGCTCTTAGAAATTAAAATAATTTTAGAAATTTTAATTAGTGGATCTTCAAAATCCTATAGGGGTTTGCTTTTTCACAGCAGTGTTCTTAGTTGCAATTTTTCTTCAAAAGCAATTTTTAAGAAGGTACTCTTTGGCCCACATCATCTGAGACCTGTTTTTTGAATCTGAAAATCTCTAAGTAGCAAGCAATTTATTTTGTACCTTTGTGCCCTGGACACAAACACTTAAACTATTTATCACTTTGGAAATTTAACTGAAAGTAAAAGCTGTGCTGCATTGTATGGCAGAGTAGAGAACCATGGCTTGGAATATCTTGATGCTACTACATGTCACTACATGGAAGTGTCTTCAGATGGGATAGTAGAGGATCCTGTATGCAGAGAAAGAAGAGAAGAAAGAACATAAACAAGTTTTCATATCTTTTTTCTCTAATATGTTAATATTATTGGTAATTTCTTCATGAAACCAGATATATTGAATCCTTTTCATGTTCCTTCTTGAAAAAAAAAAAAATCTATGTTTCCAGGATGCCTATGCTACAGTTGTGAAGTAAGAATGCTGCCTGCCATATCAGTAAACAAAGCATATTGCAGCCATCAAGCCACCACATAACAGTCACCCTGATGGTGAGCCCTGAGGGAACTCAGGAAGGAAACAAAGAATGCCCACCATCTAGCAGTCCTCAGACTGCAACCACCCTCAACAGTGCAGTCTGAGGAAACTCAGAATGAGACAACACAGGCCACTCGCCCCAGATAGTTGAGGAACATATCGAAGGAATGATTTCACTGCACCCAGACACTTGCATCTTCCCATATGTAGAAAAGAGCTAAATTCCTTAACTTGTGGTATCTGGTTTTCTTTTATTAATAATAGTATTTTGATGTTCTGACTACCTGGTTTTGTTGCAAAAACTCCTATATATCCTGCTTTCCCCCTTTCCTCTTCAGAACAGTTTCTCAGAATTATCTGAGATGTTGTGTCCCAGGCTTAAGATCTCAGATCTGTCCACATAATAAAACATAACCCTCAACTTTTAGGTTGTGTTTTTTTGTTTTTTCAGTAAACACAGTGTATCCAAGTTTGAAGTATATCCTGTGTTTTACATAACTCAAATTGTCACCAGATATATCTTCCTTGCTTCCCAAATTTCACTAGTGCAATGACAGGCATGGATTGATTTCATTGTGTCAATATAAAAAACACCTAGTTATACAGGAAAGGAAAGAAAGATTTTTGAGTTAAAAGAGAAGGTCTTGGATAAATCTTTAGTCTCTTTGTTAAAATTCTCTGATTGTTAAGTAGTGATGGGCTAACATTAAACTTTGTCTTTTTTTCTAGAATTAGACCTTAATATACTTATTTTAGCATGGATATGACAAAATTACATGGTAGTAAACATTTTACCATCCTGTCTTAGAATATTTTCAGGAGACCTTCATGTCTTCTGAATGTGATGCATAGAACTTAGGTAACATTGGTTTGCATTAGAGAGGGGAACAACCAAGTAATATTCATTTTTCAGGGGAGGTGTAATCAAATGAACAAAATAAGTTCTACATTTGTTGTACAGAATGACAGAAGTGTCATATGACTCTTCCAAGAATCATCATTTCTAATGGGGAACAAATATCTAATTATCATGTTTTGTCTTCTCATCTCTCCTCGTTTGTCTTTATATAGTGGATGTATTTATATAGAACTGGAAGATCTGAACTAAAGAGGATAGTGAAATATTACAGTAGAGGATTTTATTAGTTTTTACTCATATTTATGTCAGTTGAATTGGCATACTTGAGTTCTCTTTGAACCAATTAATGTGCCTCCCATTAGGAGAGAAACAAGTCTTTATCATTCTTAGATACCTTCTTGGTTTTTTTGTTTGTTTGTTTGTTTGTTTGTGGTACGCGGACCTCTCACTGATGTGGCCTCTCCCGTTCCGGAGCACAGGCTCCGGACGCGCAGGCCCAGTGGCCATGGCTCACAGGCCCAGCCGCTCTGCAGCATGTGGGATCTTCCCGGACCGGGACACGTACCCATGACCCCTGCATCGGCATGCGGACTCTCAACCACTGCGCCACCAGGCAAGCCCTACCTTAGTGTTTTAAGAGTTAAAATCACTAGTAATTATATAGACTGGAGAATCGTTATGGCATCAGATATAACAACAACAAAAAAAACCATAAACATCTAAGATATGGAGAAGTTATCATAAGTATTCCTATTTATAAAATATTCTAAAAGTTTAATATCTTTATTTAAGACCATTTTAAAATGTCTTAGAGCTAACTGTCCCCTGGCCATGAATATCTCAAAACTTCCATTTAAATGTGTTTTTATCAATGTCCATTCCTGTCATAATGGACAGAAAGAAACATCAGAGAAGTCATTTGAATGTATAAAAAATAAAATATAAATGGCTGACATTTGCTGAGGTGCTGGCAGAGGTGGGAAGTGATCTGTACATTTAGGGAAAGGAGAATATCTGTATATATAAGGTTGTGAGTTACTTCATCTGAGTAAATTCTCAGTTTCTTTGCTGATAACAGCATGAGGTCTGGTGCCATTAAGACATAGTACAGTCAAACTTGGCCTTGGCTTGCTTCAGATTGACAGAGCTCCCAGAAGGATAAGAAAAGCATGGAAAGAGTGCACCTAGTTCTTTCATAATTTTTATGGGTAACATGCATAAGTTCAGAGTCCAATATCTTCCTACAATTATTCCAATCTAACTTTGTTTCTGTGATATTCCATCTTTTAAACGTTTTGTAGAGTTTTGTATGTGTTTCCTCTGTCACCCAATTTTGTGTGCTTCTTAATGATTTCAGGCATGACTTCTGGGTGTTTTCACATTTTTTTCTCCCTAAGTGAAGTATCCTTGTTGGTGACATCTTCCAAAGGAAGTGTTTGTTTTTTTTTTTTTTCTTCTTCTTCTTTTTTGGCTATGTTGGGTCTTGGTTGCTGTGCACAGATTTTCTTTTTAGTTGCAGCAAGTGGGGGCTACTCTTTGTTGCAGTGCACAGGCCTCTCATTAAGGTGGCTTCTCTTATTGTGGAGCACGGGCTCTAGGTGCATGAGTTTCAGTAGTTGTGGCACGTGGGCTTAGTTACTCCGTGGCATGTGGGATCTTCCCGGACCAGGGCTCGAACCCATGTCCCCTGCATTGGCAGGCAGATTCTTAACCACTGTTCCACCAGGGAAGCCCCCTGAGGAAGTATTCTATAGACATATGCAAATGAAGTTGATGTTTGATTCAGATCTGATAACATCTGCTGGACTGATTTGCTCCAAACCCTATAGTCACAATGATCTCCCTTCAGTTCTACTTTCAGTTTGCCAACTCTCACCCCAGTGTAGGAAGCATGTATTGTTATTGCTGCCTCTTTCCACACACTGCTGCATCTGCATCTGCAAATATTTGAATTTCCTCCACATATTTTTCTATATAGTGAAGAGTGATGCACAAAAAACTAGCATCCAACAAGAGAACAATAGAAAATTCACTTAAAATGTTAGGTCTTTGTGATTCTTGGCAATCTATTTTATGTCTCAAATAGAAATTAATCTTGTTATTCATTTATCAACTCAATTACTCCCTATATGTGTATTTATTAACAATTCATTCTCTACCTGCAATAAGTTAATGAAAACACACAGCTTTTGTCTCTGAAAAACTTACTGATTCATTTATTATAGTAACATCAAATCATAAAGATAAAAAGTGTTTTTATAGGTATATTTATAAACATAATACACACATTAATGAACATCCCTCTCCCACCAAGAAGAAATGATCAAGTAAAGCAATGTAGAGGAGATGATATCAGCAAAGCTTTAAATGATGATAGAAATGTGGAAAATTCTCAAGTAAGAGAAGGTTCTACATGATTAACATCTTTCTGTCCCTTTTTTTTTTCCAGTGAGATCTTTATAATACTTCACAATCATCTCTCATCTAAACTCTCCGTATTTCTTCAGTTTTTCATCATATAAAGAATTTCTGAATTGCTTTAGAATTTTGACTTTTCTAACTGGAATATATCCTCCTTCCTCTAGCAACTAGGATGAGCATATTCCAAATAAAGCAGAATACTAAGATGATAATCATGGAAGAAGAAAATAATTGAAACCTGCTTATCTTTAATGTAACTTTTACATATTTTATACCCTTTGTAGCTCAATTGATTTGTCATCCATTTTAATTTAATAAAGGTGATAAAATGACAAACCTCCTTAATTATTAACACAACATAATATGAAATTAAACAATAATAACTTCACATTTTCCTATATTGATGTGTGTCAAACAAAGCTCAACTTTGTCTTCCCCACATAATTTCCATTGTTTCCAGCGGTAGCACTATTGCCTGGTCAAGTCAAGAAAACATCATGTGCATTCAAGTTACTCTGCAAGTGTTGATCTTTTATTGCATATAAAGTTGTTTATTTCTCCACCAATGGAAAAAAAAACTTTTATTAATATATATGTGGATGTAACTTTCAGTATAAATAATATATGAAAAGTAGGGATAAAAACTTTCAAGACTGAGAATTTATGAAAGGAAAATAACTACACCACTACTTTTAGCTCCATGTATTTTGACTTAGATATTCCCAAACCACTAGTTTATCATTAAAGGAAGTCCTTGATGTTTCTCTCAACTCCAGCACTACATAACGTTTTTAGAGTTCTGTGATCTCTGTGATCCAAAAAAAACCTCTTTCATCATCTTTCTGTTCCTCTCTGCTAGAACTTGGATGTAAAGAGATAGACATTTTGATTTTCCTATTTTCTAAATCAAATAACAACAATTCTTAACTTTTTAACATCATTCAATTTTACTTTGTGAAAAGAAGTCAACAAAGTGAGTTTGCTTCTGTGATTTGTTATAATAATATTAAGTGCTAAATGAATGATAAATGAATACATAATTTGAAAACAAAGATTCTTGTAATGAAAAAGTCAAATTTTAAAATAATATGCCTTAAAGTATTTTCAAACAACCTGATACATATTTATTTTGAAAACATTATATTGTTCATGTTTAGTATTGGACAACACATCTGTGAAAACACAATAATAAATGCATATCAATGTGCAGTATTTTAATATGAAGAATGAACCTACAAAATTCAGTGGCTTCTCATTTAAACCATATTTAAGAGTTTTTAAAAGTGATAGTTGTGGCTCTTTCTGGTGATTTGCTAAGGTTGGCAGATGGCATAACTGAAATGTTAAAGTCATCTTACTATCTGCTCAATCATTCATGATGTCCTTACTATTTATAATGGATACCATTGACTATAGTATTGTGTTAAAGCAATATAATTAAGGGTTTGGTTAACATATGCCTCAAATCATTGATGTAGTTACATAGTCCTCAGGCCTTATCATCATTACAGATTATGGTTTCAAAGGGTAAGACTAAATATGATTATTATTGAACATGCAGCCTCACTTTGGAAAAGTATATATATCATGTAGTCAATAAATAATTGATTTTATTTAATGTAATGGCATATTTGTCCCAGAGCAGCCTTTTGATTTGATCTTGCCAAAAATAATAATTTAGAATAAGTATGAATACATATTATTTATAGTTTTTGAACATATGCATTTTATATATCATATACATACATATGAATATAATATATAAACACCATACACACACTTATATATGATTTATACATTAAAAAATGTACGTGTACAAATATTCTGCATTTCTTTGGAAATATTAACTAGATTTGACATACATGCTATGAAATAGTAAATTCCAGAACAAAATAGAAATTTAAAAGTCTTAAGTATGCATTATTTTAACATATATTTTATCACAATTTATTTTTGAAAACACATTTTAAAAAAATATTTATTGGAGTATAAATGTTTTACAATGTTGTGTTAGTTTCTGCTGTATAACAAAGTGAATCAGCTATATGTATACATATATCCCCATATATCCTCCCTCTTGAGCCTTCCTCTCACCTGCCCTATCACACCTAAGTGGTCAGGAAACACCAAGTTCATCTCCCTGTGTTATGCTGCTTCCCACTAGCTATTTTACATTTGGTAGTGTATATATGTCAACGCTATTCTCTCATTTCGTCCCAACTTCCCCTTCCCCCTCACTCGTGTCCTCAAGTCCATTCTCCACATCTGTGTCTTTATTCCTGTCCTGCCCCTAGGTTCATCAGAACCATTCTTTTTTTAGATTCCATATATATGTGTTAGCATACGGTATATGTTTTCCTCTTTCTGACTTACTTCAATCTGTATGACAGACTCTAGGTCCATCCACCTCACTACAAAAAACTCAATCTCATTTCTCTTTATGGATGAGTAATATTCCATTGTATATATGTGCCACATCTTCTTTATCCATTCATTGTCGATGGACACTTAGGTTGTTTCTATCTCTGGGCTATTCTACATAGAGCTGCAATGAACATTTTGGTACATGATTCTTTTTAAATTATGGTTTTCTCAAGGTATATGCCCAGTAGTGGGATTGCTGGGTCATACGGTAGTTCTATTTTTAGTTTTTTAAGGAACCTCCACATTGTTCTCCATAGTGGCTGTATCAATTTACATTCCCACCAACAGTGCAAGAGGGTTCCATTTTCTCCACACCCTCTCCAGCATTTATCGTTTGCAGATTTTTTGATGATGGCCATTCTGATTGGTGTGAGGTGATACCTCATTGTGGTTTTCATTTGCATTTCTTTAATGATTAGCGATGTTGAGCATCCTTTCATGTGTTTGCTGGCAATCTGTATGTCTTCTTTGGAGAAATGTCTATTTAGGTCTTCTGCCCATTTTTGTATTGTGTTGATTTTGATATTGAGCTGCATGAGCTGCTTGTATATTTTGGAGATTAATCATTTGTCAGTTGTTTCATTGGCAAATATTTTCTCCCATTCTGAGGGTTGTTTTTCTGTATTGTTTATAGTTTCCTTTGCTGTGCAAAAGCTTTTAAGTTTCATTAGATCCCATTTGTTGATTTTTATTTTTATATCCATTACTTTATGAGGTGGGTCAAAAAAGATCTTGTTGTGATTTATGTCATACAGTGTTCTGCTTATGTTTTCTTCTATGAGTTTTATAGTGTTTGGCCTTACATTTAGGTTTTTAATCCATTTTGAGTTTATTTTTGTGTATAGTGTTAGGAAGTGTTCTAATTTCATTCTTTTACATGTAGCTGTCAAGTTTTCCCAGCACCACTTTTGAAGAGGCTGTCTTTTCTCCATTGTATATTCTTGCCTCCTATGTCAAAGATAAGATGACCATATGTATGTGGTTTTATCTCCAGGCTTTCTATCCTGTTCCATTGATCTACATTTCTGTTTATGTGCCTGTACCATGTTATCTTGATTACTGTAGCTTTATAGTATTATCTGAAGTCAGGGAGCCTGATTCCTCCAGCTCTGTTTTTTTCTCTCAAGATCGCTTTCGCTATTCAGGGTGTTTTGTGTTTCCATGCAAATTGTAAAATTTCTTGTTCTAATTCTGGAAAAACGCCATTGGTAGTTTGCTAGGGATTGCATTGAATCTGTAGATTGCTTTGGGTAGTATAGTCATTTTCACAATGTTGATTCTTCCAATCCAAGAACATGGTATATCTTTCCATCTGTTTATATCATCTTTGATTTCTTTCATCAGTGTCTAATAGTTTTCTGCATACAGGTCTTTTGTCTCCTTATGTAGGTTTACTCCTGGGTGCTTTATTCTTTTCGTTGCAATGGTAAATGCGAGTGTTTCTTTAATTTCTCTATCTGATTTTTCATTGTTAGTGTACAGGAATGCAAGAGACTTCTGAGCATTAATTTTATATCCTGTTACTTTACTAAATTCATTGATTGGCTCTAGTCATCTTCTGGTAGCATCTTTAGGATTTTCTATGTAGAGTATCATGTCATCTGCAAACAGTGACAGTTTTACTTCTTTTCTGATTTGGATCCCTTTTATTTCTTATTCCTCTCTGATTGCCATAGCAAAACTTCCAATATGCATACACATGTCCCCATATCCTCTCCCTCTTGAGCCTCCCTTACATCCTCCCTATCCCACCCCTCTAGGTCATCGCAAAGCACTGAGCTGATCTCCCTGTGCTATGCTGCTGCTTCCCACCAGCCAACTATTTTACATTCAGTAGTGTATATATGTGGACACTACTCTCACTTCACCCCAGCTTCACCCTCCCACCCCAGGTTCTCAAGTCCATTCTCTATGTCTACCTCTTTATTCCTGTCCTGCAACTAGGTTCATCACTAGCATTTTTTTCCATTCCATATATATATATATATATATATTAGCATATGGTATTTGTTTTTCTCTTTCTGACTTACTTCACTCTGTCTGACAGACTCTAGTTCCATCCACCTCACTACAAATAACTCAATTTTGTTTCTTTTTATGGCTGAGTAATATCCCATTGTATATATGTGCCACATCTTCTTTATCCATTCATCTGTTGATGGACAATTAGGTTGCTTCCATGTCCTGGCTATTGTAAATAGTGCTGTAATGAATATTGTGGTACATGTCTTTTTGAATTATGGTTTTCTCAGGGTATATGCCCAGTAGTGGGATTGCTGGGTCATATGGTAGTTCTATTTTTAGTTTTTTAAGGAACCTCCATATTGTTTTCCATAGTCGTTGTATCAATTTACATTCCCACCAACAGTGCAAGAGGGTTCCCTTTTCTCCACACCCTCTCCAGCATTTATTGTTTGTAGATTTTTTGATAATGGCCATTCTGACCAGTGTGAGATGATACCTCATTGTAGTTTTGATTTTCATTTCTCTAATAAATAGTGATGTTGAGAACTTTTTCACATGTCTCTTGGCCATCTGTGTGTCTTTCTTGGTGAAATGTCCATTTAGGTCTTCCACCCATTTTTTAACTGGATTGTTTTTTTGTTGTTGTTTTTTTTTCTTTTCTTTTTTGGTATTGAGCTCCATGAGCTGTTCACATACCTTGGAGATTAATCCTTTGTCAGTTGCTTCATTTGCAAATATTTTCTCCCGTTCTGAGAGTTGTCTTTTTGTCTTGTTTATGGTTTCCTTTGCTGTGCAAAAGCTGTTAAGTTTAATTAAGTCCCATTTGTTTATTTTGTTATTATTTCCATTACTCTAGGAGGTGGGTCAAAAAAGATCTTGCTGTGATATATCAAAGAGTTGTTTTCCTATGTTTTCCTCTAATAGTTTTATAGTGTCTGGTCTTATATTTAAGTCTTTAATCCATTCTGAGCTTATTTTTGTGTATGGTGTTAGGTAGTGTTCTGATTTCATTCTTTTACATGTAGTTGTCTAGTTTTCCCAGCACCACTTATTGAAGAAGCTGTATTTTCTCCATTGTATGTTCTTGCCTTTGTCATAAATTAGGTGCCCATATTTGCGTGGGTTTATCTCTGGGCATTCTATCCTGTACCATTGATCTATATTTCTGTTTTTGTGTCAGTACCATACTGTCTTGATTACTGTAGCTTTATGGTAGAGTTTGAAGTTGGGGAGCCTGATTCCTCCAACTCCATTTTTCTTTCTCAAGATTGCTCTGGCTATTCAATATGTTTTGTTTCCTAATGAATTGTAAAATTTTTTGTTCTAATCCTGTGAAGAATGCCATTGGTAATTTGATAGGGATTGCATTGAATCTGTAGATTGCTTTGGGTAGTATAGTCATTTTCACAATATTGATTCTTCCAATCCAAGAGCATGGTATATCTTTCCATCTTTGGTATATCTTTTTCATCTTTGATTTCTTTCATCAGTGTCTTGCAGTTTTCTGAGTACAAGTTTTTCACCTCCTTATGCAGGTTTATTCCTAGGTATTTTATTCTTTTTGTGGCAATGGTCAATGGGATTGTTTCTTTAATTTCTCTTTTTGTTTTTTCATTGTTCATGTATAGGAATTCCAGAGATTCCTCTGTATTAATTTTGTATCCTGCAACTTTACCAAATTCATTGATTAGCTCTAGTAGTTTTCTGGTGACATCTTTATGATTTTCTATGTATAGTATCATGTCATCGGCAAACAGTGACAGTTTTACTTCTTTTCCAATTTGTATTCCTTTTATTTCTTTTGCTTCTCTGATTGCTGTGGCTAGGACTTCCAAAACAATGTTGACTAAGAGTGGCAAGAGTGGACATACTTGTCTTGGTCTTGGTCTTAGTGGAAATGCTTTAAAGTTTTCACCATTGAGTATGATGCTTGCTGTGTGTTTGTTACATATGGCCTTTATTATGTTGAGGTAGGTTCCTGCTATATCCATTTTCTGGAGAGCTTTTATCATAAATTGGTGTTTAATTTTGTCAAAAGCTTTTTCTGCATCTATTGAGATGATCATATGCTTTTTATTCCTTAGTTTGTTAATGTGGTGTATCACATTGATTGATTTGTGTATATTGAAGAATCCTTGCACCCCTGGGATAAACTCCACTTGATCATGGTGTATGATCCTTTTAATGTGCTGTTGGTTTCTGTTTGCTAGTAATTTGTTCCATATTTTTGCATCTATGCTCATCAGTGATATCGTTCTATAGCTTTCTTTTTTTGTGATATTGTTTTCTGGTTTTGGTATCAGGTGTTGGTGGCTTTGTTGAATGAATTTGGGAGTGTTTCTCCATCACAATTTTTGGAAGAGTTTGAGAAGGATTGTTGTTAACTCCTCACTAAATGTTTGATAGAATTCGCCTGTGAAGCCATCTGTTCCAGGACTTTTGTTTGTTTGAAGATTTTTAATTATGGTTTCAATTTCATTACTTTTGATAGGTCTGCTCATATTTTCTAATTCTTCCTGGTTCAGTCTTTTCCAGTTGTCCCTTTCCAAGAATTTGTCCATTTCTTCATGGTTGTCCATTTTATTGGCCCATAGTTGTTTGTAGAAACCTCTTATAATCTTTTATTGTTGCAAATGCAAACTCTCATATAAGTCTTGAGGCCACAAGCATGAAGATTTTGTAATAGCTCTCTTTGTGATAGTGTAAAATAAGAGGAAGTGGTTGAGAATGACAAACAAATACTCTGTATTATTAAAATGTTTTTCAGTGTCCAGATTCAATCTACTACTTTCCCTGAGTTAATAGTGATGTCATCCTTCATTGATGTTAACCTCCTTCATGTATATATTCACATATTAAGTGGTATTTTAGGATTTTTCTCAAGTCAATCAATAGATGTTTAAAAGTATTAAGATCTAACTGATTTGAAGTTTTATTCCTTGGCCTTTTAATTATGTATTGAGGAATCATTAAGTACTCACACAAAGCAAGAGCATCATGCATCATGCTTAACAGAATCATACTCTTCATTTTATTGTGCCTGCTTCCATCTATCTGAAGTTTTTTCTTAATTCTCATTAATTCTGAATAATTTTGTTATAGCTATGTATCTACAGCCATTTAGATATCATTTGTTCAAAATTTTACTTCTTATACCCTTAATCCATAATTATTATTTTTAAAGTTCATTCTAAATATGTAATATTATGCATATTAAGTCTTGATTATTCACTGTAAGAAAACTCAGAGGACTGATATTCTGAAACTGGTAATGTTACAGACTTTTATTTGTAAGCTACTTAATAGGGCAGATCTCACAGGTAACAACACCTGCAGTTTTAGTTTAAATTCCACAATCTTGATAATTGTAGACAAAATAGAAATTAGACTGCCATTTTGGGTCCGATATTTTTGACCATGTGTGTGTGTGTGTCTGTGTGTGTGTGTGCATGTGTGCACATGCAGTTTGGATTGCTTGGAAAGAATAAAGGATTAACATTCTTATCTATAGTATAGCAACCCTTTATATTCTGTACTGTTACACTTTGTGTATTTCAAGTAATATAAAATTATTGCCAGTGAGTTCATGATTTTTCGCATAAAAGGTATACTCTTTTGCTGTAACTTAGTGCTTGGTATTCACATAGAAGTGACAAAAATCTTTATCTTCTACAATCAGCTGCTTTTTATCTCATTGACTTGTTGGTGAGTGGTGGCTAAGGAGTGTTTAGAATTGAATCAAGCACTCTTGACCTGTTATTATCTGTAGAAGATTTAAACCAGAATAACCTATATGTATGGCTGGTGTGTGGCCTCTGCAACTATATCCTATTTTCATAATCTCATACTCAATTTGCTGCAGATTGCTAAAAGAGGAAATTGGTCCCACTCCAGTTGATCTGCATTCTCTTCAATACATGGAGAAATTCCACAAGGACTCATACTTGGCCTTTTCCATTATTCCAATTCCATGCCCTTTTAGAAATCTGGTTTCTAAATTTGCTTTATGATAATACAGCTATGCCAATGGTGTTCTCATTTAGTGTTTGATGATAAAGGTCAGTCATTCTCTCCAAGGAGCCCTTAAGGACTGAGTATGCCTTCGAAGCTCAGAACTATTTCAGCCACTAGAAGTAAAATAACGCTTTTAATAAAACATTTTTGGCTTAAGGATATCTGAAAGCTTTGATAAAAAATAACTTCCTGCTTAATTGACCACATGAGTCTCCACGTGAACTCAATTATCCTGTTTTATGGGTATTTGTATCATTAGACCTTTTAGAGCAGATAGATTTGGAAGAAAAAAAATACGTGAATAAAGTGTCAAGATTGTTTTAATTTGCATTTGTGAATCAGTTCATTACCTAATAGCAAAATGGCAACCAAAAAATTTTCTAATAAGCATGGACCTTTAGACATATTTAAATCCATGTAGCATATGAGCACCTAGTATAGATGAATAAATAAATAGATAACAATCAGTAATGCACATGTGCAATATATGTTATCTATATCGAGGAAATGGGATATTAGATTTATGCAGTCACTATATGTAAAATGAAAAAAAAACCGTATTTAAAACTGTTTAATTTAAAAAAATAAGTGTATTGGTCAATAAACATCTTGGTCAATCTCACCCACCACCATTTTCTTTGAATAGTCAGTAGGTTAAATATCTGAGTCTCTAGAGCTGATATGGAATTATTATTGTTGTTATATACATGTTATTCAAAGGTGACATAACAAATATATTGAATGACTAAAATGTGCAACTCTAAAATTTCCAGAGAACAATAAAAAAATTGAAGAAAGAAAAAATGCCCTGAAGGTAGAACTTAAAAATAAGCAAAAGATGAGCTTCCCTGGTGGCACAGTGTTTGAGAGTCTGCCTGCCGATGCAGGGGACACGGGTTTGTGCCCCGGTCCGGGAAGATCTCACATGGCATGGAGAGGCTAGGCCCGTGAGCCATGGCCACTGAGCCTGCGCGTTCAGAGCCTGTGCTCTGCAACGGGAGAGGCCACAACAGTGAGAGGCCCGTGTACTGCAAAAAATAAAAATAAAAATAAGCAAAAGAGAAGAAATGAGATTTTAAATACTGTAATGTATAACATTTCAGTTGACATCTATTAGCAACATTTACAACGTGTTGTGATTACAATCAACTAAGCTATGGGGCAGGGGTGACCAAACTGATATAGAGCATAAATAAAAACACCAACTAGACATTGAATTGATATGACCCTACAAAGAACTTTAAATTCGATTCAAGGCACTCTCTTATGAGCCTACCTTAGACCAGAACTGTGTCATTTAGGAAGGATAACTTGGAAAATATAGTTTTTTGAGACTGGAGAAGAAAAGATAGAATGGGGGAAGAAAACATGTGCTTTCAGTTATTTTAAGTACTCACAAAATTATTTAAGTTATGGCCTGCACCAAGATAGTCATATTAGGACTATTAATTAGAACTTATAGAGGGACAGATTTGATTTAGTATTTAAAATTAATTTATCTCATTAGAATTTAGAACCACCAGAAAAATCTTGTGAGATTGAATTCTCTAGGCCAGGTTGATTACTTGTCATGGATATAATTGAGATGTCTGTGGTAACTAGTATGATGGTTTGACAGGATCACTATATTGTTTTCTAACTCTGGGAACCCAGAATTATATATTTCTATAACAACTTTGTTAGTGCCAAGTTAATTCCATGGCATATTTATTATTAATACATATTAAATATAGTACATATTTTATGTTATACATTATATCTTGGTTTCTTAATGTCTTTATTAAAGGAGGCAAAGTCTTCTAATTAAAATGTGTAGCAGTGAATTCTACAGTTTATTTTCTAATATTTCTAAATAAAATTGCATGTAGAAAAAAGTTTAAAAAATTAAATATATACAGAAGTTAATTATATTTAGAAAGCTAACTTTGTAAGAAATTTAGTACACCATTAACTGCCAAACATATATAAGCAATTATAACACCATACTTGTTGAAGAAAATTTTTAAATATTTCTAAGTAGTTTTAGGAGTCAGGGTAGCTTTTCCTTAGGAAATGACATAAAACTCGGTTTCAAAAAAGACTGGGTAGTGTATATATGTCCATGCCAGTCTCTCACTTCGTACCAGCTTACCCTTCCCCCTCCCCGTGTCCTCAAGTACATTTTCTACATTTGCGTCTTTATTCCTGTCCTGTCCCTAGGTTCTTCAGAACCATTTTTTTGTTTTTTAGATTCTATATATACATGTTAGCATATGGTATTTGTTCAGTGCTTTATGTCCACCTAGAGGAGTGGGATGGGGAGGGTGGGAGGGAGACGCAAGAAGGAGGAGATATGGGGATATATATGTATAGCTGATTCACGTTGTTAAAGAGCAGAAGCCAACACACCATTGTAAAGTAATTATACTCCAATAAAGATATTGAAAAAAAAAAGAACAACTAGGATATGGCAAGGAAAAGGTGAAAGAGAGAATTGTTTGGGAGGGGGTCAGGGCCTTTCAGTCAGGGGCAACTGATATGCAAATGCTTTCATTTGGAAGAGAGTATGTCAAAATGGGAAACTGAAAGAATTATAATTAGGAAACTGAAAAAAACTAAACAGAAGGCAGAAAAGAAACATACCAGAGGACAAAAGTAGAATACATAGGTCATACTATGAGCCCATAAGGGTTTTGGGCTTATCAAAAGATATCATTTCTTATCAAAATGGGAAAGCATTAGATAGTTTAAAGCAGGAGATTTTTTTATTTGTCTCTTTGCTTGTTTAAGATTACTCTTTAAAAAAATCCATTATTAATTAGGGAGAAATAATTGTAGGTACATGGAGTTTGGTTACATGATGATCATAAGTGAGATCATTTTGAATTCAATTGTGTCTTGGACAAAAGAGGAGTAGATATGGGAGAGATAAGAGAGATACTTAGGGTATAAAATTGCCAAGAAATGGAAGAGCTTTTTATATGCCAAAATCCTAAAACTTGGGACTTCCCTGGTGGTCCAGTGGTAAAGAATCTGCCTTCCAATGCAGGGGACGTGGGTTTGATCCCTGTTCAGGGAACTAAGATCCCACATGCTGCGGGGCAACTAAGCCTGTGCACCACAACTATTGAGCTTGCGTGCCTCAATGAGAGAGCCCACGTGCCACAAACTACAGAGCCCACACACTCTAGAGCCTGTGCCCCACAACTAGAGAGAGAGAAAACCCACGCACCACAACTAGAGAGAAGCCCAAGTGCCACAATGAAGAGACCGCGCACCATTACAAAAAAAAGATCCCACATACCACAATGAAGATCCCGTGTGTTGCAACTAAGACCCAGTGCTGCCAAAAAAAAAGAAAAAGAAAAATCCCAAAACTTACTTTCTTTCAAAATATTAACTTTATATGAAACCTTCTTTCTAACACTGAGTTCTCAAGGCAGTCTAAATTAATGCTGACAACTGCAGTAATCTAAAGTTTCTATGGAAACAGTAGTCCTATACTAGTTCTGGTTTTTGTTGCCTGCAAGAGAGGCTGACCTGTAGTTGATGTACATCCACTCTAGGTGTGTTTACCCAGTCTATGAACATTCCCAGCCTGTTAGCAAGTATATATTTCAACAACCATCTTTTTATTTCTTTTATAAAAAACACTGTTTGATGATGGACCTTGTTACCTGTCTCTTAACCTTGCCTTTAGCCAGAAACACAGATTATTGTTTATGATGAATTATCCAGAACTTCAACATACTGTGTTTGTATGTGTTGGGAATATCAAGGAGAACATATTCACTGATTACGATGGGTCTTCTCTGTGGGTCTCTGTTTACCCACTTGATCTGTGAGTAACATAGCAAAATGGCAATTCTGAAAATAGCAGGGCAGGCCAGAACTATTAGTTCTAGTGTTTATGCACCACCCCTATTAAAAAAGGAAGGAGCAGTTAGTGAGGAAATGGAATAATCCAGTTAATAGAATTAATATTGTCTCTGGATTCAGTTAGTTTAGCAAGCCAATTCACCAGCGCTTATATTTTGTTTTGATAAAATATCATCCAAAATATTCACCTACCTCACCTTTGTTTCCAGTCTTACTACAATGTTTTTATACTGATATTGTATATACACAAACAGTCTGTCTCTTGGTATTCATGGGGGTTGGTTCCAAGAGCCAAGGTGGATACCAAAATCTGTGGATGCTCAAGTCCCTAATACAAAATGGGGAAGTACAGTCAGCCATCCTTATTTGTGGGTTTCACATCCACAGATTCAGTAGATCACAGACAGAAATTTGATCTGAATTTGGTTGAATCTGTGGATAAGACACCCACAAATAAGGAGGGCTGAGTGTATATTTATAGAAAAAAAATACACATATAAGTGGATATGCTCTGTTCAAAACCATTGTTCAAGGATCAACTATATATATATATATATATATGTATTTGGTTCTGTTTCTATAGAAAACCCTAATACAATAGTTCATTATCAGCATTCCAACAAAAAAAACTAATTACATAAACCATATAAACCATGACCAACTCCTGTATACCCAGGAACAAATCTCAAGAAGCAGCCACTCCACTCTTTTTCTTTGTAATTATTTCCTATTGATGCCATAAAAAAATGATCACAAACTTAGTGAATTAATATAGATAGATTATCTTATAGTTATGTAGGTCAGAAGTGTGACACAAGTCTCACTGGCCTAAAATCAAGGTATTATCCAGGCTGTGTTCTATTCTGGAGGCTCTAGAAGAAGATCCATTCTCTTGACTTTTCTAGATTCTAGAGGTGCCTGAATTTCTTGGTTTGTGGCCTTCCCCTCTGCCTTTAAAGCCAATGACAACAAGATGAGCTCTTCTAACAATGCCATCTCTATGATCCTGCTTCTGTCATCACATTTCTTTCTCTGACTATGGCTTGGAAAGTTTCTTTGTTTTTAAGGAATTGTGTGATTAGATTGGACTCACCAGGATGATCCAAGATGCTTTTCTCATCTCAAGGCCCGTAACCTTAATCACATCTGCAAAGTACATTTTGCCATGTAACACATGCTCAGGTTCCTGGGGTTAGAATGTGGACATCATTAGAGGGCCATTGTTTTCCTTACAGCACTTGTAATATCCTTACCTTGTAATCTGGTGAAATTTTAAATCAAATTGATAAACTGACAACTAAAAACAGCTCTTTCAATGTCAGAATATTTTATGAATTATAATAAATATTATTATTATCTATGTTTAATAAGATCTTAAAAAGTAAAAACTTTTCTCAGATCTTATCATGATAACAAGTATAATTCTCACAACAACCCTATGAAATAGGAAGATATCCTTATCTCCTACACTTCATAAATGAGCCAACAGTAACATGAAGTGGCTAAATAATTTGCCAAGATCACACTGAGTTATCACATAGTCATATTGTCTAATGTACTAGACTTTTCTAAAGAACATACAAGGTTAGAGTTTAAACATTAGTTAACTCCTTTCTGGTAGAGGCAAAACTATGGCACAAAAATGATTTCTACCTTGCATTTGTTCACAAATGATCCAAATGTGTTCCATCATTTGTCTGCTAGCTATTCCACCTCTTTTAACTCTGCTACTAAAAGGAAGAGAAGTACAAGTACAAGAGTAGGTGTTAAACAAGAATTGCTCACAAATAGTCCCCACAGCAGGATTCTCAGTGTTCTGACACATCCAGGATTTACACTATGGAAATTAAAATCATTATTGCAACTATAATTTGGTATTCCATCCTATTCAGTTCTTGAAGGTGATTAGGTATTCAAATTTATTAAGAAAATAAAATTGTTTTATTAAAATTATTAAAATTCATTAAGAATTACTAAATTATGGGATAATTATATAGGACTAATTTATATGTTTTAAACCTTTTATTTAATGATAAAACACATATTTAACAGGGAAAATTGTAATCAATATATCCTGGTTTTTTTTTAATTCCAATTATTTCTCATAGATGTTGATGCAAGTCTATTACCAAATATGCTTGAAGAAATATGGTAATATAGTCCTGTTGGGAAATGTATCTTTCATTATGAAATTTCTGCATTTATTGATGAACTTCTGAATCTCATAAAGTTTGTGTGGGCAAGACTATTTTTGATGTAAGTTTATGTTTGAACCAACTTTAGATATTGGCTTCACTATTTGGTCAAATTCTTTTCTATGGCTTCAGCTTCAGCTTTAGCCCATTTATACTCCAATATAAAAAAAATTAAATTAAAAAAATATATATTTGATTACACAAGAAAGTGCTACAGTAATTAATAATTCTTAAATTAAATAGAATAATTTAATATAAAGTGAATTATTAATACTATCATAATAAATAATGAGTAAATAACAGTAAACATGAATGTCAATAGACTGCAATTGCTATGTACATTCTTATTGAACAAAATATTTGAACCAAATCTTTTCATATTATAAATAATATTGCAAAATAGAATAATGTAGACTGTGTTATAGTATAATTATAATCTTTGTGAAATTATTTGGATTATTAAATTAAAAATATTGAATAATATAATATTGTCTTAGGTTTTGGTTGTTTAGTTTCATGTAGACAATAAATCTTTGTAGAAAAAACCTTGTTTGAAGATACTTCATATCTTCTGAGGATAAATTGAATGTAGATTGTCAACTGGCCACTTCAAATATTAATAAGAGGGAAAAAAACACAAGAAGTTGTTAACAACCTCTTCAATCTAGGTATGATTAAGCATATTAACAAATATAAAGAAAAGAAGAAATTGCCCAAGACAATTTCTAGAGAAATACCAAAAACATTTTGGTTTTCCTGATAAAACTTGAAAGAAACACACGTTTTAAGCATCCTTTAGAAAGACAATTTTTCACAGTGCTGAATATGGGGTAATTACCTTTGCTCATTGCTAGTAGATGCAAAGTAAAACCTAATAAATTGGTGGTAACCTCTACATCAACTGTGCTCTGTACCAGTAAAGGTAGTCACAAGAAACGTTGCTTCCTCACTAATACACTTAGAGATGAACACCAATGAGGGTTACATGTTTATCTCAGTGACCACAGGAATAAACCAACAAGATATAGTAGGCAAATGAAGCCTTGAAATTCAATTGCTAAAGTTGAAATTTAATCAAGGTAATTACAATGAATAACAACTGAAATTTATTCTCTATATCATTTATCATTACCAGCTACCATTGTCCATGGTGTTGTTTAGCCAATTCTACAAATAATAAACTACAAAAGGCAAACTATAGAGTTTTATTTTATGAAACTATCCAATTTGCTTTGAAATATTAAAGTGACTTTTCTCAATGGGAGATTTTTTTTTTATACATCATTATTAGAGTATAATTGCTTCACAATGCTGTGCTAGTTTATGTTGCACAACAAAATGAATCATCCATATGCATACATATATGCCCATAACCCCTCCTTCTTGAGCCACCCTCCCTATCCCACCCCTCTAGGTCATCACAAAGCACAAAGCTGATCTCCCTGTGCTATGCTGCTTCTCCCCACTACCTATCTATTTTACATTTGGTAGTATACATGTCTATGCTATTCTTACTATTCCCCAGTTTCCCCTTTCACCCACCCTGTGTCCCCAGGTTCATTCTCTATGTCTGCATCTTTATTTCTGCCCTGACACTAGGTTCATCAGTACCATTTTTTTTTTTAGATTACATATATATGCGTAAGTATACAGTATTTGCTTTTCACTTTCTGACTTACTTCACTCTGTATGACAGACTCTAGGTCCATCCAACTCACTACAAATAACTCAAGTTCATTACTTTTTATGGCTGAGTAATATTCCATTGCATATTTTTGCCATATCTTCTTTACCCATTCATCTGTCAATGGACATTTAGGTTGCTTCCGTGTCTGGCTATTGCAAATAGTGCTGCAATGAACATTGAGGTACATGTCTTTTTTTGAATTATGGGTTTGAAAGAATTCAGAGTAGTGAGAGTAAACATGATCCAGAATCTCTGAAGTAGAATGGAGGCACAGATTGAGAAAATACAAGAAATGTTTAACAAAGATCTAGAAGATCTAAAGAACAAACAGTGATGAACAACACAATAACTGAAATGAAAAGTACACTAGAAGAAATCAATAACAGAATAACTGAAGCAGAAGAATGAATAAGTGAACTGTAAGAAACAATGGTGGAAATCACTGCCAAGGAGCAGAATAAAAAAAAAAAGAATGAAAAGATTTGAAGACCATCTCATAGACCTCTGGGACAACACTAAATACACCAACATTCAAATTATAGTGTTCCCCAAAGAAGAAGAGAAAAATAAAATATCTGAGAAAATATTTGAAGAGATTATGGTGGACAACTTCCCTAACATGGGAAAGGAAATAGTCACCCAAGTCCAGGAAGCACAGAGAGTCCCATACAGGATAAACCCTAGGAGAAACACACCAAGACACATACTAATCAAACTAATAAAAATTAAATTCAAAGAAAAATATTAAAAGCAGCAAGGGAAAAGCAACAAATAACATTCAAAGGAGTCCCCATAAGGTTATCAGCTGATTTTTCACCAGAAACTCTGCAGGCCAGAAGGGAGTGGCAGGATATACTTAAAGTGATGAAAGAGAAAAACCTTTAACCAAGATTACTCTGCCCAGCAAGAGTCTAATTCAGATTCAACAGAGAAATCAAAAGCTTTTCAGGTAAGCAAATCTAAGAGAATTCAGCACCACCAAACCAGCTTCACAGCAAATGCTAAAGGAAATTCTCTAGGCAGGAAACACAAGAGAAGAAAATAATATCCACAAAAACAAATCCAAAACAAATTAGAAAATGGTAATAGGAACATACATATCAACAATAACCTTAAATGTAAATGGGCTAAATGCTCCAACCAAAAAACACAGACTGACCGAATGGATACAAACACAAGACCCATATATATGAGTCTACAAGAGATCCACTTCAGACCTAGGGACACATACAGACTGAAAGTGAAGGGATGGAAAAATATATTCCATGCAAATGGAAATCACAAGCAAGCTGGAGTAGCAATACTCATATCAGACAAGATAGACTTTAAAATAAAGACAAAGAGAGACTTTAAAAGAGACAAAGAAGGACACTACATAATGATCAAGGGATCAGTCCAAGAAGAAGATATAACAATCATAAATATTTATGCACCCAACATAGGAGCATCTCTATACATAAAGCAAACACTAACAGCCAAAAAAGGGGAAATCGACAGTAACACAATAATAGTAGGGGACTTTAACACCTCACTTACACCAATGGACAGATCATCCAAACAGAAAATGAATAAGGAAACACAAGCTTTAAATGACACAATAGACCAGACGGATTTAATTGATATTTAAGGAACATTCCACCTGAAAGTGGCAGAATACACTTTCTTCTCAAGTGCACATGGAACATTCTCCAGGATAGATCACATCTTGGGTCACAAATCAAGCCTTGGAAAATTTAAGAAAATTGAAATTGTATCAAACCTCTTTTCTGACTATGACACTATGAGACTGGAAATCAGTTACAAGTAAAAAACTGTAAAAAACACAAATACATGGAAGTTAAACAATGTGCTACTAAATAACTGATATCATTGAAGAAATCAAAGAAGAAATTTAAAAATATATAGAAACAAATGGCAACAAAAACACAATGACCCAAGACCTATGGGGTGCAGCAAAAGCAGTTCTAAGAGGGAAGTTTATAACAATCCATGGGAGATTCTTTTGGAGTAGGATAAAGAATGTAGTTGAAAGAAGGGACAGACTGTATCTAGGTATGGTCTACTTATTATTACCAGTTTTTATAGGTAACAGGAAAAGTTCAGCAAGATGAACACTAAGTAAAAAAAAAGAAAAAATGAAAAGAAATATTACTAGATATTAGTAATTATTTCCTGGATGTCATCCTCCTCTGGATATGCTTCTTCCTCTGACTCCTATAGAACTTGTTCAAGCCCTTTTATCTCATATCAGTGATTATAAGATTACCACCATCTACTGTCAGTATTTTGAAAGGAGATAGAAATTTATGTATAAACTCGGTGGATCATAAGTCAGAGAAACCTTCTGAAAACCAGCTTGTACCATAATTGTAGACATTCATATATTTTGATTAAACCATTCCACTTCCAGGGATGTATATTGTGCTGATTCTTAAGCAAATGAAGAGATATGTATATGAGGAGGTTCATTGCAGTAGAACAAAGTAAATAAGGGTTTAGATGTATCATTATTAAATGTGTGTTTAAAGGAATTCTCTGCAGTTATAATTCCTTTTTAGCTAAATATATTGACATGAGCAGATTAAAAACAAAAGCAGCTTAGAGATTATCATATATTACCCTCTTTCTGTAAATTCACACAGAAAAACACATACGCATGCATGCACACACAAGATACATCTTTGAATGATTTTTATTAAGATGTTAATAATTTTTTATACAATGTGTTATTTACACTGATGTTACTCTCTTCTCTGTGATTTACCCCATTTTGTTTAAATATTTCTTATTTTAGAAAAAGAATAAATATTCTCAGCTTAGAAATATTTGTTTTTATTTAAATTCCCCTGATAATTTGTGAAGTTAAATATATATTTTTAAATGTTGACATATGTAATACTTGGGTCAATGTCCTTTGCCCAATTTACTTTTGATTTTATCTACTTTCTTATTAATTTATAAATGCTCTTCTTATACTAAAGATGCCACTACATTATTTTAATATTAAAAAAATAAGTTGTATCAACATTTTTATTTGCTGTTCTACATTTTTAAGGCATCTTTTCCAAACTGAAAATTTAAATAAACACATTGTCTGTTTTATTAATCACTTTCTTCAAAGATTTCAATTTTATAGCATATACAGAAAGACTTCACCTATGTCATTTTTTAAAATTTACTTCTGCTTTTTCTAAAATGGTCAGAAATTTTAGAAATTTAAATATAGAAGGACATCAATTTTTATTAAAGAATAAGGTAGATTCATATGGTATTATATATAGTGTGTTATATATATATTATATTGTATTATGTTAAAATTATACACTATCAATTAATATGTAACAATGTATAGTTTCTACTTTCTGAACTCTACCAACAATTAAGACATTTTTCCAAATTGAAACTTTTCCACTGACTGAAATTTCTATATCTGCTGTATATTAAATTCACATGTATGTTTGATTTGACTACTCAAATATTATACTAATCTTCATTTTTATAATAGCACATAAATTAATAAAGCTTTATATTATAGATTTAAATCTGTAAGGAAATATACTACTTTTTCCTCTTTTTTGGTATACTTTGATGTTAGCTCTATTGCTCAGGAGTAACATTTGAAAAAATTTGACATAATAATGATCAATTGAGATACTGTTTGGAATTTATTTTGTAGATTAATTTAAGAAGGTTTAATACCATTAATTCTATCATAGATTCTTATCTCAGAAAAAAGTATGATTTGCCATTCATATCAAGTCTTCTGATACTTCCTTCAGTGGAGTTTTCTGATTTTCTTAATGGAATTACCTACATATTTTTTAAATATTTTATTATGCTTTTATCAATTAAAACATAGTAATTGTGGTTACTGAATTGTTGTATAATATATGCAAGTCGACTGTCTAGTAACTGTCAATTTTTGTTTCTTCTGACCCACGGGTTAAAATTAATGGTGAGAAAAATTCATGAACAATGGTAAATGATCTGTAAAGTGTCAGAATTTATGTGTAAGTATGTCACCTGGAATACACAAACATTAATGAACATGAACACTCCATTAGCAGAACACTGAAAGAATGAGGCATAAGTAATATATGCAGCGATACTGGTGAGTTGGAGGCCAATGTTTGATCCCAAGTGTTGTACAAGCAAGGTGGGGTGTTAAGTAAAGAACAGGAAGGAAGCCACAGGTGAAAAATCCCTTATAAATTTTGATTTTATAAAGATATATTATAAATGGTGTTGTTATAGTGCTAAGTAGAAAAATAAACCATTGTGTACACAGATACTGATACGAGAATTACTAAAGCTATAGTAATAATGATGTATAATGTATTACAAACATTGTTTTCTGCAGTAAAATTTGCTAATCTTTCTGTATATTTCATATTACATAATTTTTACTATAAATGAATGAGACTGCTTCTATTTTTAATATGAGTACATTAACTAAAATTTAGAGTAATTGTTTGTCTCAACCTACATTCAAACTCCAGTCAGTTTGATTCCCAATCATATGTTCCTCACCACTGCTCACTATGAAAATATTGACCTAGAAAGGTCTAGGCATAAATGTTAATGTTGCTTATAACTATCAGTAGAAAAGCGACATTTTTTTCCTTTCCTTCTAGTTTCTGCCTTTCGTCCATTGACTATATGAATGTAAACTTTGTTGTGGGGGAAAAGTACAATTGTGCTAATCAAAAAGCCTGATATTGAGGGAATATGAGTCATCGTTTTTTGGCACTGTATTTGCAGATTTTCAGATTAGTCTACATTGTATAGCAGAACTCTAAAAGAGGACATGATAAAAACAGGTGAGTTAGATCCTTGTGCTACCAGGAATATGAAAGCATGAAAAAGCATTCAAAATTCTTTAGGTCAGGTAAGAGAAAATACCTAATAGCAGAAGTCCAAAACTAGATGTCACTTATAAACATACAGCTTCAACACACCCACAGAAAATTTTTCAGTAAATAAATATTTTGTTTTACTTTCTGATTCTTTCTGTATATAAAACAATTAAATGAAATTATTTGACATGTCTAGAATGAACTCTTGTTTGTTGGATTAAATAGGACACTTCAAACACCAGCCCTCTCCCCACCTTTTATTGATAGTCACGAAACCTGTATTGCATAAGTTATTTTCCATGTTTCAGACAACTATCTTCTGATAATTCCCAAAACATTTTCCAGAACTTAGAAGTAACCAAGGTGTCCTTTAGTAAGGGAGTGAATACAAATACTGTAATATACCCAGACAACAGAATAGTATTTATGGCTAAAAAAGAAATAAACTACCAAGCCATAAAAATATAGGGAGAAACCTTAAATATATATTACTAAGTGAAAGAAACCAATCTGAAAAGGCTACATACTGATTCCAACTATAGGAGATTCTGGAAAAGGTGAAAATATGGAGAAAATAAGAAGATCAGTGATTTCTATGGTGGGAGAGGGGAGAGATGAGTAGGCAGAGCACAGGGGATTTTTAGAGTAGTGAAAATACCTGTATGACATTATAATGATGTATGTATGTCATTATCCATTGTCAAATGTCACAGAATGTACAATACCAAGAATGAACCCTAAGGCAATGTATGGATTTTGGCTGATTATATGTCAACATAGATTCATCCTTGGTAAAAATATGTACCATTCTGTTGATGTTGCTGTTGATGATGGGGGAGGCTATGCATGTATGGGGACAGGGCATATTTGAGAAATCGCTTTACCTGTCTCTCAATTTTGCTGTAAACCTAGAATTGCTCATAAAGTAAAAAGGAAGGAAGGGAGGGAGGGAGGGAAGGAGGGGGAGAGAGAGTAAGGAAAAAAATACTGCAGCAGAATTGATGGAGATGTTACCATGATCTAATCAAGAAAACTAAGCCTCCATCTAATTTATGGCATTCAATAAATATGCAGCCTTGGGTGAATTGGTGTCTTGCCTTAGGTGAATTTGTGTCTTTCTTTTGTCTGTAAGTGAAGAAGATGAATTATTTAAGTTTTCACTGAAGCTTTTCAAATGACAATATAAGATGCTAATAATAATAATTAAATATTTTCTATTTTACAGAATGATTTCTATCACTATACTTTGGGGCTCAAAACTCATGTTAAGAAAAATAATATTGTCTTCTCTAATTTATGTATGGGGAAATTGAAGTCTAAAGAAGTCAAATTAATTGACCATAGTTACAAGCCTAGTTAGAGCAGAGAGAAAAACTGAACTATATCCTAAACCCTTACTCCAGTTCCAGCAACCCAGAAAAAGTTCATAAACTAGTCATTCGTCATGTGGAGGAGTAGAATTCACAAGGTTGTGTCTCAATTTGGAAACTTGAACAAATGAAGTAAACATAATGATGCTAGATGCCCTGTTCATACTAAGCTTGTTTTACTTGGAGGAACATGTACATTACCCCTTCTATGACCTGAGAAGAATGTGGAAATGTTTTACCTTGAATTATCTTTTGGCAAGAGAAGATTTTTCCAAGGGCACACATTGTAATTATCTACAGTTTAAATTAATATTCTAAAAAGTAGTTCTCTGGAGGGGTGTTTTTACTATTATTATATTACCCAGGGAATCATTGCTGATCCCATTTACTTTATTTATAACCACTGAAATGTCAAGTCAATCTGGTAAGTCTGAATCATTCTTATATAACTAAATAAGGGAAAATTAGAAAGTTTTGAGCTTTTGTTATGCTAGAAATGAACAGTTTTATCAAGACATGTTTGGAAGAAAGAGAGCACTAAATATGCTCCTGGAATAAGAATAATATTGCCATATGTTTTTCGCCTGTAAGTAGTAGTTGTGATTTTAAAGTCATTTAATTCTTTAAGTAAATTGAATGAGGGCCATTTGAAAGCCACATTAGTCAATTGAAATAATAATAAGAAGCCATCTATACAACAAGGCTGAATTAATTGAAAGCTGTTGTTGTCAGGAATTGAGATTCATGGAATAGTAAAGTAGTAAAAATAACCCCAGGGACTGATACTGATTTGCATAAAGTACATCTGTACTAAATGGCCAGGTTATGCTATAATGTCAGACAACATCAAAATCTCAATATCTTAAAATAAGAGAATTGAATGGTCACTCATGCTGTATGTTCTACGTAGATTAGCTGGGTCACTGAAATCATCAATACCATCTTGTCATGTCACAATCTCAATGCTATTCTTCAGACTTCACCAGAACCTGGACAGAGAGAACTGGGGAGTTGAGACTTGACAATCATTATTATTTGTGTGTGTGTGTGTGTGTGTGTGTGTGTGTGTGTCCCCAAAAGGCACATGACACCTTTACTGACAGTCAAACAGTACTACTTATTTGGCCACATCTAACTCCAAAGTAGAAAATTATACCCCTCTGTATATCCTAAAGCAAAGATTAACCACAAGTTGGTGAAAGTTAGTCCTATGTAACACAACAAACCTCTTAGTTCCATTTGGCAAAGTTTCCCAATTGCTCTGGCCTAGTTTGCAGAAAGTATGTACATTATCAGAACTAGCACAGGTTACCACATTTTGAGTTTTATGGACCAATAAATTATCCAAAATGATCCTGAAAACAGACATATGGTTATAAATGTTTAATTTTTTTAAGTAAGGAAATAAAAATATTTTCTCTATCATTATTAGATTTTCACAAAAGGAATTGCACTGACAACATGAGATAGGAAATAACCTCAGAATGAAGTACATTTTTTAAAAATTTGAATGCATTTATATCTTTGAATCTTTTACAGGAGTTGTCTTTTTGGTTGTTTTATGTTTATATTTAACCATGACTGATGAAAGCCTCAGCACAATCCTATACATGCATGTTAGTGTTGTTGATCTAGAAATCAGCCTATGTTCAATCATGAAAGCTCTTAAAATTCTATTTTTAAAGTAATTTAAAATGTAGGAAGATACTACACCAAGAAAATATCTTTGTAATATACCAAATTAATTAATGTAGAGAAAAGAAAAAAACAAACTAAAAGAGGGATAACAAGACTGTTACAACTCCAACATTTGTAATACCTTATAAAAATTTATAAAATCCACTTTTTAAAAAAATAAATAACATGTGTTTCTTTATTCTCTATGCCTACTTAGATGATCTTCTATTTCTCTTATTTTTAGTTTGTAAATATGGTGAATTACTTTGATTTTTGCTTGTTAATTCAAGCTTACATTCCTAGGGAAAAATCCACCTAGTTATGATGTCATATTCATTTTATATACTGTCAGATTTGATTTGGTAAAATTTTATAAAGAATTATTGCATCTGTGATAATGAGAGATATTATTCTAGAGATTTCTTTCTTTATAGCACCTTTGTCTGGTTTTGGTATAAAGTAAATATTAAACTCAAAGAATAACTAGGGAGTTCTGGATCCAAATGAAAATTTTTCTGGAAGAGTTAATATAGAATTGAGATTTATTCCTTATAATAGTCTTTATTTTGAAGTCCGTTTTTTTCTGATATGAGTATTGCTACTCCAGCTTTCTTTTGATTTCCATTTGCATGGAGTACCTTTTTCCTTCCCCTCACTTTCAGTGTATAGGTGTTCCTAGGTCTGAAGTGGGTCTCTTGCAAACATCATATATATGGGTCTTGTTTTTTTATCCATTCAGCCAGTCTGTGTCTTTTGGTTGGTGCATTTAATCCATTTACATTTAAGGTGATTATCAATATGTGTGTTCCTATTACCCTTTTCTAATTTGTTTTGGGTTTGTTTTTGTAGGTCTTTTTCTTCTCTTGTGTTTCCTGCCTAGAGAAGTTCCTTTAGCATTTGTTTTAAAGCTGGTTTGGTGGTGCTTAATTCTCTTAGATTTTGCTAGTCTGAAAAGCTTTTTATTTCTCCATTGAACCTGAATGAGATCCTTGCTGGGTAGAGTAATCATGGTTGTAGGTTTTTCTCTTTCACCACTTTAAATATATCCTGCCACTCCCTTCTGGCCTGCAGAGTTTCTGGTGAAAAATCATCTGATAAACTTATGGGGACTCCTTTGAATGTTATTTGTTGTTTTTCCCTTGCCACTATTTTTTCTTTGAATTTTTGTTAGTTTGACTAATGTGTGTCTTGGTATGTTTCTCCTAGTGTTTATCCTGTATGGTACTCTCTGTGTTTCCTGGATTTGATTATTTCCTTACCCATGTTAAGAGGTTTTCAACTATAATCTCTTCAAATATTTACCCAGGCCCTTTCCCTTTCTCTTCTTCTTCTGGAACCCCTATAATTTGAATGTTGGTGTGTATAATGTTGTCCCAGAAGTCTCTGAGACTATCCTTGTTTATTTTCATTCTTTTTTTCTTTATTCTGCTCCTCAGCAGCTATTTCCACCATTGTATCTTCCAGCTCACTTATCCATTCTTCTGCCTCAGTTATTCTGCTATTGATTCCTTCTAGTGTGTTTTAAATTTCAGTTATTGTGTTGTTCATCACTGTTTGTTTGTTCTTTAGTTCTTCAGGGTCTTTGTTAAACATTTCTTGTATCGTCTCAACCCGTGCCTCCATTCTATTTCCGAGATCTTGGATCATCTTTACTATCATTACTCTGAATTATTTTTCAGGTAGATTGCCTGTTTCCTCCTCATTTATTTGGTCTTGTGAGTTTTTGCCTTGCTCCTTTGTCTGCAACATATTTCTCTGTGATCTCATTTTGTCAAACTTACTGTGTTTGGGGTATCCTTTCTGCAGGCTGCAGGGTCGTAGTTCCTCTTGCTTCTGTTTTCTGCCCCCTGATGGGTGAGGTTGGTCCAGTGTCTTGTGAAGGCTTCCTGGTGGGAGGGACTGGTGCCTGCACTCTGGTGGGTGGAGCTGAGTCTTTTCCTTCTGATGAGCAGGGCTGTGTGTTTTGGGGTGTGAGCTTAATATGACTTTGGGGTGTCTGTGAGCTTAGTATGAGCTTAGGCAGCCTGTCTGCTGATGGGTGGGGCTGTGTTCCTATCTTGCTCATTGTGTGGTGTGAGGTGTCCAGCACTAGAGCTTCCAGGCAGTTGGGTGGAACCAGGTCTTGGTGTCAAGATGGATACCTTCAATGTCCCTCCTGGGTTGCTGGTCCCTTTTATGATTCCTCTTTTTTCTTTTTTTTCTTTTGTCCTACCCTGTTGTGAGGGGATTTTTCTTGTCCTTTTAGGTGTCCAAAATCTTTCACTAATGTTCAGCACTAATGTTCACTAACAGTTCAGAGAATTGTTTCTTTTGTAGATGAATTCCTGATGTACCTGTGAAGAGAGATGAATTCTGTGTCCTCTGTTCCATCATCTGGACTTAGTAAAGTCAAGAAACCTTTCGAGTCAGGCCCCAGCAAAAGTTCTCCTGCTTGGTGTTGCTCATGTCAAAAGGAGGAGGCCAAGTCCAGTTTAAAAGCAAAGGAAAGTCTTATACTTTGATCAAAGAATGGAGAGGCTGAGCTCATGATCTAGAGCACGTGGTCCTCCAGAAAGCCATTCCTTATAAAATTCACCCATATAGCTATTTGGGAATAGAATATATTTTGTGAAAATATTTCAACTAAATTTTTGGAAAAGATATAGGCTATTTTGTTATATATTTCTTATTAGGTCAGTTTGATAGTTTGTGTCTTTTAAAATTTTTGTCCATCGTAAATTATTTAATTTATTAGCATGAAATTATTCATAATATTATCTTATTACACATTTAATATTTAGGAGATCTTGTAGTGATGTCACCGCTCTCTTTCTTGCTACTCTTCTCTTGTGTCTTATCTCTTTTCTGATCAGTCAGCCTAACTTATCAGTTTTATTGATCTTATAAAGGTCAAATAAAGAACTATTTTCTTTCTTGCTCTTCTCTTTTGTTCTTTTGGTTTTTATTTAATTGATTTCCATTCTAACCTATGTCATTTATTTTCCTTCATTTATTTGTATTTAATTTACTCTTCTTTTTTCTAGGATCTTAAGGTAGAAGCTGTGGTCATTGATTTGAGACCTTTTTTTTTTTCTTTTCTATTATGTACAGACTTTCAGTTCTGTGAATTTCCCTTTAACTACAGGTTAAGGGGCATCCCACAAATTTTGAGATGTTGTCATTTTGCTTTCATTCACTTAAAAATGTGCTTTAATTTATTTTTTATTTTCTACTTTGACATTTTTTTAGAAGTATTCTATTTAGCTTGCAAATAGCTTTATATTTTCAAGCGCATTTTGTTATTGACTTCTAATTACTGTATGTATGACTTGATATCTTCAACGTGCTTTTTTCCTACTCAAGGATCTGTTGGTGGCTGGAATCAAAAGCTTATACCCAGAAAAAAAAATAAAGATAGGTTTGAGGAAGAGCAGAACCTGGGGTAGCTCTCTCTTGTCTCTTGAATCTTTTAAATATTTTGAGACTAGTTTAGTATCCAATATATGATCTATATTTGATGTCCTTTTTGGAATTAAAATAATCTGTATTCTGTTTTTAGTGGAGTGTTCTGAAAAAAATTGTTGATTAATATCATTATTTAAATCTCCTATACACTTACTTATTTTTTGCTTACTTAAAACTTCAGATGTCTGTTTTTGTACTACTCTCTCCTCTGGTGTTTTTTTTTTAACAATAGTCATCTTGATTTCACCAGATAATCAGTTCCTTTTCCTCAACACAAGGACTCTGTCTGACTCTATGTTTCCTGCATAGCAGCCTAGAAATTTTCTCAAGGCAGTGTGGCAAATCTCTAGGTCATACCTCATTTGTTTCCCATTTCTCAGAAATTACTTCCCTTCATTATCTGATGTCCAGTGTCCTGGATACCACATTTTCATTTTTTGGTCATTTCAAGTGGAGTAGTAAATCCCGTTATTCTTTCTCTATCTTTACCAGAAATAGAAACCCCTATTACTCAGTGTAATAATCTGGTGGGGGAGGATATTTTTGGAATATATACTTGGACTTTCTGAGGGTAATATCCGTCATACTTCTATTTTGAGGATAAGTAACAGTGGTTGTTTTACTCTCAGATGAGATAAACTAAAATTTTCTATAATAGGTATTTCTCATGACAATCCTAAACTGACTTTGCTTTCCCCCAGAAGATGATTCAACCAGTACTCCTATGACCTTGTCTATAAAAATCATGCAATTGACTAAGTTTAAATTTCACTCCTTAGTTTTTTTATTTATGTTTTATTCATTTAATTATTTTTTTTTTCTCCTCAACAAATATTTTTGATTGTCTTCTATGTGTCAGGCACTGTTCTAGTTCCTTCATTTCAGAGATGAACAAGATCATTTGACTCTATTTTTGTGACATAGACTAATGATATTTAGCTCACCTAGACTAATTGATTTTATGAAACTCTTCTGTGATAAATTCTGATACATGTTATAGACATTGCTATGTTTGTTTTATGCCTCCTTTTAAGGAGTATCATCTCCTTTAAGGAGTATCACCTTTAAGGAGTATCATCTCCTTAAATACAAGCAGTGTGTCATCATATAACAGAGGCATGCACATAGTAGTTGCTGTATTAACTTTAATTGATTGATTTAATTTCTGGATTTGCTGGATTCCCTAGAAACACTGTGTTTTCTTTATGTAATTCAACACACACACACACACACACACACACATATACACACACCCCAAGTGTTCACCTGGGAAAACACACTCAGATGATAAGAAGTTATTTTCCCCAATATGGATGAAAGAATAGCATTTGATAGTAATGTTATAATCTGTTATTAAATGTAAGTATTATAGAATTTGAATAGCTAAATATTTTATGATAAAGAGCTGTTTATAGGGCAATGCAGAAGTTCAGTATTAGAAAATGCCAACGCTGGAAAACAAATTGAATATTAAAATTTCAAACTTTCAATCTTATATTTCACACAAAATTCAATTTCAAACTATATGCAAATGGTTTCACAGTCAGATATTTGATATATATTTATAATTAGACTATAGCTAAGCTAAAATATATATTAAAATCCTCAAAGCCTAGAAGAATTTTAAAATATTATAGTTTAATTTGAGTGGTTTTGCAGATAATCTACCATTTTCATAGCTGATTTCTTTAGTAATTTCCTTCTTCTAATGATTGTATAATTAAACCATTATGGGAAATGTAGGTTTATGCATATTCACAGAGAATTCGTTACAACAAACAAACCATAATTAACTACAAATCCAAAATACATTTTAATTTATATAAAGATTTCTCCTATACAACTTATTTTTGTTTGTTGAAAAAATAGAGCATAGTAATAAATACTAACTTCTTGATCTATTGGGCCACATAATGATAATCCTTTTTTGTCTTTGTTTTTTTTACAATACAGTTATTTAGACTGAAATGTTTTAGTTAGTATAATTAAGTGAATATAATTGCTTCCTTTACTATTGTATTTGTAATAATAACAATGTAGAGAAAATTACCACACAGCCACATACAGGGCAAATAAATTTTGTTTTTGTTCTTGAGTGAAAAATATATCGTACTTACATACATGTCTATGTATAATTTTATAATTGATATAATAGAGTTTAGATTCTAAAATCTAAAACATTTTCTATCACCTTACAATCTGTTAACCAGTATTGTTTGCAATTAACATAAAATTTCTTTTGTAGCCACAGAGCATTAATTAGAGTGCCCATGATATACATATTTGACATTTAAGCTATATAATTGAATAAGTAAACAGTTGGGTCACATAATCAATTTGTCTAATTGCATATGCCTATATGCAACTAGTTTATTATTCAAACAAAAACAAATAAACATGAGGATAGCATCTCCTTAAAATGTATTTTGTAGAAATAGAAAATACACATCTTTCAAAATCATGTGTCCATCTTACAAATCCATATGCTAGGAGTTAATAAATCACATGTTCTCAGACCAATAGGTCAATGTCCTTAAAATACTGTGATATTACAACCTGGAATTGGATACTGTACCTAGTTTCTGTGGGTTGTCTAAACTAAAAGATAATGCAAATCTGCAGTAATTGAACTTAATCTGCAGAATAAATAATGTGCACACATGCACACACACACAATCATATTCTCTGTGATGATTTGAAACATTCCACGACTTCAAATATCTGAAATGCCTACCAAATCCAATGATTTGGCCAAGAAGAAAAATAAGTTTAAATATATGTTATCTCCATATTTTTATCTAATTCATTTTATTCAGTATCTCTAGAGCAATCCACCCTCATTAGAAGAAATTGAAAAGCTAGAAAGGAAAAATATCACAAGAAAGCAGAGCCCTGCCCCTTACACATTTCCAAAATTATCATATTTATTCCTTCATTTCCTTATTCATTTAACAAATTATATATATATATATATATATTACATAAGATATTTTGACTCAAGAAAATTTTTCCAACAGTGAGCTAAAATAAAACTGACTAACTCTTCATTAGAAGAAGAGTGATTGTCTCTGCATGAACTTCAGAACATTATTTCTATTACAGAATCCTGAATAAAAGCCATGCTGGCTATCTGAACTCTTATGTTAAGGAAACAGTATGATTAGGAGGAAGTTTGATTTCCCAAATTGCTCTGAAATTTTAAGGATTAAGCCCCAGACACAGGCATGTTTCACTTATATCATCCTTCAAAGTCACAGCTCCTTTGAGAAGGGCTGGTATTGAATGGCTCTGCTAATTAGACTTTGTGTCAGTTGAGGGAAACTGCTTAGCATTATGAATCTGTAGACATAATTTGTCCAGAGGTGGAGATGGCAATCTGTAGAAATATTAGATAAAATCAATTAAATTAAATTTTTAAAGAAGGAAACTCTTCTCCTTGTGGGAATCAATGGATAAGAACAATGACATTTCCAGTGACAAAGGAAGAGGGAATATCAGGATTCATAATATGCACATCCTAAAACATTGAGTCTAGCACTTTGAATTGTGTTCATCCATGTGTGTGTTGTGTGTTGTTATGGGATTAGAGAAGCAATTCCATAACAGTCACAGAGATAAATGGAATTACATTGAAATGGGGAGATTAAAATGTGTAGGTAGGTAGGTAGATAGATTAGATGATAGATATATAGATATAAATACAGATATCTAGAGGAGGTAATATTCAGTTGATTCTATAAAAATAAATAGATCTCCAGTAGGTGAAACATATTTAAATGCATTATTTAAAAAAGAGAAGAATTAAGCAATATATTTCATAAATTTGTGAAATATTAATGCAGCCTACAATAGTTGATCTATAGGTTTTATGAACAGAGGGGTGGGCTAAAGATGGAAAAGTTTAGTTGAGTCATGGTGAAAAATGACTTCAAGGCTTCCCTGGTGGTACAGTGGTTAAGAATCCGCCTGCCAATGCAGGGGACACGGGTTCAAGTCCTGGTCGGGGAAGATCCCACATGCCACAGAGCAACTAAGCCCTTGCACAACAACTACTGAGCCTGTGCTCTACAGCCCGTGAGCCACAACTACTGAAGCTCACGTGCCTAGAGCCCGTGTTACACAAGAGAAGCCACCACAATTAGAGACCCACACACTGCAACAAAGAGTAGCCCCCACTCACCGCAACTAGAGAAAGCCCGTGCACAGCAATGAAGGCCCAACACAGCCAAAAATAAATAAATCAAATAAAATTTTAAAAAATGACTTCAATATGAAACAATGCATTTTGGGCATTATTATTTTGGATTTTTGTCAAGTTTATTTAGATATAAATACATAGAGGAAAATTCACCCCGTTTCAGTAGATAGTTTGATTAATTACGACAAATGTGTACAGTTATGTACACATAACAGTTATGTAACCACCATCCAAATATAGAAGATTTTCATCATCTTAAGATATTCCTTTTTGTCTTTTTCTTGTCAATTTCATGCCCTGACCCCCAGCACTAGCAACAACTATTCTGCTTTTTATCTTTATAGCTTGCACTTTAGAAAATGTCTTATAAATGGAATTATACAGTTTATAGACATTTGTGTCTGGCTTTTCAACATCTCCTTGCACTTGTTTTCTTCCTTTTTACTCTTCAAACACCAATCCCCAATACAGCGAAGAAGATATAGAAAAAATAACCATCAATCATCTGATAAAGTACTTGAAGGAAAAATTTTAGGCATTTATACTTGACAGGTAAATGGAGCTAAATTAAAAAGTGAAAGTCCATCTAATTGCTCTGGAAAATATACAGCCACTAGAACAATGATTTGAAATTAATTGAAACTCTGTAAATACTGAATCTGAATTTAAATATGGGAGTGGCATATATTCAGAGAAAGATGTTTGGAGGTGAGACCCTCATGGTATATTAGGGAAAACTAATAGGTATTGGTATTTGAAGGTTCTGCAGGGTTCAGGAATGACCTCAAAGGCACGCATTTGATGAAGAAGAGAATAAGTAATATTTGTTTTAGAGAAGACTTGTCTAACTGAATAGTTAGATTTTCTTTTAATTTTTAGTGGGGAAAAACTGAGTTAAATGTGACAGAAAGAGCATGTAAGTTAAGATTTTTGGTAAAAATGATAGAATTAGTGCTGATTTTGGCTTACCTAAGCATAAATGGGAAGTATTTGGAATGGTTCATAGAATTTTTTTTAATTAATTAATTAATTAATTAATTAATTTTTGGCTGTGTTGGGTCTTCACTGCTGTGCATGGGTTTCCTCTATTTCTGGTGGGTGAGGGCTACCCTTTGTTGCAGTGTGTGGGTTTCTCATTGCAGTGGTTTCTCTTGTTGTGGAGCACGGGTGCATGGGCTTCAGTAGTTGTGGCGCGTGGGCTCAGTAGTTGTGGTACACGGGTTTAGTTACTCCACAGCACATGCTGGTCTTCCCGGACGAGGGCTTGAACCCGTGACCCCTGCATTGGCAGGTGGATTCTTAACCATTATGCCACCAGGGAAGCCCCTGGCTCATAGAATTAAACACTAATTTATGAATCTGATTTGGACACTGGCAACAACCATGTGAAAGTCCACCTAGGTACCAGGTCTATTTTAAGGCACATTGGAGAGCCTCTACAGCTAGAAATGGAGGAAAGTATGACTAAGATAGTGATCAATATCTCTTTTAATCTTCCTTGCCAAGGAGCTACATTGCAATCTGAAGCCTCCGTGGCAGTTACACATGGTATGTAATCAAGTTTTGATTAAAAGGATATGACATTAATAATGGTCACCATTTCCAGGCCTAGAGTCTTAAAAACGTCCACACATCAACCCATTTATTTTCCCTCTGATTAAATGAAATGTAGAAACCCTCCCAGAGTAAACCTTGGAGCTCCAGATTAAAGAGGGTAGAGCCACAATATGGAAAGAGTATGAATACCTAAATCATAACTCAGAGGAACATCAACCAACCAGAATTATTCATATTGAACAGCTGCATGAGAAAAATATTTTTATTGCATTAGGCCATTCAAATTTTGTGATTTGTCTCTTACTGAAGTCACAATTACCTTCACTAATAGAGTAGAATCCATTTAATTATAAGTCAATACCACTATTTTGTATTTTTGATCTGAAAAATCATGTAACCAATTTTGGGGGGTGAGTAATTAATGTAATTCAAGTGTAAAGGATAAATTAGAGTAGAGATCGTTGGAAAAGAGAATTGACAAGTTTACAGTCAGTTAAATAATTGAGTATTGAATAATGATCTGGATTATTAAGGTGATTACAGGATAATAGTGGATAGAATTTACTGAGAGGGAGTTTAATTTAGAAAAATGTTTCTATGATTCTTCATTTATTCAGTTTTACTAGTGATAAATTTCACTGATGAAACACGAGATAGCTGTGGATCAAGAATTTCAAATGAAATACAAGTATCTGTTAAGACTTGAAAGTACGATTTATACTGGCAGAACTTTTAAGCCTTAAAAATGTGATAAGTTTCTATTTGAATACTAATTTTATATAATTAACTCTTTCCAGTGATGTTTTTTTTTAACATCTTTATTGGAGTATAATTGCTTTACAGTGGTGTGTTAGTCTCTGCTTTATAACAAAGTGAATCAGTTATACATATACATATGTTCCCATATCTCTTCCCTCTTACATCTCCCTCCCTCCACCCTCCCTATCCCACCCCTCTAGGTGGTCAAAAACAACCGAGCTGATCTCCCTGTGCTATGCGGCTGCTTCCCACTAGCTATCTATTTTATGTTTGGTAGTATATATATGTCCATGCCACTCTCTCACTTTGTCACAGCTTGAGTCAGCTATTTTCACAGTTTTGGGTGGGTGTGGTGAGAGGAAAAATGATTTTAAAGGAGAAGAATACTTAGGTTCTTAATTTCTGTCGTCAGTTTGGGTATGATTATAAAACAAAATCTTGCTTGTTTTGGAGGTTTAGAAAGAAGTTCATTCAGAATAATTTTATTTATTATTAATGAAGAGTGAATTCTTTCCTACAAGCCATAGGGCAGCAGTGAAAGTTCTAGGACTAAAGAGTGGCTTGTTCATTTACTCTGGATTGTGAAGATAGTCATAATTCTCAGAGTATCTAGAAACTGATGTGTGAACTTCAGGCAAGTGAGACTGATAGAATACCAAAAGAGCACTCAAAATGTACCCCTAGTAATCAACAGAGTATAATAAATGAAAAACTCTCCCAAATGTAAATTCTTCATTTGCGTTGAAAAGGAAGTAAGTCTCTAAATGTATCTTTATCTACAAATTTGAGATTTTTTTTTCAGTTTTTAATTCAATAAGTATTAATTTACCTATTCCAGGTACTGTTGTAGATGCTGATAAGGCAGTGATAAATGACAACAGAAACCAGCTCCTTTTTGGAGAGACAGAAAGGATAGATAATAAATAAATAAAATGATAATAAAAAATCATATAATTTCAGAGGCTTAGAAATGCCACAGGAAAAAAAAAATAAGGTGAAGAGGGTGACAGTATGTTCTGGAGAAGGGGAAAAGGAAGGGAGCAAATTTAGAGAGGGTAATCATGGAAATCTTTTCAGCAAAGATGATATTGGAGCATAAACACTTATGAAAGATGAGATCTGCATTAAAATTTGGAGTAAGATAATTCCAAGGGGAGGGATCAGCAAGACTAAAGGCAGGGAGACAAGAATGATTCTGGTATGTTTGGGAAACAAACCATGAGTATGGAGAAGAAGGATTGAAGGGCATCTGAAGGATACAGATTGGGACAATGTCAAGGTGGATTGGGACAATGCCAACTTCATTATGGAGGTCCAGATAGGGCAAGGCAGTTGCCTGGCTTTTATTCTAAATATAAAAGAATATATTTTAGAATATTATAATATTTTAGAATATTATATATTCTAAATATAATAAGGACAGTTAGACAGTTTTTAGCTTGGTGTTTTGAAATCTTATTTATGTATTTTAAAAGAACTCCCTGAGTGTTGTGTGGTTAATAGGATGTGTGGTTAATAGGACGGGGGGTGTGAAGTGAGGAAGCAAGCAAATTAGGAGGTTATTTCTGTAGGCCAGGTCTTCTTCAGATGCCTTTTTGATGTTTTCTGCTACCTTTAAGGTGTATAATTAAGTATAATTCAGACATGCAGTCAAGAGACAAAAAAGGCTTTCAAGAATTAGTGGGAAAAAGATAATTCATATTTCAGGCCATTTCTGAAACTAAGGTGATAACACTCCTTTACCTCTATCTGTTTTCTTTTCTATAATATAATCTCTCTTTTTGATACCTACTTCTTTTAAAATTGAACAGAAAATTATGACTTAATTATGTTGACACATTCATACACTTAGAATCCAAGCCTCCTTGAGAGATAATGTATTCTTGTGACTATAGCATAGTGATTAATTATGTGATATTTTAAGTCACACAGATACAAGTGCAAATCAAAGATTCACCAGGTATTAACTGAGTGACTTGGTTAACTCAATAAACCCTTCTAAGCCTTAGTGTTTCATTAATCAAACTATCAAAAATTAAATACAAAGAAAACACATTAAAAGCAGTAAGGGAAAAAACAAATAACACACAAGGGAATCCCCATAAGGTTAATAGCTGATCTCTCACCAGAAACTCTGAAAGCCAGAAGGGAGTGGCAAGACATATTAAAAGTGATGAAGGAGAAAAACCTACAACCAAGATTACTCTACCCAGCAAGGACCTCATTCAGATTTGATGGAGAAATTAAAATCTTTACAGACAATCAAAAGCTGAGAAAGTCCAGCACCACCAAATGAGCTTTACAACAAATGCTAAAGGAACTTCTCTAGGCAAGAAACACAAGAGAAGCAAAAGGCCTACAATGACTAACCTAAAACAATTAAGAAAATGGGAATAGGAACATACATATCAATAATTACCTTAAATGTAAATGGATTAAATGCTCCCACCAAAAGACACAGACTGGCTGAATGGATACAAACACAAGACCCATATATATGAGTCTACAAGAGATCCACTTCAGACCTAGGGACACATACAGACTGAAAGTGAAGGGATGGAAAAAGTTATTCCATGCAAATCGAAATCAAAAGTAAGCTGGAGTAACAATTCTCATATCAGACAAAATAGACTTTAAAATAAAGACTATTAGAAGAGACAAAGAAGGACACTACATAATGATCAAGGGATCGATCCAAGAAGACGTTATAACAATTGTAAATATTTATGCACTGAACATAGGAGCACCTCAATACATAAGAAAAATACTAACAGTCATAAAAGGGAAATCAACAGTAACACATTCATAGTAGGGGGCATTAACACCCCACTTTCACCAATGGACAGATCATCCAAAATGAAAATAAATAAGGAAACACAAGCTTTAAATGATACATTAAACAAGATGGACTTAATTCATATTTATAGGCCATTCCATCCACAAACAACAGAATACACATTTTTCTCAAGTGCTCATGGAACATTCTCCAGGATAGATCATATCTTGGGTCACAAATCAAGCCTTGGAAAATTTATGAAAATTGAAATTGTATCAAGTATCTTTTCCGACCACAACACTATGAGACTAGATATCAATTACAGGAAAAGATCTGTAAAAAATACAAACACATGGAGGCTAAACAATACACTACTTAATAAAGAAGTGATCACTGAAGAAATCAAAGAGGAAATCAAAAATTACCTAGAAACAAATGACAATGGAGACACGATGCCCCAAAAACTATGGGATATAGCAAAAGCAGTTCTAAGAGGGAAGTTTATAGCAATACAATCCTACCTTAAGAAACAGGAAACATCTCAAATAAACAACCTAACCTTGCACCTAAAGCAATTAGAGAAAGAAGAACAAAAATATCTCAAAGTTAGCAGATGGAAAGAAATCATAAAGATCAGATCAGAAATAAATGAAAAAGAAATGAAGGAAAAGATAGCAAAGTTCAAGAAAACTAAAAGCTGGTTCTTTCAGAAGATAAACAAAATTGATAAACCATTAGACAGACTCATCAAGGAAAAAGGGGGAAGACTCAAATCAATAGAATTAGAAATGAAAAAGATGTAACAACTGACACTACAGAAATACAAAAGATCATGAGAGATTACTACAAGCAACTCGATGCCAATAAAATGGACAATCTGGAAGAAATGGACAAATTCTTAGAAATGCATAAACTGCCAAGACTGAATCAGGAAGAAATAGAAAATATGGACAGACCAATCACAAGCACTGAAATTGAAAATGTGATTAAAAGTCTTCCAACAAACAAAAGCCCAAGACCACATGGCTACACAGGGGAATTCTATCAAACATTTAGAGAAGAGCTAACACCTATCCTTCTCAAACTCTTCCAAAATATAGCAGAGGGAGGAACACTCACAAACTCATTCTACAAGGCCACCAACACCCTGATACCAAAACCAGACAAGGATGTCACAAAGAAAGAAAGCTAAAGGCCAATATCACTAATGAACATAGATGTAAAAATCCTAAAAAAAAACTCGCAAACAGAATCCAACAGCATATTAAAAGGATCATACACCATGATCAACTGGGGTTTATTCCAGGAATGCAAGGATTCTTCAATATATGCAAATCAATCAATGTGATACACCATATTAAGAAATTGAAGGAGAAAAACCATATGATCATCTCAATAGATGCAAAGAAGAAAGCTTTCAACAAAATTCAACACCCATTTATGATAAAAACCCTGCAGAAAATAGGCATAGAGGGAACTTTCCTCAACATAATAAAGGCCATATATGACGAACCCACAGCCAACATAGTCCTCAATGGTGAAAAACTGAAAGCATTTCCACTAAGATCAGGAAAAAGACAAGTTTGCCCACTCTTACAATTATTATTCAACATAGTTTTGGGAGTTTTAGCCACAGCAATCAGAGAAGAAAAGGAAATAAATGGAATCCAAATCGGAAAAGAGGAAATAAAGCTGTCACTGTTTGCAGATGACATGATACTATACATAGAGAATCCTAAAGATGGTACCAGAAAACTAATAGAGCTGATCAATTAATTTGGTAAAGTTGCAGGATACAAAATTAATGCACAGAAATCTCTGGCATTCCTACACACTAATGATGAAAATCTGAAAGTGAAATTAAGAAAACACTCCCATTTACCATTGCAACAAAAAGAATAAAATATTCAGAAATAAACCTACCTAAGGAGACAAAAGACCTGTATGCAGAAGATTATAAGACACTGATGAAATAAATTATAGATGATACAAATAGATGGAGAGATATATCATGTTCTTGGATAGGAAGAATCAACATTGTGAAAATGACTTTACTACCCAAAGCAATCTACAGATTCAATGCAATCCCTATCAAACTACCACTGGCATTTTTCACAGAACTAGAACAAAAACTTTCACAGTTTGTGTGGAAACACAAAAGACCCCGAATAGCCAAAGCAAGCTTGAGAACGAAAAATGGAGCTGGAGAAATCAGGTTTCCTGACTTCAGACTATACTACAAAGCTACAGTAATCAAGACAGTATGGTACTGGCACAAAAACAGAAAGATAGATCAATGGAACAGGATAGAAAGCCCAGAGATAAACCCATGCACATATGGTCACCTTATCTTTGATAATGGAGGCAAGAATGTACAGTGGAGAAAGGACAGCCTCTTCAATAAGTGGTGCTGGGAAAACTGGACAGGTACATGTAAAAGTAGAAGATTAGAACACTCCCTAACACCATACAGAAAAATAAGCCCAAAATGGATTAAAGACCTAAATGTAAGGCCAGAAACTATGAAATTCTTAGAGGAAAACATAGGCAGAACACTCTATGATATATATCACAGCAAGATCCTTTTTGAAACACCTCCTAGAGAAATGAAAATAAACACAAAAATAAAGATAAATAAAAAATTAACAAATGGGACCTTATGAAACTTAAAAGCTTTTCCACAGGAAAGGAAACCATAAACAAGACCAAAGGACAACCCTCAGAATGGGAGAAAGTATTTGCAAATGAAGCAACTGACAAAGGATTAATCTTCAAAATTTACAAGCAGCTCATGCAGCTCAATAACAAAAAAACAAACAACCTAATCCAAAAATGGGCAGAAGACCTAAACAGACATTTCTCCAAAGAAGATATACAGATTGCCAAAAAAGACATGAAAGAATGCTCAACATCATTAATCATTAGAGAAATGTAAATCAAAACTACAATGAGATATCATCTCACACCAGTCAGAATGGCCATCATCAAAAAATCTAGAAACAATAAATGTGGGAGAGGTTGTGGAGCAATGGGAACATTCTTGCACTGCTGATGGGAATGTGAATTGGTTCAGCCACTATGGAGAACAGTATGGAGGTTCCTTAAAAATCTACAAATAAAACTACCATATGACCCAGCAATCCCACTACTGGACATATACCCTGAGAAAACCATAATTCAAAAATAGTCATGTATCAAAATGTTCATTGCAGTTCTATTTACAATAGCCACGAGATGGAAGCAACCTACATGTCCATCATCGGATGAATGGATAAAGAAGATGTGGCACATATATACAATGGAATATTACTCAGCCATAAAAAGAAACGAAATTGAGTTTTTCGTAGTGAGGTGGATGGACCTAGAGTCTGTCATACAGAATGAAGTAAGTCAGAAAGAGAAAGAGAAATACTGTATGCTAACACATATATATGGAATCTAAGAAAAAAAATGTCATGAAGAAGCTAGGGGTAAGACAGAAATAAAGACACAGACCTACTAGAGAATGGACTTGAGGATATGGGGAGGGGGAAGGGTAAGCTGTGATGAAGTGAGAGAGTGGCATGGACATATATACACTACCAAACGTAAAATAGATAGCTAGTGGGAAGCAGCCGCATAGCACAATGAGATCAGCTCCATCATTTTTTGACCACCTAGAGGGATGGGATAGGGAGGGTTGGAGGGAGGGAGATGCAAGAGGGAAGAGATGTGGGAACATATGTATATGTATAACTGATTCATTTTTTTGTAAAACAGAAACTAACACACTATTGTAAAGCAATTATACTACAATAAAGATGTAAAAAATAATAACATTAGGATTTTGGCAGGGGCTACATATACATTGGTTATTTAAAATGTAAGTTTTACAAGCAAAATACATGTCCATTTGAAGACCACTGGTTGGGTAAAGTATCGCACATCCTATCAATGAAGTATTATGCACCCAAACAAAAGAATGAAGATCTCCTACTTGTTAACAATAATGCAGTGATTTTCAGGAAATACTTTCTTGTAAATAAAAAATTGAGATGCAAAGAAGATAGAGATAGATAGATAAATAGATAGATAAAATAGCTCATATTATCTTTTGTGTAAAGAAGATGTATGTACATTATCTTTTCTGAAAGAAAAATATAGAATTAAACCTTCTAGAAATCAATGAAAAGTGCCACCTTTATTGGATGGGTTAAAAACGGTAGAAGAGTTGGAAATGAGTAAATTATACTTCTCTAAGTATAATTTTCTAATATAAGTTTGATTTTTGAACCTTGCAAGTTTTATACATCTTTAAAAAATATTAAACATAATAGGATGATAAAACACTAAAACTAAAATTAAATTAAAATAACCAAACAGAAAAATACAATAAATTCAGAAAAATTTTCAATGCATGATATTTAACTTGACATCCTCAATGAGATATCTTCTAAGGGCAAACAGAAAGATACAAAGAAAGCTGAACTTTTATTGATTGACTTGTTTTTAGCAGTGATATTTGTATACAATAATTCTGTAACAATATGTACATATTAAAAGATAGAAAAGATGTAAATACACAAATGTGTCTAGGCTTCCCTCTGGGAGAAATGATATATAGATTTGGAATAAGGGTGGTTGAGAATGTTGTTAGTTTTAAATTAAAAGTATCAGTATACGTTTATAATATATTTACAAAGTTATTTCACAGCTCTGTTCACCCACTAGTCTTAGAAACAAAGGTCTCTCCCACATTTTCAATTACCATGTTTAGTTTTCATATCTTCATTTCTAAATACTATTGCCCAGTAAAAAGAGCTAGGGTAACAACATGTCAGAGAAAGTACAATGGGATTCTAATACAGTTTTTGTGTCAGAAAGTGAGAAGGAGCCCAAAGACTGTAGGTGACATGCTAAAAGAACACAGCAGCCAGCTCAAAAGGGTTTTCACTGGCAAAATTTGGAAAATTTGAACATTAAAAAGAATAACTATGGCAATAGATTTTAATATATTTAATGAAAATAAATCCATTGATCCATAACAATATGTTAATAAAAGACGGACACTTAATTAGAGAAGAATGTCAGTTAATGTTTGTGAAAGGAATGATAAAATTAGATAAAATTCAACTACTGATGCAATACTTTATTCAGGCAAAGATATTAGTGGATGCAAAAATTATTTATAGACTATTGTTGGAAAAGAGGATAGACGTAAGTCTGAAACATTAGCTTCCAGATCGCTTATTAAATACCTTTACAAAATTACCTTTCGAATGGAGAGATCTGGAGGACACCACGAACCAAGTGCTCCAGCTCAACATCATCAGTAATGGAATTATGGGACTTGAGGGGTTCCTGATGTAATGCAATGGGACACACACAGCATCATCTCTGAAGTGCTATTGACAGCAACGTTTAATCTAAATCTGTTCATGAGGAAGCCACAGATAAATACAGAATGTGGTATATTTTACCAGACAAGTGAAACGAACTATGTAAAATGTCAGTGCCATAAAGTAAACAAAATAAAGATGAACTGGTTGTTGCAGATTAAGTGAGATTAACTATATGTGAAAACTAAATGCAATGCACATCCCTTGACCAAATCCTGAATTGAACATAAACAAATAGCTCTAAAGGGCGTTACTTGTACATCTGGGGAATTTTAACTTGAGCTTAGTATTAGATAATATTGTTTCAATGTGACATTTATTAAGTGTGATAATTTTGGTTTTATAAGAGAAAGTCATTTTTTATAGGAATAAAATATCATGAATATCTAAAACTTGCTTTGAAATGGTCAAAATGTGTGTATGTGTGTGTGTGTGTATGAAGAGAGGGAGACAAAGATGTGGTAAAATGTAATTATTGGTGAATGATAAAACATATGAAGATTAAATGTTTTGTGATAACTGTTAGAGAAAAATGATGGAAGTAAGAGCAAATACTGAAATAGAATGTACTTTAGAAATATTATTTTGGCTGAATTAGAGAGACCATTAAAATTAGTTGTTATAAAATATATTTACAAATAATAATTAATAAAATTATCTAAGTAACATTGAATTATGAATTATTATAGTTTTCATAATTAACAAAGTCATATAATTTGTCACAGTTCTCAAATGGTTAAATCTATTTGGGATCTGTAGTGACAATTGAAGAGGATAGAGTTCTGAATTCTTGAGAAATGTATCATGTAAGACCTAATAATTTTCAGGGGCTCTTGCCCTTGGTGTTTTAAATGGACTATTATTAGTGGGAAAAAGTATTATCAGCATTTAAAGATATTTTTAGAAATAATCATACAGTCTTGTTATGTATATAAATATAACTCTTTAATATATGTATCAAAAGTAAGAGTATCAACTGTGCTTGACTTGTACAATGCTAAAGTGATGCTCTATCCATCTTTGGAGTATCATTCTGATAAAAAAGGATCCATATATTTATTTATAACTATATGGCTGGTTTACTTTTTATAGAGGTACAGTTGTTTTTGTAGCATCGGGCATTATCTAAAAACAAAAATTCCCATTGATGTCTTTATCCATCTTGCAAAATGGTCAGAGATGGTAGTGGTACCCTGGATAATTCTCACCTCTTATTTCCCACAGTTAACACAGTGAGCTCTGTAGATATGGACTTGTACATTAGATCTCAGTTTTGCTCATTGTTCCTAAGTTTTCAGATAAAAGATTATGACAGCTAAACTAAGTGTGAAAAACTGTGTGGAAGAGAAAAAGAAAAATCCTAAAGGATAAACTGATTATTTGCATTTAACTTGCTTTTCAACTAAAAATAGTGTTGTGTTCTTTGAGAGGTGATAGATCATGTTTAGGCTCTAAAATCAGAAAGGATAATAAATAATCTTGACTCTAAGTCTTATCCTCTGGGTCACTTAGAACAGATTTTTCTATTTTCTACTTCTCAGCTTTCTCATTCACAACATTGTGATAGCAGTATTGACTATCTCCCAGGGCAGTAGAATTAAATGAGATAAATTACATAAAATGCAAATGCAGAGCTATGTGATTTACTCTAAATATATGTTAGAATTTAGTGATGGTCTTTCTACAAAGGAAAATTAAATTATCTAGTTAACAATATAAACATCCCCTGCCTGCCTGCCAACTGGTTTTCTTGGTAATTTCAGTATGCTTCTAGTTGCCTCCTTCCATAGCTCTTATTTATCTTTTAGGCATGATTTCTGGAAACCTAAAATGAGGTAAAAAAAAATCCCTGGAGATGGATGATATGCTGTTTTAGTCCAACACATTTTAGAAACCATATTTTTCTTCAAAATTAATTATAAAATGTACTTTAAAGGACAGCTCTCTGACTTCTGATGTCCAAGGTGTCTGTGGGTCTTTTATCCACTTTCTAAATGTAAGTTATTTCTAACTTACAAATAAGCAGATAATCTGTGAATTTGATATTTTAGAGATGAAAATATGTCTCGAAGATAACTGTAAGAGTGACATTAAAGATCACTATGCACCCCTGACTTCTCACAAGCCTCTTAATTATTGTGGTAATCTGTTCTTTGAAAGTATAAATCAACAAAGAGTTGATCACTGGGTATATGCCCTAAAAATAAAGCTTTGAGAATCCACCAGCCTTCTCTGTGGGATAATCATTGCACTTCATATAGCATACTATTTTCAGACTGAACTTTTCACATTTAAGCCAGTTATTTGCTTTCATGCTGTTGGAGCTCCTCAAAGGCAAGCACTATTGCAATCTCAGCATGGCAATGACAACAAGATCCCAGAGGACATTCTCCATGTCTGTCAATAACCTGAGAATAGAAGGTACCCTGATACAGAGAAGAAAAATCTGCAATGCTTTTGTCTAGGCTTAATTGAAAATTTTATATTTTGAGAAGTTTAAAATTATTTATGAGTAAAAGAGTAAAAGGGAAAATAAGTAACTGTGTATTCCAAAGGGTGACACAATATAATAAGTAAACTCCTTAGACCAATATGCTTTATATAATTTATATATATGTATAAATTCTGGTAATGAGTTAGTTTTACAGTTTGCTACATAAGTCATATTTTTCATAAGGGGAGAAATGTTGAGTTTCCTTAAGGAAGAAATCTCCAGTAACTTTTTGAAAAGTGACCAGGCTTCCTCAATCACTTTCCATCTAGAAATAGCATTGTCAAATCTAGGGTCAAATTATACTTAAAACCCAATAAAAATGATAATTTTATTTTACATTTTTAATTATATCTGATGCACAGCTATGAAATCGGTGGTGAGTTTTGGGTGACAGCTAGTCAATGGGAGGTTATAAAATGTCAAATTATTTGAAAGCTTTTTGTGGGTCATTTAATCTATAAATCCCCTTATTTGAACGCATAAAAACAAATTTTTGTTATATATGCTCTTTTGTACTCCACACAGCTATTTTTTAAAAAATCTTTGATTTAAAGAAAGCTTTCTCATATATTGTAGATTATAAACTTATTTGCAAGTAATATTTAAACATAGTATGAATCTGAATCACACTTTAGAGACCTCAGGAGGATGTGTTTACCCATCTGTCATGTGTGGTAAGACAAACTCAACAAGTAAATGCTCTCTGAAAAATGTCAGCATAACTTCCTTCAAATAAAAATATTAGCCAGCTAGTTAGAACACTATTTTTCCCTGTTAAAACAAATGGTCCTACTGCTTTTGCTTGGAGAGTTAGATATTTTAGAATGGGATAATTCTTCAATAGGCAGAAAGTAAAACAGATGTGAGTACCTGCTCTTGATTGATGGCTTTTTATTATTTCTTCTGAGACATAGAAGACAAATGACAGACAGATAGTTTAGACAGAGAAAAGTTTAGAACCCCAAACTACCCATTACAAGTCTGTATGGGCCCAAGCATTTAGAATTCATTTTGTGCCTAATTAAAGGACAGAATCAATGATTGTTTGAAAATGTAGAATACCAGTATATATTGAGGTATGCTACATAAAAGTTTTTTTTTGTTTTGTTTTGGTTTTTTTTTTAAGTAATCAGTACCTTACTGGGCACAAAACAATGTTCTGAGGAACCAGAAGCCGGGGCGGTGGGGGGGGGGGTGGATTTAAAAAGATGCAAAGTATAGCACTTGCATGTAAGGACCTTATATTGAATTGGCTGAAACATATCAAATCCCACTAAAATGTAAGTACCACAAAGAAAATGATTTATATCTAATTTGTTAATAGATGTTTTCTGTGTACCTAGATCAGTGCCTGGTACTCATCAGGCCCTCAATAAATATTTTTTGAATAAAATATACAGGAAAAGACAGTTTGATTTGTGGAACTACCATGATGTTCCTGAGGAAACTAATCAAAATGGGCTCAAGAGATCTGGAAAAGAACCATGGAAAAATGAGCTTTGTATTGGATCTTAAAAGGTAGATAAATGGGGAGAAGGAGATTCAGAGTTAATGGTTGAAGCAAAGTGTATAGAAAATTTGATGAATGTGACTAAATCATACTTACGAAGCGAAGTATTCTTTAGAAGAGTAAGGAGAAACTGAGTTTTAAACATAAGTTGAGGTGAAAGAAAAAGACCCTTTAGAAAGGAGTGTATCCTTCAATCTTGGGTGATCAGGAGACTCTGAAAACTTTGGAATGGACAGATCACATGCTGGTGCCAACCAGCTTGTTTATTCTTTTCAATCCTTTTAATGCAAGCTGGCTCCCTGTTGGCTAGGATCCATGGATGTGTGTCTGGATTTCATTTCTAAAAGTCAACAACAATTTGGTTAGAGAAGCTTCCGAAATCACTGCATTTCTCGATTAAACCAAGGATGTCATTCTGCTAATTCTGGAACCATGCAAATATCAAGTTGAAGTGATAGCAGTTAATTTTTATTGATTGGTGTGTAAGAGCATTAGTGAATTCCAGAGTCTGGCCATTAGTGAAGTATAAAATGATCTAGCGACAACTTCAACTGGTTTTAGATAAAAATAAAAACTCGCAGAAAGCCAATGATATTTAAGATGCTTGAGAGAACGGAAGCTCTTCCCTTAATTAGGTGATTGGAGAAAGGACATTAATGAATCCATATATGTTGGAAACATGATGGAAACTAGAATAGGTCCAAATCTTTCATAGTATGAGCCAGTGCTTCTCAATGGAACTTTCAGAAATGATGGCAATGATCTATATATGTGCTGTTCTTTGTGGTGTCCACTAGCCATATAGATGGATATTAAGTATTTGAAATATAGTTAGTGTAACTGAGGAGCTAAGTTTTACATTTTATGCAGCTTGAATTGATTTAAATTTAAATATTCTCATTGCTAGTGGCTATCATTTTAGATAGCACAAGTTGGAACATTTTGCTTAACAAAAAGGAGCAACACTTTGGAAATTTCACACAGCTGGCTATATCAGTCAGGATAGGCCAGGTAATGCTAAAGTAATAATAATAATATAAAAAACCCAGAATTTCACGAGTTTATAATAAAGATTTATAGCTCTTGTTCACACTGAATTTTCCACATCAGTTTCATTCTGGGACTCAGACCACAAAGTAAACTCTGTAACATTGTTGGTTGTCCTTGTAAAGTAAAAGGAGAGCTTATAAATCAATGCATTAAAACTTAAGACTTGTGATTTTTACTAGCACACTCTACTTCTGTTGATTGATGATGGTGATGATGATGATATAGATAGATGATTGATAGGTAGATAGACCTATAGGTATGTGTGATATATCAATACATCACACATAACTATGTTTTCCCCTAGTCAATCACAAAACAACTCTGTGTTCCATTGAGGAAGGATGTATAGCCTCCCTCAGGGAACCAATGGCTATAAGTGAACAGCAGTACAGTCTATCACAGTGGCCTAAAAGAAAATAGAAAGAGATATTTTGTTGAATTAATGAATGAGTATTTCCCAGCAAGTTCTGTGTGTCCTGACTAGAACTTGATGTTGTAAACCATCCACTCTAAGTATAGAGATAGCAGTGAAATATAGCATGCTGCTTTCTTTTCTAGTGCCATCCTTCCCCAGTTCTTCACAGGACCATGTACTTTTCATTCTTCACTTCTTAGGTTAAATATCACCTTCTCAGAGAGAATTCCACAATACCCCACTGTAAAATAGTGGATTGTGTCTTTTTTTGTATAATACAGGTAATCATCCAAACTGAATATATCCTGAATTAATTCTCTACATTTAATGGAACATGGAGTGATAGCAGTGATCAGATCCAGACAGACCTTTCCTGAATGGTGCACCAGGACCCCTTGGACATATGTTTCACTTCCCTGTTCAGTGTAAGCTCCTTGAAGTCAAATTAAGGAATTATTAATTTCCACTTTCCTGGCTCAGTTAATAGGATGAAAGATTGAATGGTGATATAAAAATAAATCTGAATAATCTGTGCAATGATTTTACCAATATTAGAAATATTAAGCTAAACAAAATATTTATATAATTATAAACAAAAATTGTTAGAGAGAGAAATCTTTTAAAACAGAGGATGGTAAAAATATATCCCTTTACAATTCAACCAATGAAACAAGATGATACTTCCTTTTCGAAAACAAAAATCTATTGTTCAAAGTTACATCTCAATAACTGAAATTAAAATGTCAAAGATAAGTGAACAATTTCAAATTTAAACTGCAATATCCCAAACATGTTCAACTATTCTTTCTCAAGGAAATTAGATAATTGTCTACTGACTTCCCCATAATTATTTTAAGGGCATTTTATTTTGTTTTATTCACCTGGATATTTGGATAATGAGAAGTTTTCTAGACCACAGGCACTCCATGTAAGTCAGTTCCATACAAGTGTGAATAGATCAACTAATCTCTGACTTCATTTTTACTTGAGTAACTATGTAATTGCCCTTATTCACTGATATTCTAGCCTATGATAAATCCAATGGTAATCTTTGCCTGTAGCTCGTCTACCTTCTGGTTATAGGTACCGCCTGCCCTTCTGTTCCTTCCTGCTGACTCTCTCCGGGCCTGTGTTCTCTTCTCTTTCTGTCTTAAAAAAATTGCAGTAGTGTCTAATCAGTTTTTATCTGAGCTTTTACTTATCCACTGAATATTTTTTTGTGCCAGACTAATGTTCTTATTTTACTACTTTTAGTAATTTATCCTACATTCATAACCACAGGTAAAACATTTCAATCTAGCAGCAGTAATAAAAAAAGAAAAATAAGTAATTATACCAATTCCTAATGTATGAAACAGATAAAAATAGTAATTTATTTATGTAAGTACATTTTATAAGCTTATATTTATAACCTTTAATTAATATAAAGTCAGTGGATCAACACAGGTAAATTCCTTCAATGAAAACAGGCATTTTAATATAGGGGTCTGAATACCAGTCACTGCTACTCTGCTACAGCAGAGTTCAGTGCATAAAAGCCTAGTACCAGGAGCCAGAAATTATTTAATAGATGTTTCATACTAGAACTTTTTTTATTAGGCAATTATGTAGCTATGCCCGCTCCTGTAAGAGACAAAATCTCTAATCCATGGTTTTTAAAATCTAGAGGAAGAATCAGAAAATAAATGAATAAAGAAACAGAGATAAATAGAAATTGAGAAGATTGCAATGACAGAAATGAGCACAGTAACTTATAGACTCTAGACCTAGGAATTTTTTCTAAGGAAATGATATTTAAACTGACACCTGAATTATGAGAATTCACCAGCTAAATTGAAAACTTAGAGAGAAGGCGAGGTCTTCAAGCCTGGGGACAAGCAAGAACAAAGAGTTGCCATCAGGCAAGTGGCAGGCATGTCCTCGATGTAGAGCAGAGCAATGCAGGAAGGAACTCAGTGAGCTGAATCCTGTATGAGGTCAGACAAGTGGCAGACTCCAGACAACAATGCCAATTTCAAGACATGAAATGTGCCATCCACAGGCTATAAGCACAGAATGCACATGATCTATCTGGTTTAACTGTATTCAGACTACTTTGATAACAATGAATTGGATGAAGTAGGTGGAGAATACTATTGGGAGGAAGGCAAGAGGCTGGTATAAATCTTATCACTACCTGAGCAAGAGATGGTTGACTGACTCTTCATAGGACTTTGTTTTCTTACACATAAAATAGGGTATATAAATGAGATATTTGTATTAGCTTTCTATCATGCCTATTAACAAACTACACAAACTTCATAGTTAAAGACACACAGATGTGTTATTACACAGACAGAAGTCAGAAGTCTGACATGGGTCTCACCAGGCTAAAGTAAGTTGTTTGCAGGGCTGTATTCCTATCTGGAGGATCTAAGAGATTGTTGTCACAATTCAATTCATTGTAGTTATAGGACTAAGGTCCCCATTTCTTTGCTGGCTATCAACTGAGAACGATTCTCAGCTTCTAAAAACCACCTGCATCCATTACCTCATGGTTCCCTTCCTTCATCTTCAAAGACAGCCATTGTCGATGAAGTTCCTCTCATGCTTCAGATATCTCCTGTCTCTTCTCCCATTGCCACATCCCTGTGACGAGCTCTTCTTGGCTTCCTTTTCTGCTTTTAATTTAATATGTGTTTAAATTGGGCCAATCCAAATAATCCAGAATAAACTCCTTATTAAAAGTCAATTGATTAACATCCTTTAATTAATCTTTAACCTTAATTATTTTTGCCATGTAATGGAACATATACAAGGGTTTGAGGATTAAGACATGGGCATCTAGGAGTGGCTGAGGAGGCATTATTTTTCTTACCACAAGGTTTTGAAAGATGTATTACTTTTACAAAGACATATATACTTAATCTACATAAATTTGATTTTGACTTAAGAAATCAATGTGGCATTGTGTTAGGCTTTGTTTAAATGGTTTTTGTAAATATTATACTATATACATATGTAAATATTTTATAAATACATATAGTATTGGATGAAATACCGAATCTGAGGGAAAACTGAGTCCTATGGAGATTAAATGAATCAACCTCCTTCCCAGGGAGTGACAGAACTTATACTGGTCCTTTGACTTCCTCCCAATAGCACTCTCTGCTTGTTTCATCATACACACACACACACACACACACATATATATATTTATACAGCTATCTAACTAACATAAAAAGTTAAGGCTTCCCTGGTGGCGCAGTGGTTGGGAATCCGCCTGCCGATGCAGAGGACGCGGGTTCATGCCCCGGTCTGGGAGGATCCCACATGCCGTGGAGCGGCTGGGACCGTGAGCCATGGCCGCTGAGCCTGGGTGTCTGGAGCCTGTGCTCTGCAATGGGAGAGGCCACAACAGTGAGAGGCCCGTGTACTGAAAAAAAAAAAAAAAAAAAATTAAATAAAGGTCATATAGTGTAGTGTGGATTATATGATTAAGAAAAATGTATATTTGGCTTTATTCTGAAATTAGATTATCTTTTTAATGTTTAATATCCCTACCAGTCATTTCTATATGCCAATTTGTTTTTCTTAATCCTTTTATTAAGTAAAAAAAAATTTTGGTCTATTCACAATTTAATTATTAGAAATATGGATCACAAAAGAAATTAAAAATAAACTAAGTTTATTATATGAGCCTTTTTCATGCTCTTTTCCATAAAGACAATCTATATGTTATGTGTCCTTTGATCAACAGCCCTCCCCAGTAAGCTCTGTGAAATCAGTATAAATGCTAATGTATTGTGGTCTAATTTTTGCTCAAATGCATGAACATAACATAATCAAAATTTGGTGTTCTTCTGGAACTAACTCAGTAGATGTTATTTCTTCTTTTTTGCATGATCTCTGGGAAAGTAAATAATATCAGAAAGCCCAATCATGTAACACACATCCCCAAATGAACAAGTAAAATTGCAGTGCATTTGAACAGCCTCTGGAATTGGATTAGAGTCCTCAAGCCTGAATGTCACACAGCACAGACAATATATTGTGCCCTTAACACTGAACAAAACTGTAAATCATGTAGTAATTTTTATTGTTGTTTGTTCTCTGGTTTGGGTGACAACTTAATATCTTATAGTAGTATTCATCTATAAAATGGTGCACATGACTGGTCACAGACAGTAAAGAAAGCCCTTGTACTTTTTGATTGCTACAGGAAAATCTTTTGTGCAATTTGTAATTGAAATAAATAAATAACTATACAAACAGAGCAACTTAGGCCTTGCTTAAAGTGAGTAGAAAATCAAATTGAAAGTGCATTTTGTTCACCCTGCACATGCTTTAAGTGCTCTGCTAGACAGGTATGAAGGCAGAATACTTATTGTACCCGTTACTGATAGCAGTTTTCATTTTCTTCATAATTTGATTGCAAAAGTACCAAAGCACCCATAAAATACTCATCAACCTTAAGAGTCACTTATTAGAATGGTTTTTTGTCTATGGTTTTCATTTTAATATTAATCACATTTTTTTCCTCACCTCTTGCTATTGGCTTTATTTTTTTATTTTTTTAACATCGTTTTTGGAGTATAATTGCTTTACAATGGTGTGTTAGTTTCTGCTCTATAACAAAGTGAATCAGCTATACATATACATACATCCCCATATCTCCTCCCTCTTGCATCTCCCTCCCACCCTCCCTATCCCACCCCTCTAGGTGGACACAAAGCACAGAGCTGATCTCCCTGTGCTATGTGGCTGCTTCCCACTAGCTATCTATTTTACATTTGGTAGTGTATATATGACAATTCCACTCTCTCACTTCATCCCAGCTTACCCTTCCCCCTCCCTGTGTCCTCAAGTCCATTTACAACAAATTTTTTATCTGTCTTATTTGAATATCATCATGAAATGCTGCAAAAACAATTATGCTCTCTCCAAAATGCATTTGTATTTCAAAACACATTTTAATTATATACTTTTCCACTTCACCAGTAAAATACACACACACACAGGTACACACAAAATTCTCTGATTTGTGCTTAAAACAGGGAGATCAAAGGAACCATTAGATTCTTAAAGACAGTTCATCTACTCTTCAGTCACAAGCTAGTGTCTAAAAGCTTTTTGTCTTAGAAAGTCCTGGGTCAATGTTTCTTCATATTTATCTGCTATTTGTGCCTGCTGCTACTACTGTATTTTAGGTCTTTGTCTTTCTCTGGCCCATGCATTACAACTGACTTTGGTTTTGGGTCTTCACTCTTACCCCACTAAAAAGTAGCTTTCACATGGCAACCAGAGCTAACCCCTTAAGAGATACATGATCATATCACATCACTCCTTTTACATTCTCTATTGACTCATTGCCTAAGGAATAAAGTCTATACTGCTTAGACAAGTAGTGAAGACCTTCTGATGTCCTAGGTTATTTCCAACTTGAAACTGCATTTTCCTCTAACAGACTGCATACTTCTTTGCTCATTCTCTACCCCTGGTATAAACAATTCCCATCCACAATTATGCACCAGTTAAATACCCCTTCCCTTTACTCTCTCAATGATTAAATAACCACTTTGTTGGCTGATAGATCATCTTTCTCCTACTAGTATTTTTTCAGTAAACTACAATTGACTTATGTATCTCTCCCTCCTTCCTGTATTTTAAGATCTAGGAAAATAGTAAGCTTTTGCCTCACTTATAACAGATACATAATACTTGATGTATTCTAAGTCATATTGGCCTCCTAGAAAAATAAAACATGAATAAATCATGAACCATAGATAGATAGGTAGATAGATAGATAGATAGATAGAATAAACAGAAAAATAATTGAAAAATACTGTGTCCCTAATAAAAATGTTTTAAAAGAGTGAGAAAGATTGATATTAATTCTTCTTTGAATGTTTGGTAGAAGGTAAAATTCATGAGTGAAGCCATCTATTTGATCCTGGACTTTTTGTGTTGGGATGTTTTTGATTACTGATTTTATCCACTTACTAGTAATCGGTTTGTTCAGATTTTTTATTTTGTCATTATACAGTCTTGGTAGGCTGTCTGTTTCTAGAAATTTATCCATTTCTTGTGGGTTGTCCAATTTGTTGGTATATAACTGTTCATGCTAGTCTCTTATGATCCAACATGTACATGAAAATATGCTTAACATATTTTTTAAATTAATTTATTTTTATTGAAGTATGGTTAATTTACAATGTTGTGTTAGTTACAAGTGTACAGCAAAGTGATACAGTTATACATATACATATATCAATTCTTATTCAGATAATTTTCCCATGTAGGTTATTACAGAATATTGAGTATAACTCCCTGTGCTATACAATAGGTCCTTGTTAGTTTCTATTTTGTATATAGTAGTGTGTATATGTTAATCCCAAACTCCTAATTTATCCCTCCCCCCCATTCCCCTTTGGTAACCATAAGTTTGTTTTCTATGTCTGTAGGAGGTATATTTGTGTTTTGTATATAAGTTTATGTGTATCTTTTTTTCTTTAGATTCCACATGTAAGCCATATCATATGATATATGTCTTTCTGTCTGACTTATGAAATGAAAACACTAACTGGTAAAGATACATGGACCTCCACATCTATTATAGCACTATTTACAATAGCCAGGATATGGAAACCACTTAAGTGCCCATCTATAGATGAACAGATACACAAATTGTGATATGTGTGTGTGTATATGTATATATATATATATATATATGCAAAGGAATATTATTGAGGGGGCAGATTGCTAAGTGAAATAAGTCAGACAGACAAAAGCAAATACCCTACAATCTGTCTTAAAAATACAATAAAATACAAAATAAAAATAAAACCAAGTTCATAGATACAAAGAACAGATTGGTAGTTGCCAGAAGTAGAGGGATGAGGAGTGGGAGAAATGGGTGAACTTCTTTTATTAGTTTAAATAAAATAAATTAAGAAATAATGTTTTAATAAAATGTAAGCTCTATGAGGATAAGGATGTTTTATTACTGAATTATCACCAGCGCTTTGAAGAGTGCCTGGCACATAGTAGATGCTTAATAATATTTATAGAAACAATACATAACTATCATTGCTATTTGAGAAGTCTAGTCTGTTAAAGGCAAATACATCTTGTTGAGAATATTAATGATCTAAAATGGTAGCAAGAGTTTCCCTCTGAAGGACAATATCCAATTTTTCATGATAGAGATCCGATGAGAGGTGTTTCACATTGAAATATAGTGATGGCTAGTATTGGAATCTTATGGGACAAAACCAGTTTATGTTCAGAGGCTGCTGGGTAATTAGACTAATGGATAATGATACTGAAAACACTACACTAGAATGTGAAGTTAGCAGAGATGGAATGTCTAGTAATTTTCATTTACTTTTCTTAAAGAAGACAGTTGAAACACTGAGTAATGCAATTATTGACAGGAAAGACTAGAAAAAAGAGAAAGAAGTTGACTCTTATGTCTTCATAAATGCCCTTAATTTAAAGTAAGAAAAAAATACAACAGATATACGTGATAGGAATGACTAAGAATTTGGGGAAATAAAATTATCATGAAGGACTATGTGTGCTTGCATTTGTGTGTGTGTGTGTGTGTGTGAGAGAGAGAGAGAGAGAGAGAATTAGCATATACTGACTACATATAACAGAAAATTTTAAATGGCTTAAAATAATAAAGTGTGTTTAGCTGAAGAACAAACTGCTTAATGTACATACCTCTAGGTTTGGTAATTGAGTCTTTGTGGAAGAATCAGAGTTTTGTCATTTTTTCTCACTGTCTGTAGATTATCTTCAGTTTAGTTTTCCCCATATTCTTGAGATACTAACCCAGTGTCATATACTGATACTTCAGTTGTCAGGGGAATAAGATATTTAAAAGTGCTCTTCGTTTCACTTTTAGAATGTGAGAAATTTTCCCAAATTGCTGCAACAATTTTCCTCTTACACCTATGAAGAGAACTTCATCACACGCCCATGACCTGTGTGGTACCTGCGTGAAAATAAAAGGATTTAGCCCTGAGCTGATATTAGGGTCACCTTGCCTCAGAGATGGTACCAAAACAGAAGTGTGTTTCTGTAACAAGGAATAAATGAGCAACCGAAAATTATGTTACATGATTTTACTTAAGAATTCTTACACATTAGTTTTTATATTCCTGATATTTTTTCTTACTAATACAGAAAAATTAAATTTCCAAAAGAGCATGTTAATGTCAGTTTTCAAATGTGCCCAACTTGCTCAGTTAGCAATATGGTGTAGTACTAATTGGTATTACAGGCATATATTTAGAGCTATTTCCACATTTACATCTGTATTGCATCCAAAATTTTACTTTACCAAATAAAAAAATTGGGTATTTTATCATGAAAAGGAACAATTTTTTAATTGTGAATAGGTTGCCAACAACAACAACAACAAAAGTACAGGTGTTTGACTAAAATACCATGAATGTGTTTCTGAAAAATCTAATGTTTCACACTAAAACAATCAGGGCTTGTGAGAAAAAATAAGGCTAGAATCATAATAATCGAAACCTAAGCAACTTTATAACTTAGGTGCTAACCAACACAATAACATTCAAAAGATAACATAATATGATATCACAGTTACAAAATGGTATTTCTAATAAATAAATGCTATGTTGAATATAGGTATTTACCTTTTTTAAAAAAATAAAAAGAGAATGGGTTGTAAGGAAGAGTTGAATTTCCTAAGTAATAAATATTTGGACACAACTTTTAAAAATACAATGGGGAGATCTTCATAATTACACTTCCACTGTAAAGCAGATGGCCAACTGAGCCAGGAGGTAGATGGAAGTGTGGATGGACTTAGTTCATTACTGTGGATTCCTCCAGAGCTCACTGTATTCTGCCCTTGTATTTTCCTTCAGATGTTGCTACATGTACCAGCATGGCACAACACATTAACAGGCTGGAGGTAAAAATCTTATATGAACTAATAATTCCCATTTGATTAACATCATTCTACTGTACACTGATTATAGATCTATGAATCCATATCTATCTATCTATCCAATTCATGTTGCTGTATATAACAATACTCTGTGTGTGTGTGTGTGTATATATACACACACACACACTCTGTGTGTGTATATATATATATATATATATATATAGCACACACACTTCATGTTACTGTAGCAAAGTATAGCCATGCAAGCCATATTCAAATAAACCAATAACGTTTCAAATAGTTAAACTGGAGACATCAGGGAGATCAGCTCAGTGCTTTGTGAAAACCTAGAGGGGTGGGATAGGGAGGGTGGGAGGGAGATGTAAGAGGGAGGAGATATGTGGATATATGTGTATGTATAGCTGATTCACTTTGTTATAAAGCAGAAACTAATACACAATTGTAAAGCAATTATACTCCAATAAAGATGTTAAAAAAAAAACAGGAATGCGATAGAAAACAAAACCAAAAATTCCATGGAGTGTCTTCACGTCATTTTTCTGCCCTTACCTCTTACAAGATTGGAGTAATAGTTGAAATAAAAATATGATTTACCAAAAAAAAATAGTTAAGTCGGATCCACATAATTACTGGGTAGCCAGATGGCAACATGTTTTTGAAAGGCAATTACTTAGTTGCAAATGAGTTTCTATATACGCAATAAATGTTTTAGTGTTTTAAGTATATCATGATGCTATACCACTTGATCTCAAAAATTCTGGGGACTCCTCAAGAACTAGTCTTTCACCAACTGCTAGAAACTTGGATTATGAAGTGGAATCTGGTGAGTCCTTTTCCTTAATGTATGAAATGGTCTATACATTTCTAAAACAAATAAGCAGTAAAATTAGTACTTTATACAACACAAAACTTTCACAAATTGTTAACCTGAGTTCCATATTTGGTTCAAGTATCTTAGAAACCAAAGAGAGAAGGATGACAGTTATGAGATTCTCAATGCTTATAATTCAAAACAGATTAGGTGCTCAGGAGAAAGGTAGAACTTTTCTTTTAGAAGACTTGATACAGGAAACATGGTATGATGTACACAATAATATACCTGCAACACCCATAACATTTTTGGCAGTTATTGTCCATAGACACAGAGATCTAATATGAAAATTAATATCAGTTAAAGTTACTTTGGGTGACAACAGCAATTAATGTGCTAATGCCTAGTTTGGTCCAGGCACAAGAAAGATGCTTTTAGTTGAATGCTAGTTAGAGATTAAAAGACTATTTACATATTTAATCTTCTACTGAACCAAAGGGTAGTTGAATCTGTCCTATTATTTTTTTTCAAACAGAATTTATACATGGATTTGAAGGTATAAAGAGAATTTCCATCAAAGTGGCATAGGTAAGCGATCATTTGTGCTGGAGAGAGAACATATTTTCTGAGAGGGTTGCCTTTGAGTGGGATGGAAGCATTAGGGTTTTTTGGAATTAATTTATGTTCATGGAATATAAACAATATTTTCAGAGATAGGACATAACACATTCTCCATTAATGTATACATTTTTATAAACTTTAAAGTTCACTATTGAGAAATTACACTAGAGTGTCTCAACTGAAAAGATCAAGTCCCATTTTTACAAAATTTCAAATGTACAGAGCTCTGTTTGTTTGTGTGTGAGCTTTAAAAAATGAAAGAATTGCAAATCTGTTCATATATAAAAATGGTAATTAGGTTAATATAATGTAAAGTTTACATTTCCTTTTCCTACAACAACTTTCTTCACTATATCTATATTTTTACTATATGGGTACATTCATAAATATGTATATTTAAAATCAAATTCTAAATTTTCTCTTACAACTAGTTACTTTTAAAATAAACAATTTCATTAAGAAGCTGTTAAATATTACTTTGATTGAATTCAGCTTATTCTACTTCTGCTTTTAGATTTTTTTTAAGTCTTTAAAGTTTAGGCTTAGATTTGCAATATTCAGACATTTATTTAGAACAAGTAGTCATCATGTAATGCGAATGTTATTATATATCAAGGAAACAAATATTTAGTAACACCTGTTGGATTTTACCATATTGTCACTGCAAAAATCCTGTAACTCATAATTCTAACTTTGTATATGAAAAAGTTGGTTTAGAGGGACAATAGCATACAGCTTAGGCTTTAGAATCAGATAATTTTGGTTTAAATTCAAACCCTCTAATTTACAATTTGAGTAACCTGGAGCAAGTCACTTACCCTTTCTAAGCCATAGTGACTTCCAAGCTAGTCACTTACCCTTTCTCACAAGGTTCTTAAAAAAAAACCTTAATCTTCGAAATGTCTTAACACAGTGGTTGACACAGAGCAATGACTAAAAGTGTTTTTTTTACTATGCTTTTTACTTTTATATCATTATTTATTGTTGCTACCATTCTATTGACACTTTTAACATTATTATTACTGTGACAGATAGTAATAGATTTTCTACAAAAATCACTGTGTTGTAAACAGTCTAACCAGATTTTAATTGCTTGTCTTTCTTTCAAAAACTGGATTTTAATTTCAGGTTTTTCTGCCAAAAATATATGTGTTTCACTATGCTTCACTGCTCCCCAAATTTTAATGTGCATGCAAATCACCTGGGAATCTTGTTTAACTATAGTCTGATTCATTAGATCTCGGGAGAGGGCCTGAAAGTCTGCATTTCAAAAAGCTCCCAGGTGGTGCCAGTGCCTCTGGTTCTGAAAGCACAGTCTGAATACTGGGAAATATTGGACATTTTCAGACCCTTGGGCACGTGAAGTTTGGAAACAGCACCAAATAGAATACCTCCCAAGTTATCCCTGAGAAATGGAAGATCACTCTCTTCAAACACTTAGATTCAAAGTAATTCATAATTTCTGGAAGAAAAGCATAAAATTCATACTTTCATTTCATGCCTAAAGTATTATTCACCTAGGAAAAATCATTGAAAATAATACTTCTGTCTTTAGATATATGTTCTTTCTTGATTTCTCAGAGAATAAAGAAATATAAGGACCTCATTTTCCTTCTGAATGAATACTTATTAATCCTTCAAATATCAGAGATGTTTCTTAGGCCTAGGTTGACTTAAAGTGTGTATGTATTGTATATACATCTACTTACAGATGTTTAAAAATAATCTCTTTCTGGAATCCACATCTTCTTTCTCTAGCTTTTTTATTTCTCTGACAAGTCTACATTTTGCTCTAATTCTGACATCTTTTTCTCTATCTCTAATCTCTAAAAACAATTATCATCTTAGTAATGCAGATTTTTAAACTGACAATTTAGCCTAACTTTGATATGAATCACATCTCTGCATACATATTCACACAGGGTAGGTTTGAAACCACTATTACTGGTTTAGTGCTTGACAATGTGCATTAACTGTTATGGTCTGAATGTGTCCTCACAAATTTCTTATGTTGAAATTCTAATCCTTCAGGTGATGGTATTAGGTGATGGATCTTTGGGAGGTGATTAGGTCATGAGTACAGAGCCCTCATGATTAGGATTAGTGCCATTATAAAAGTGACCCCAGAGAGCTTGACCACCTCTTCCACCATGTGATGTTACAGTGAGAAGATAGCCATCAACAAGGAAGCAAATCCTCAGCATTGAATCTGTCAGTGCCATAATCTTGGACTTCTCAGCTTCCAGAACTGTGAAAAATAAATTTCTCTTTATAAGCCACCCAGCTTATATTTTGTTATGGCAACCCAAATGGACTAAGACAATAAAGAAGATAATTTTTTACTCTACCACAACAATATTAAGTTAATATTAATTGAAGGCATTTGAATAGATGTTTTAGGTTAATGTAATTATTCCTGTTTTTTTCATTATTATTATTCCTGTTTAATTATTTGCTTTATTTAAACACAACATGCACTTATACTAATAGAAGGAAGTACAGAAAAAGAATGCTATCTAAATGAGTCTTTGAAAAATTATTGAATATGACAATGCATTTCAATTTAACTTCCTGTTCTATTCTTCTCTCTGAGAATTTTACATGTTTCTCTGAGAATTTTATTCTATCTTTTTGATGGCTCTTTTGTTTAATGTCTACTGGGGAGTACCAGCACTTCCATCATTCTTTTGTGACCATCCATCATCTAAAGTAAGATGAACCTTTACACCTCAGTTTTGGGAAAATAATACTTCACATTTGGGGAAATCATTTTATAAAATATTTTAAATAAAGGTTTGCAGGATATATATATCAACAAATATTTACTGATTGCCTAGAGATATATAATATCCTTGAAACCAAGAACACTGTTTTTGCACAGGAAATATCGAGTAGAAAAACATGAGATGATGTAAAATCTATGAAGTACACAGTTCAAGAAAGTAATATCTGATTTACTATCTGAAATTATATTATTTATGAATTTATGTTCATTTTCTGCTTTCCTGCCACATGTGTAAGATCTAGAAGGCAAAAGGAGCTCTATATGCTTATCTTTTTGGTGGTATCATGAAGTTCAAAGAAGAGACTTGAATCCAGATGCATAAAGATTTTACTGACATACATCCCTTGCACTGCCCATTTATTTAGCCAGTGAGTAAAAACTAACTGGGTTTCATTCAGCCTACCCTGGTTTTAGTCACAGTGAAAAATGACCATGGAGTACTAAGCTTTCTAGATATTCAGATAAAGCTATCTTCTAGACACCAGTGACAAAAAGAAAGAAGAGTGGATTACATCTCTCTAGAACTAATCCAATTTAACATTTTAATTTTATTTTATTTTATTTCTATTTTTTATTCTTTTAATTTAGTATTTTTCACTTTTTTATACAGCAGGTTCTTATTAGTCATCAATTTTAAACACATCAGTGTATACATGTCAATCCCACTTGCCCAATTCATCACATGACCATCCACAGCCCCCCGTGGCTTTCCTCCCTTGGTGTCCATACATTTGTTCCCTACATCTGTGTCTCAACTTCTGCCCTGCAAACCAGTTCATCTGTACCATTTTTCTAGGCTCCACATACATGTGTTAATATATGATATTTGTTTTTCTCTTTCTGACTTACTTCACTCTGTATGGCAGTCTCTAGATCCATACACATCTCAACAAATGACCCAATTTCTTTCCTTTTTATGGCTGAGTAATATTCCATTGTATATATGTACCACATCTTCTTTCTCCATTTGTCTGTCAATGGCCATTTAGGTTGCTTCCATGACCTGGCTATTGTAAATAGTGTTGCAATGAACATAGAGGTGCGTGTGTCTTTTTGAATTATGGTTTTCTCTGGGTATATGCCCAGTAGTGGAATTGCTGGACCATATGGTAATTCTATTTTTAGATTTTTAGGGAACCTCCATACTGTTCTCCATAGTGGCTGTATCAATTTACATTCCCACCAAAAGTGCAAGAGGGCTCCCTTTTCTCCACACCCTCCCCAGAGTTTGTTGTTTGTAGATTTTCTGATGATGCCCATTCTAACTGGTGTGAGGTGATACCTTACTGTAGTTTTGATGTGCATTTCTCTAATAATTAGTGATGTTGAGCAACTTTTCATGTGCTTCTTGGTGATCTGTATGTCTTCTTTGAAGAAATGTCTATTTAGGTCTTCTGCACATATTTGGATTTGGTTGTTTGGGTTTTTTTCATGTTGAGCTGCATGAGCTGTTTATATATTTGGAAGATTAATCCTTTGTCCATTGATTCATCTGCAAATATTTTCTCCAATTCTGAGTGTTGTCCTTTTGTCTTCTTTATAGTTTCTTTTGCTGTGCAAAAGTTTGAAGTTCCATTAGGTCCCATTTGTTTATTTTGGTTTTTATTTCCATTACTCTAGGAGGTGGATCAACAAAGATCTTGCTGTGATTTATGTCAAAGAGTGTTCTTCTTATGTTTCGCTCTAAGAGCTTTGTAGTGTTCAGTCTTACATTTAGGTCTCTAATCCATTTTGAGTTTATTTTTGTGTATGGTGTTAGAGAGTGTTCTAATTTCATTCTTTTACATGTAGCTGTCCAGTTTTCCCAGCACCATTTATTGAAGAGACTGTCTTTTTTTCCATTGTATATCCTTGCCTCCTTTGTCAAAGATTAGTTGACCATAGGTACATGGGTTTATCTCTGGGCTTTGTATCTTGTTACATTGACCTATGTTTCTGTTTTTGTGCCAGTACCATATTGTCTTGATTACTGGAGCTTTGTAGTATAGTCTGAAGTAAGGGAGTCTGATTCCTCCAGCTCCGTTTTTTTCCCTCAAGACTGCATTGGCTATTTGGGGTCTTTTGTGTCTCCATACAAATTTTTAGATTTTTTGTTCTAGTTCTGTAAAAAATGCCATTGGTAATTTGAGAGGGGTTGCATTGAATCCGTAGATTGCTTTGGGTAGTATAGTTATTTTCAAAATATTGATTATTCCAATCCAAGAACATAGTACATCTCTCCATCTGTTGGTAAAATGTTTAATTTCTTTAATCAGTGTCTTATAGTTTTCTGCATACAGGTCTTTTGTCTCCCTAGGTAGGTTTATTCCTAGGCATTTTATTCTTTTTGTTGCAATGTAAATGGGAGTGTTTCCTTAATTTATATTTCAGATTTTTCATCATTAGTGTAGAGGAATGCAAGAGATCTCTGTGCATTAATTCTGTATCCTGCAACTTTACCAAATTCATTGATTAGCTCTAGTAGTTTTCTGGTGGCATCTTTAGGACTCTCTATGTATAGTATCATGTCATCTACAAACAGGAACAGTTTTACTTCTTCTTTAACAATTTGTATTTTTTTTTTCTTTTTCTTCCCTGATTGCTGTGGTTAGGACTTCCAAAACTATGTTGAATAATAGTAGTGAGAGTGGACATCCTTGCCTTGTTCCTGATCTTAGAGGAAATGCTATAAGTTTTTCACCATTGAGATTGATGTTTGCTGTGGTTTTGTCATATATGGCCTTTATTACGTTGAGGTAGGGTCCCTCTATGCCCACTTTCTGGAGAGTTTTTATCATAAATGGGTGTTGGATTTTGTCAAAAGCTTTTTCGGCATGTATTGAGATGATCATGTGGTTTTTATTCTTCAATTTGTTAATATGGTATATCACATTGATTGATTTGTGTGTATTGAAGAATCATTGCATCCCTGGGATAAATCCCACTTGATCATGGTGTATGATCCTTTTAATCTGTTGTTGGATTCTGTTTGCTAGTATTTGTTGAGGATATTTGCATCTATATTCATCAGTGATATTGGTCTGTAATTTTCTTTTTTTGTAGTATCTTTGTCTGATTTTGGTATCAGAGTGATGGTGGTCTCATAGAAGGTGTTTGGGAGTGTTCCTTCCTCTGAAATTTTTTGGAAGAATTGGAGAAGGATGGGTGTTAGCTCTTCTCCAAATGTTTGATAGAATTCAACTGTGAAGCTGTCTGGTCCTGGACTTTTGTTTGTTGGAAGATTTTTAATCACAGTTTCAATTTCATTACTTGTGATTGGTCTGTTCATATTTTCTATTTCTTCCTGTTTCAGTCTTGGAAGGTTATACCTTTCTATGAAATTGTCCATTTCTTCCAGGTTGTTTATTTTATTGGCAAAGAGTTGCTTGTAGTAGTGTCTTAGGATGTTTTGTGTTTCTGTGGCGTCTGTTGTAACTTCTCCTTTTTCATTTTGAATTTTATTGATTTGATTCCTCTCCCTCCTTTTCTTGATGAGTCTGGCTAATTGTTTATCAATTTTGTTTATCTTCTCAAAGAACCGGGTTTTAGTTTTATTCATCTTTGCTATTGGTTTCTTTGTTTCTATTTCATTTATTTCTGCTCTTATCTTTTTGATTTCTTTCCTTCTGCTAACTTTCAGTGTTCTTTGTTCTTCTAGGTGTAAGGTTAGATTGTTTATTTGCGATTTTTCTTGTTTCTTCAGGTAGGCTTGTATTGCTATATACTTCCCTCTTAGACGAGCTTTTGCTGCATCCCATAGGTTTTGGATCATTGTGTTTTCATAGTCTTTTGTCTCTAGGTATTTTTTGATTGCCTCTTTGATTTCTTCCATTATCTCTTAATTATTTACTTACGTATTGTTTAGCCTCCATGTGTTTGTGTTTTATTACATTTTTTCCCCTGTAATTCATTTCTAATCTCATAACATTGTGGTCAGAAAAGATGCTTGATATGATTTCAATTTTCTTAAATTTACTGAGGCTTGATTTGTGACACAAGATGTGATCTATCCTGGAGAATGTTCTGTGCACACTGGAGAAATGTAACTGCTGTTTTTGGATGGAATGTCCTATAAATCTCAATTAAATCTATCTGGTCTCTTATGTCATTTAAATCCTCTGTTTCCTTGTTTATTTTCAATTTGTGTGATTTGTCAATTGATGTAAGTGAGGTGTTAAATTCCCCCACTATTATTGTGTTACTGTTGATTTCCTCTTTTACAACTGTTAGCAGTTGCCTTATGTATTGAGGTTCTCCTATGTTGGGTGTATATATATTTATAATTGATATATCTTCTTGGATTGATCTCTTGATCATTTTGTAGTGTCCTTCCTTGTCTCTTGTAACATTCTTTATTTTAATGTCTATTTTACCTGATATGAGTATTGCTACTCCAGCTTTCTTTTGATTTCCATTGCATGAAATATATTTTTCCATTCCCACAATTTCAATCTGTATTTGTCCTTAGGTCTGAAGTGGGTCTCTTGTAGACACCATGTATATGGTTCTCATATTTGTATCCATTCAGCAAGCCTGTGTCTTTTGGTTGGAGCATTTAATCTATTCACGTTTAAGGTAATTATCAATAGGTATGTTCCTATGACCATTTTCTTAATTGTTTTGCATTTGGTTTTGTATGTCCTTTTCTTCTCTTGTGCTTCCCACTTAGAGAAATTCCTTTAGCATTTGTTGTAAAGCTGGTTTGTGCTGCTGAATTCTCTTAGCTTTTGCTTTTCTGTAAAGCTTTTGATTTCTCCATCAAATCTGAATGATATTCTTGCCTGGTAGAGTAATCTAGGTTGTAGGTACTTCCCTTTCCTCACTTTAAGTATATCATGCCACTCCCTTCTTTCTTGTAGAGTTTCTACTGAGCAATCAGTTTTGAACCTTATCAGAATTCCCTTGTATGCTATTTGTTGTTTTTCCCTCGCTGCTTTCAATAATTTTTCTTTGTCTTTAATTTTTGCAAATTTGATTACTATGTGTCTTGGCATGTTTCTCCTTGGGTTTATCTTGTGTGGGACTCGCTGCACTTCCTGGCCTTGGGTGGCTATTTCCTTTCCCATGTTAGGGAAGTTTTTGACTATAATCTCTTCATATATTTTCTCAGGTTCTTTCTCTCTCTCTTCTCCATCTGGGACCCCTATAATGCAAATGTTGTTGTGTTTAATGTTGTCCCAGAGGTCTCTTAGGCTGTCTTCATTTCTTTTCATTCTTTTTTCTTTATTCTGTTCTGCAGCAGTGAATTCCACCACTCTGTCTTTCAGGTCACTTATCCGTTCTTCTGCCTCAGATATTCTGCTATTGATTCTTTCTAGTGTAGTTTTCATTACAGTTTTCGTATTGTTCATCTCTGTTTGTATGTTATTTAATTCTTCTAGGTCTTTGTTAAACATTTCTTGCTTTTTCTCGATCTTTGCTTCCATTCTTTTTCCGAGGTCTTGGATCAACTTCACTATCATTATTCTGAATTCTTTTCCTGGAAGATTGCTTATTTCCATTTCATTTAGTTGTTTTTCTGGGGTTCTATCTTTTTCCTTCATCTGGTATATAGCCCTCTGCCTTTTCATCTTATGTATCTTCTGTGAATGTGGTTTTTGTTCCACAGGCTGTCAGATTGCATTTCTTCTTGCTTCTGCTGTCTGCCCTCTGGTGGATGAGGCTATCTAACCACATTTTAATTTTAGGAACAAAGAAAGGAAGACCTAAAGAAACAAGAGGATTCACTCATATAAAGTAACATTTCTTTGAGTAAAAGAGGAGAAAAATATGTATCTTGCCACCAAAAGGAGGTATTATTTCAAAACTTTTTTATATAGAGAAGAGATAAAATAGCATAAGAAAACAAACATGGGAATGCAATGAGATCTAGATTTATTGCTTCATTCATTAATTCATTCATGTATTGTTTGCATTTACTCTATCTTAAGAATTGTGCTTCACACTGTTTTCATGAAATGTTAAGAAAAATACTGTCTTAGAATTTGTGGAACTTTCAGGATAGTGGAGGTGATAAGCATTGACAAATTAACTATGTAAATAAACTAAATACTTTCAAATATTTGTGAGGATTAAAAATAAATAGTAAGATACTCTGAGATAAAATACTTGGCCAGGGGTAAGGGAAGGTAAGGTGTCACCAAGAAAATTATCTATTGGGCAGACACTTGAAAAATACAAAGAATCAGTTAAGAGAGCAAAGGAATGAATATATCACAAGAACATTTTAGGAAAATCATGTGTAAATTTATTGACAAAGGAAAGAAAGAAATTTAAGAAACTGGACAGGAGCAAGGTACTTGTGAGCAACTGGATCTTGATAGCCAAGGGTGAGAATAGTCTAAGATGTGGTTGGAAATATAGGCAGAGAACACATCATGTTTTCCTCGTTCTGGTCAGGACTCCTCTCCAGTTCCCACTGTGTAACAGCTAGCAATATGAGGATGCTGGATCACTTTGTTTGTCAGAAGCACATGTTCTGGTTCTATAAAAGGCAGATAACAATTCTCTTAACAAGGCTATTTTGAGGATTAAGCAACATGAGATGTGTGGAAATGACCGGAACGGCTAAAAATACTGTGCCTCTCCAAGATTATCACTGTAAGAAACATAACCAGCTTCAACCATCAATGTCAGCTAGGCTTTTGATGTACATTCACAAAGATCAGTTTATTTTACCAAGATGTCATGATTTTGTTGTAAGTTCACTAGATTCTTTGATGTCACTAGGACATTTGAAAACTAAACCTAAAGCAAACAGTAAGGAAATGAAATAGAATGTTGACCATGATAAGAGTTAATAGATCCATGAGCAGAGTGCTCTCCTTCCACTTCCTTATACAAAGTAAGGAGCCCTACAACCTATTGGGAGAAGTAAATGTTGATTAAGAAAGCATATTAAGGTGTGATTTTCTTTCAGGGAAAACAAGTTGAGAGGCCTTCGGAGCACAGTTGCTGGTGGGATACCTGAGAAGTGTGTTTAGATATATTTCTCTATCATCCCATTGCATGGGCATAACCAAGGCTTAGCTACTCACCAGAGGTTCACATCTTCTTGCAGCTTTTCTGATGTCTTCATCAAGCTGGTAACACCTGCAACTCCTTGAATCTCATCATTCCTATCACTTAAGTTGCTGAAAACCTTTACAGTTCACATATTGGAAACTATGTATAGCTCGGTGAGAATAAGTTATTTAATTTCTTTCTTGAAAAAAAGATGTCGAGAGGGGAAAGGAAATTTCAGGGGGACCTGAAGCAATAGGAAATATGGTGTCCTGAAGTGCCCAGGACAAAACTAACTGATTTTTAAACTGTGAGTGTAGTCTGTCTTTCAGTGTTGTTAATGTTATTAACCCTAACTTCTATGTATCTTTTCTCACTTCAAATATTGGAGCAGTGTGGAATATCTGGATAATTGTTAATTTTAACAGTATTTGAAATCTTGATTCTTTGATAATTTCTTGACAAAGGTGGGTAGGAGAATGACTGAGAAATACATAAAATTCTCTCCCTATCCTGAGTTCAAGGATCAATATTATTATATTATATGATAATATAATATTATAATGTTAGAAACAAACAAAACTAGTAATCAAAAGAAAGCTAAAAGCTCAGAGGAGCATAAATAAGTAGCATGATCAAAGTGTAGAGTGGTGGTGGATAAAACCAACAAGAGAATATATCCTGAATATTTTGTATCAAGATGTATATATATATATAGCATATGTGTTAGAGAGAGAGAGAGAAAGAGAAAGGACATAGGAGGAGCAAGGGTGAGAGAGGGAGGAAGGAAAGAGGAAGAATTGGACAAATAACATGAAAATTTCAAAGTTATATTTTTCTAAATTCATTGTGAACACCTTGTGTTCTTTACCATATTCATCCAGGGAATATCTTGTAAAACACATTTCACGAACAGGCAATATATTTGACTTTTTTCTCTTCCCATGGTTTAATCCACTTGTGAGTTTGAAACTTAAATCCTTTTAAAGATTCAGTCCCTTTGGAAATGCTAATCTCAAAGGGATTTTTATTTCCTTTTTTGGTATAAAAGTAATCACTCATTTCTGTGCAATTATATACTACATTCTATTTTATTTCTACTGCATTTTTCACATTAATCTTATTCTCTTAAAACTCTAGTTATGATGCTGTCCATTTCCAATAACACTGTTAACACAAAGTGAAAAATATTTTTAGAAAAGAAAAAAATATTATGTTGAAGTTTTACAGAAGCTTTTTTTTCCCTTCCTTTTACTTTTTGCTTCAAAACACTGCACTCCAGTAATGCTTTTACATTTGAGGCTAAGTCTGCAGCTCAAAAATATTGATTCTTTTATCTGCAGGATGTTATTGGCCACAGCAGACAGCACAAATGAATGAAAATACATGTACTTTCTTCCCCTTTCAGAAAAGACTTGCCATCTGTATATGGTCTTTCATGATCAAGACACCAAGTCCCTGGGCTTAATGCTATGTAAAGCATCAGTACAGGACGGTCCCAATAAAAGATTCTATCTCAGGAAAGTGAAAGATTGGAGAGGGACTTGAAAACCTTTTGTATAATGATGCATGCCATCAAATATTTATTAAGTGGCTTCTAAAATCTAAGCACTATCTTAAAGTCTGGAGATAAAATAACCAGAGGAAGCATGAATGCTTCATAATTTCTTGAAGTATCATCCACTCAAATGAGACAAGAAGGACAATTGTATGGAACACAGCATTAGTATTTGAGAAATTCCAGATAAAGAGAATCTTACACTAAATATCTAGAGACCCAGATTCTAGGCCCAGTTACTAGCAATTAAATTCTCAAATGTAAAATAAAGTTCAAAACACTTACCTTACAGTACTTTCTAATGGCCTAAGTAACTTATGTTGTAGACATTGTTTAGTTGTTTGTATTATTATGGTTCAGTTGTTGTTATTCCCTATCAGATCATCAGTCTTTTCACATTTCCAGGTACATAATAATAATTAAATATATATATGTATATATATATATGAATTTGTTGAATAAAATAGTGAAAAGCAGTTGTAGTGATTGAAGGTACTTAATTTTGTACTTGAGGGTTATTTAGGAATCACTGGTTAACATCTAGAGATATTTACTTAAAGTATATCAGGTGGCTTCCATATTATTCCTCCAGACGACTAGATTTCCTTACTTATTAAACAAAGATAATGTCTATTAGGATATTTTTCACATGTTCTGCTGTTCAAATACAGAATACATGAGATTTTTGTATATTCCTGATTTTATTTTGCCAGACTTTTGTCACTGTTGACCCTATATCTATTAAACCCACACTTCTTTAGCTAATGGCCAAGGCGTTACATATTTATAAGAAATTAGTCAAATAAATCAGGAAGGGACTTCTTAAATTGAATTAAATATGAAGCTTGCACTAGCATACTGAAACTATCACTGCTGCTAATAATTTTTCTTTCATCCCTGTAGTAAGACGTTTGTAGTTGGTGTGTTAGGGAAAAGAAAGAAAAGAAAAGGGGATCCTAGAAGGACAAGAAAAGTTAAACTTTTGGTTTAGCTTTGCTCTCTTTCTTTCTCTCTCTTTCTTCATGAGACTTGTTCAGAATGCCAATTTGGAATTCAGCTAGAAATACCCAAGCACAAATTTCCGTGACAACCAGCCAGGTATCCATCAAGCAAGCCATGGTTTACTTCTGAAGAATTCTCTCATGTTCCCAAGTGGTATGGGCTAAGGAAAAGTAGGTTCTCTCACAGGAAGCAATTAGTTTTCTGAAGCCGTGTGTATGTGTGTGTATTTCCTCAAAAACAGGGCCTCAGGATAAGATGACTTGTAAATGAATGATTTGTCTTATTTTCTCTAATGAAAGGTAAACTATGCTAACGCATGTGAGAAAGAAAGAGCTCCTGTGACAAAAGAATGTACCGGCAACAGTGATAGTTCCTGTTCCTGGCACTGTTTAAAGTTGGTTCAATAAGATGAGAACTGTGACTCACATAATTCATTAGCTTATTTATACCCATATTTTAAAAGTTAACCATTATAGAGATAGCACACTCACCCCTAGTTTGGGAAAGCAAATTAAAGTGGATTTCCTAGACTAGGAATGGAATAAGAATTAACATCGTTTAGTAGAATCCCTTAATTTACTTAAGAGTTTATGATTTACAAAGCTTGTCTGAGCACATTATCATATTCAAATCACCAGTAAAAATGAGAAGGAGGTAAGACAAAAATATTTATCCACTTTTATGAGTATAAAAATTAACTGATTTGTCATAATCAGTTTTCAAAGATCAGAACAAATACCATTTTCTTGACAGTCTTCCCTTAAGTACTCAATTGAAAACAATCCCATTATACTCCATATTTTCAGTGAAATATTATAGTTATATATATCACTACTCTCCCTGATAAACTATAATCATTATGAATAAGCATAGCTTAATGTATTTTGCTACTCATCACGTGCAAGACACTGATTTAATTAAATATTTGTATTTACTCTCTTGTTCTTCCTAATAATAAGTATTATTTTCAATTTATAAATAAAGAAATTAAAAACTAAGTAAAAGAATTTGTGAAATACTACTCTAGCAGTATGTGGCAGAACCAAAATTAAAACAGAAACCATGCATATTTATACACCTCATTGTGTCTCTTATGTAGAAAGAATATCATATTTTCCTGTGTATCACTTAGAATGTATAACGTAATGCTTTTAGAATACTAGGAAATAAGAAAATGCTTACTGAATGAATGAATTAAAGGACTTCAAATAAAGAGAAAAAATTCATGTTCAAAGAGTAAAAATGGAAACAGGTCAACTTGATCTTGATGATAAAATCAAAATCCTATCAGTAAAAAAACAAAAAGGGGCCAGAGATAGTCTTAATATTGTTTCCTCAACGAGCATATAATTCTGACAAAATATAATGCAATTCAATATAAGATAGAAGACGAAATATAAAGAGAGAAATGACATTGTATAAGTCAGCTAACTTAAGGGCAAAGATTATCATATAAAGATAGAAGCTCTGTCTAATGCAAATGGTGTGAACTGTGGAAAGAATTGATATCTCTGGTGAAAGAGATATCATGCATTTAGACTGAACCAAGACATTTTGAAATTGATTATTTCATATGAGTTTTCTTTTAACATCTTTATTGGAGTATAATTGCTTTACAGTGGTGTGTTAGCTTCTGCTGTATAACAAAGTGAATCAGCTATACATATACATATATCCCCATATACGCTCCTTCTTGCGTATCCCTCCCACCCTCCTGATCCCACCCCTCTAGGTCGTCACAAAGCACCAAGCTGATCTACCTGTGCTATGTGGCTGCTTCCCACTAGCTATCTTATATTTGGTAGTGTATATATGTCCATGCCACTCTCTCACTTCATCCCAACCTACCCTCCCGCTCCCCATGTCCTCAAGTCCATTCTCTACATCTACATCTCTAATCCTGCCCTGCAGGTTCATCTGTACCATTTTTCTAGATAACATATATATGCCTTAATACACAATATTTGTTTTTCTCCTCTGACTTACTTCACTCTGTATGAGAGACTCTAGGTCCATCCACCTCACTACAAAAAACTAAATTTCATTTCTTTTAATGGCTGAATAATATTCCATTGGATATATATGCCATATCTTCTTTACCCATTCATCTGTCAATGGACACTTAGGTTGCTTCCATATCCTGTCTATTGTGAACAGAGCTGCAATGAACATTGTGGTACATGACTCTTTTTGAATTATGGTTTTCTCAGGGTATATGCCCAGTTGTGCGATTGCTGGGTCATATGGTAATTCTATTTTTTAGTTTCTAAAAGAACCTCCATACTGTTCTCCATAGTGGTTGTATCAATTTACATTCCCACAAAAAGTGCAAGACAGTTCCCCTTTCTCCACACCCTCTCCAGAATTTACTGTTTGCATATTTTTTGAGGATGGCCATTCTGACTGATGGGAGGTGATACCTCATTGTAGTTATGATTTGCATTTCTCTAATGATTAGTGATGTTGAGCAGCCTTTCATGTGTTTGTTGGCAATCTGTATATCTTCTTTGGAGAAATGTCTATTTATATCTTCAGCCCATTTTTAGATTGGGTTGTTTGCTTTTTGATATTGAGCTGCATGAGCTACTTGTAAATTTTGGAGATTAATCCTTTGTCAGTTGCTTCATTAGCAATATTTTCTCCCATTCTGAACGTTGTCTTTTCATCTTGTTTATGGTTTCCTTTGCTGTGCAAAACCTTTTAAGTTTCATTAGTTCCCACTTGTTTATTTTTTTTTATTTCCATTTCTATAGGAGGTGGGTCAAAAAGGATCTTGCTACGATTTATGTCATAGAGTGTTCTCCCTATGTTTTCCTCTAAGAGATTTATAGTGTCTGGCCTTACACTTAGGTCTTTAATCCATTTGGAGTTTATTTTTGTGTAGGGTGTTAATACATGTTCTAATTTCATTCTTTTACATGTAGCTGTCCAGTTTTCCCAGCACCACTTACTGAAGAGGCTGTGTTTTCACCACGGTATATTCTTGCCTCCTTTATCAAAAATAAGGTGACCATAAGTGTATGGGACTACCTCTGGGCTTTCTATCCTGTTCCATTGATCTATATTTCTGTTTTTGTGCCAGTACCATATTGTCTTGATTACTGTAGCTTTGTAGTATAGTCTGAAGTCCAGGAGGCTGATTCCTCCAGCTCTGGTTTTCTTTCTCAAGATTGATTAGGCTACTCGGGTTTGTTGTGTTTCCATACAGATTGTGAAATTTTTTGTTCTAGTTCTGTGAAAAATGCCATTGGTAGTTTGATAGGGATTGCATTGAATCTGTAGATTGCTCTGGGTAATATAGTCATTTTCACAATGTTGATTCTTCCAAACCAAGAACATGGTATAACTCTCCATCTGTTAGTATCATCTTTAATTTCTTTCATCAGTGTCTTATAGTTTTCTGCATACAGGTCTTTTGTCTCCTTAGATAGGTTTATTCCAAGTAATTTATTCTCTTTGTTGCAATGGTAAATGGCAGTGTTTCCTTAATTTGTCTTTCAGATTTTTCATCATTAGTGTATAGAAATGCCAGGGATCTCTGTGCATTAATTTTGTATCCTGCTACTTAACCAGATTCATTGATTGTCTCTAGTAGTTTTCTTGTAGCATCTTTAGGATTCTCTATGTATAGTATCATGTCATCTGCATACGATGAGAGCTTTACTTCTTCTTTTCCCATTTGGATTCTTTTTATTTCTTTTTCTTCTTTGATTGCTGTGGCTAAAACTACCAAAACTGTGTTGAATAATCATAGCCAGAGTTGACAACCTTGTCTTGTTCCTGATCTTAGAGGAAATGGTTTCATTTCTTCAATGTTGAGAAAGATGTTGGCTGTGAGTTTGTCATACAAGGTCTTTATTATAATGAGGTAAGTTCCCTCTATGCCTACTTTCTGGAGGGCTTTTATCATAAATGGGTGTTGAATTTTGTTGAAATCCTTTTCTGCATCTATTGAGATGATCATATGATTTTTCTCCTTCAAATTCTTAATATGGTATATCACATTGATTGATATGCATATATTGAAGAATCCTTGCATTCCTAGGATAAACCTCACTTGATCATGGTGTATGATCCTCTTAATATGTTGTTGGATTCCATTTGCTAGTATTTTGTTGAGGATTTTTGCATCTATGTTCATCAGTGATATTGGCTTGTAGTTTTCTTTCTTTATGACCTCCTAGTCTGGTTTTGGTATCAGGGTGATGGTGACCTCGTAGAATGAGTTTAGGCATGTTCCTCCCTCTGTTATATTTTGGAAGAGTTTGAGAAGGATAGGTTTTAGCTCTTCTCTAAATGTTTGATAGAATTCACCAGTGAAGCCATCTGGTCCTGGGCATTTGTTTGTAGGAACATTTTTAATCACAGTCTCAATTTAAGTGCTTGTGATTTGTCTGTTTATATTTTGTTTCTTCCTGGTTCAGTCTTGGAAGGTTGTGCTTTTCTAAGAATTTGTCTGTTTCTTCTAGGTTGTCCATTTTATTGGCATATAGTTGCTTGTAGTAATCTCTTATTGTCCTTTGTATTTCTGCAGTGTCACTTGTTACTTCTCCCTTTTCATTTCTAATTCTATTGATTTCAGTCTTCTCACTTTTTTTCTTCATGAGTCTGGCTAATGGTTTATCAATTTTGGTTATCTTCTTAAAGTATCAGCTTTTAGTTTTATTCCTGTTTGCTATTGTTTCCTTCATTTCTTTTTCATTTATCTCTGATCTCATATTTATGATTTCTTTCCTTCTACTAACTTTTTTTTTTCTTCTTCTTTCTCTAATTGCTTTAGGTGTAAGGTTAGGTTGTTTATTTGAGATGTTTCTTGTTTCTTGAGGTATGATTGTATTGCCATAAGCTTCCCTCTTAGAACTGCTTTTGCTGCATCCCATAGGTTTTGGGTCATTGTGTTTTCATTGTCATTTGTTTCTAAGTATTTTTTTTATTTCCTCTTTGATTTCTTCAGTGATCTCTTATTTAGTAGTGTATTGTTTAGCCTCCATGTATTTGTATTTTTTACAGATTTTTTTTCCTGTAATCAATATCTAGTCTCATAGCATTGTGTTTGGAGAAGAAATTTGACGCAATTTTAGTTTTCTTAAATTTACCAAGGCTTGATTTGTGACCCAAGATATGATCTATCCTAGAGTATGTTCTGTGAGCACTTGAGAAGAAAATGTATTCTGTTGGTTTTGGATGGAATGTCCTATAAATATCAGTTAAGTTCATCTTGTTTAATGTATCATTTAAAGCTTCTGTTTCAGGCTTCCCTAGTTGTGCAGTGGTTAAGAATCTTCCTGCCAATGCAAGGGACACAGGTTCATGGCCTGGTCCAGGAAGATCCCACATACCTCAGAGCAACAAAGCCCACATGTGACAACTACTGAGACTGTGCTCTACAGCCTGTGCTCCACAACAAGAGAAGCCACATGAGAATCCCATGGGCACCACAAGGAAGAGGAGGCCCTGCTTGCCTGAAGACCTAATGCAGCCAAAAATCAATACATAAAATACGTAAAGCTCATGTTTCCTTATTTATTCTCATTTTGGATGATCTGTCCATTGGTGAAAGTGGGGTGCTAAAGTCCCCTTCTATGATTGTGTTACTGTCGATTTCTCCTTTTATAGTTGTTAGCTTTTGCCTTGTTTATTGAGGTGCTCCTATGTTGGGTGCATAAATATTTACAATTGTTATATCATCTTTTTGGATTGATCCCTTGATCTTTATGTAATGTCCTTCTTTGTCTCTTGTAATATTCTTTATTTTAAAGTCTGTTTTCTCTGATATGAGAATTGCTCCTTCGCTTTCTTTTGATTTCCATTTGCATGGTATATCTTTTTCCATCCCCTATCTTTCATTCTGTATGTGTCCCTAGTTCTGATGTGGGTCTCTTGTAGACAGCATATATACAAGTCTTGTTTTGTATCCATTCAGCCAGTTTATATCTTTTGGCTGGAGCATTTAGTCCATTTAAATTTAAGGTACTTATTGATATGTATGTTCCCATTACCATTTTCTTAATTGTTTTGGGTTTGTTTTTGTAGGTCTTTACCTTCCCTTGTGTTTCCTGCCTAGAGAAGTTCCTTTAGCATTTGTTGGAAAGCTGGTTTGGTGGTGCTGAATTCTGTTAAATTTTGCTTGTCTGTAAATGTTTTAATTTCTCCATCAAATCTGAATGAGATTCTTGCTGGATAATCTTGGTTGTTGGTTTTTCCCTTTCATCACTTTAAATATGTCCTACCACTCCTTTCTGACTTGCAGAGTTTCTGCTGAAAGATCAGCTGTTAACTTTATGTGGATTCCCTTGTACGTTATTTGTTGCTTTTCCCTTGCTGGTTTTAATACTTTTTCTTTGTATTTAATTTTTAATAGTTTGATTAATATGTGTCTTGGCATGTTTCTCCTTTGATTTATTCTGTATGGGACTCTCTGTACCTCCTGGACTTGATTGACTATTTCCTTTCCCATGTTAGGGAAGTTTTCAACTATAATCCCTTCGAATATTTTCTCAGTCCCTTTCTTTTTCTCTTTTTATTCTGGGACCCCTATAATTTGAATGTTGGTGCATTTAATGTTGTCTCCAAGGTCTCTGAGACGGTCCTCAATTCTTTTCATTCTTTTTTTCTTTATTCTGCTGTGTGGTAGTTATTTCCACTACTTTATCTTCTTACTTTATATCTTACTTTATCCACTACTTTATGGGTCACTTATCCATTCTTCTGCCTCAGTTATTCTGCTATTGATTCATTCTAGAGAATTTTTAACTTCATTTATTGTGTTGTTCATCATTGTTTGTTTGCTCTTTGTTTCTCCTAGGTCCTTGCTAAAAGTTTCTTGTATTTTCTCCATTCTATTTCCAATATTTTAGATCATCTTTACTATCATTATTCTGAATTCTTTTTCAGGTAGACTGCATATTTCCTCTTCATTTGTTTGGTCTGGTGGGCTTTTGCCTTGCTCCTTAATCTGCTGTGTGTTTCTTTCTCTTCTCATTTTCCTTAACTTCCTGTGTTTGGGGTCTCCTTTTCACAGGCTGCAGGTTCGTAGTGCCCATTGTTTTTGGTGTCTGTCCCCAGTGGCTAAGGTTGGTTCAGTGGTTTGTGTAGGTTTCCTTTTGGAGGGGACTGGTGCATGATTTCTTGTGTGTGAGGCTGGCTCTTGTCTTTCTAGTGGGCAGGACCACATCTGGTGGTGTGCTTTAGGTGTCTGTGACCTTAGTATGATTTTAGGCAGACTCTCAGCTAATGGGTGGGGCTGTGTTTCTGTCTTGCTAGTTGTTTGTCATTGGGTGTCCAGCACTGTAGCTTGCTCATTATTAGGTGGAGCTAGGTCTTAGCACTGAGATGGAGATTTCTGGGAGAGCTTTCACAGTTTTATATTATGTGGAGCCAGGAGGTCTCTGGTGGACCAATGTCCTGAACTTGGTTGGCTCTCCCACCTCAGAGGCACAGGACTGAACCCAGCCAGAGCACCAAGACCCTGTCAGCCACACAGCTTGTAAGAAGAGCAATAGAGTCCAGAGCTCCTTCTCTCACTCTCTACCTTGTAAGGACACAGCAAGAAGACAGCTCTCACCAGGAACTGAATCTGCCAGAATCTTGATCTTGAACTTGTGACCTCCAGAAATTTCTATCTCCCCCAGTTCACTGTGAGCTGCTGAAACCAGGGAACCATGTTTTATTCATCTTCCTCTTCCCCAGTTCACTTACCAAGCCTGGCCTGTACAGCATCACTGAAGAAAACCACAAACCAAAAACTTCTGAAAGTCAGTAACGAGAGGAGGTGGTTTCTGATTTTAAACTGGTTTGGTCTCTCTTCTGCGCCATGACTCCAGCATCCCCAGGTGAATCTGGGAACTCTCGTATGATTTTAAGTCTCTGTTTTTCTCTGCTGTTAAGATCTTTGTATCATTTAAATTTATATATCCAACCTGTAGATCAAAAACTATTACAGCATAATATGTAAATAAATATTTGTTGAATATATTAGTGGCAATATTATCTTACCTCTAAAAATAAGCTGGCAAAAGATAATTTAAGAATGTAGCAATGTACTCATTCCTGAATAATATAAGAAATCATTATATTATTATGACTACATCTTAAAATTTTGTATTCTATGAAGCTTAAAATGCCTATTTGCATACACAACCTAGCTATCTGAAATATATGAAATATGCATACAGACTTTGGAAAGGAAAAGCACAGCTGATTAAAAATATGATGTCTATGGAGGAATAATGTAGATGAAATGCAAATTTTAAAATATTAATTTTTCTGATAATACAAAGTTGGCAAAAGTTGTGAACAGCCTCCAAGGTACAAGGAAGGGATACATATCTTAAATATATTGCAAAAAATTACCTGAATTGAGATTAGTTCTAACATGTAGAATCAAGCTGCTAAGAGACCACATATTCATAGCCATTAGCAGCATAACTCTAGGATCTTACAGACAACATTCAAGTACCAGCCCGCCCATGGACTTGGATTTCTGACTTGGGGCAAAAGAAACCTTTAGAAATCCCAGTATCTTTCTCTCTAAGAAAGGGGTCATAGATATGCCTATCTCATTTGCTTAGATTTTAAACAGTAAGTATGTAAAGCACTTCAGCAGTTTTCTAGCCTATTATATAATATTAGCTATTGCTATTTTATTTTTACTTTTTAGATTAAAAATGTCAATCAGTAACCAATGACTGTGTTAGAAAAATGGGGAGGGCTTGGCTCTCAGATGAAACTGGAAGAGTATTGGCCTACAATGAAATGACTTAGATCACCTATAAAATAAGAATGCAGAAACAATTTTGAGCCAAGCACCTGTGTGAAAAGAATTCAAAACGGAGGCACCTTGGTAAACCCCTAATGATGGACCTTAGGTCTGTACAATTCAAGAAACAAAACTTAAGCTTAGCTTTTCTTCCCAAAGCCCTCATTTCCTTAAAGTCATATCAAACCAATGGTCAATCATATAATGATAAACAATCCTTGATGGAATTTTGGAAAGTCCCCAACCCAACCAATAAGAAGAGGCCCAACAACTATCTCTATTTTCTGCTTTTAGCCAGTAAATAGTTGGGCTTGCCCTGCTTTCAGCTGATCACCTAACTTTGTTTTTGATTTGCTTTGCCCCGTTCTCCAACTGTGGTACACTCAAATAAACTTAGAATTTGATGAAACTGAAGTAATTTTAGTTTTCTTTGACAGCTGGTACCAATCCCAGATAAGGAATTCCTTTATTCTAAAGAGACTATAAAAGTTTAGAAGTCAGTAACACAAAGCAAAACTAATAAATTTAATTTTAGAAATTATAAATTTTGTTCACAAAAAGTAACATATTTTATATCACACACACACACACACACACACACACATATATCTTTTTGTTTCTATGTTTATTTTTTCTATACCGTCTCCATGCAGGGACTTTGCTTCTCTAAAACATTATGTTGGATTTCACCAAGTGACTTGCTTTGGTCTTATGGTGGGTGGAAACTACCACACTGACCCTTGGCTTCAGTCTTGGCTTTGTGAACCTCTTGGAAAATGTGATGTTAACACATGGGATGTAAGCACAGGCTTGAAATGTTTTTAGGAGTGTGGATTTGCCCTCTGAGGTTCCTGCCATCAGCATAATAAGAACTTCTTCCCTGTTCCTTATGACATGGATCCAAAATGAAAATACAGAAAGCAGAAGTGAACCCAATTTGCCAATTCAAGCCAGACCCCACTGCTAGAAGAAGAGCTTTCTGACAGTCCAATCAGATTAACAAACCCCAGGCACCTAGCAGATTGACAAGATGGAATAAATGATTGGTATTTAAATGTACTGAATTTTGAAGTGCTTTCTTATGTAAGAATAGCGAATAACCAATAAATACTATCTGTTAAATAAATAAATTACAAGACATTTTATTACAGCATATGTGTCCTCTCTATATTGGCACAAATGAGCCTTGAGTATTTTATTAATCTTGTTAGGTGAAAGAGATACTGCAAATATGTAAATAATGTTGCCAAAGTAATGTAATAATGAATAAATATTAGACATAAAATGCTTTGAAATGTTAAAAGAACTTTATCAGTATGACAGCACCTGTACCATTTTCCCCAATAAGAAGATATTTATTGTATAAAAGATAACCATTACACACATGCAAACTATGCCCATAGCATGAAGGTAATATATGCATTCTCTGAACCTTCACATATAATGCCTTAAGTCATTAAGTCATGTCCTTCATTAAGAATCTTGAAGAGTTCTTTGACAACACATAGCCACTCCAGAAACAGCACACCAACCATTTATTCAAACAAGTGTTTATAAAAAGAAAATAATCCTCGTATTTAAAACTAAAATATTTTCACGTGTGCTTGCTTAGCTTTCTCCCAGGTTATACATTTTCCAAAAAGTGTGGCTACAAGTTTCTTCTAAATTTGTCACACAGACTTTAGAAAATAGGTTGTTAGTAAACACTATTCATTTAAGGATCTTTGGCATGAAACTGTTACTGCAACTTCTTAAGTTTCCCACATTGTAAACCTTGTCAGTTAAAACCAAAGGCATTCAATAGTTATGAATTAAGTGTTATATAAATTTTCAGTAAAGACTAAGTAGTTGATTACAAATAAAATCAAGATCCTTGCTGAGAACTGCCAAAGGCTTTTTTCTTTATAGGATGAAAGTTTATTATTTTTCCATGCTTTCTACATAAACTGGAGATGTTTCTTAGAACATGTCGCTCAAAATATCCACTAGACAGATTTTTTCCATGATAAGAATTAAACACATATCTAAATATCAGGTCAAGCCATTTGGATCTACTTGCAATGTCTCCTTAAGGTGGCCCTACACATTCTGTGTGCATTTCAATAAAAGAGAAAAACATTTCATTGTTGGAACTTTGGGGGACTATAGAGATGATTAGTTTAACCACAGTAATTTCACCAGAATTAATTATTTTCAATATTATAAACTATTAGGAAATTCACATTTACCTATTTCAAAAGTTCCAGTATATAAAATGTTCTATTCTCTTTCCTTTTTTCTTCCCAAAGAAATTCACCACACTATCAGTAATTATGAGTGAGTTGCTATGATTTATGAATATGGTACATTTTGAGATTAAGATCTTAAGTTTTCTTTAATATGTTTTTTTCCATATAATAGCTCTTATTTATGATTCTAAAATTCAAATAACCACTCTTTTTAAATCTGAAAGCACCTTTTCCACCACCTCATGAAAACTTGACTGTAAGTTGGAAAAGGGGTCAAGATTTTTGCTATTTTTTCCTCCTTTTGGTTTCAGACACACTTTCTACTTACATCAAAGGCCTTTTGGGAGAGATAACAATTTAGTAAATTAATGGAGCTCATATAACATAATTGCATTAAAATCTTCCACTATTCTCTTTTTTTCTCTATATAAATCTTCTTAGCTAACTATTCTGTAAAAATAAGTGAATAACAGCATCACTTCTGAAAAATGAGAATATCAGGAAAGGATAAACTGAATTTCACATATACAATTTATTTTTCAGGCATTTTAAGGAAAACAGATTTCTGCATTCTGGATCCATGGCATATGCATTGAGACTCAACTGTCTCATTTTTCTCCCAACATGGACATCTTTTTATTCATAGTGTGTTCTTCCTGTTCATAGCCATACCCTCGGTCTTCACCATTTGCCCCAAGTAGGTTGCTAATTTCCCTGACTCTTTCCTGTCCTTTTTGGGGGCATTTTTGCTCATTCTATCTCATAAGAATGGATATACAAGAGAAAACTGACAAGAGAAGAAAGAGGGAATACGAAGGGATTGGAAAAAAGGCTTATGTAAAGTTACCACATAGCAGATAAAAAATAATGTATATTTGACAGGACATAATATATAGTAGCAGTTCAAAAAAATCTGCTATGCAATTGTCAAAAACAACACAATGTTCAATTTATTTTGAGGCTTTGTAAATTTTTTTTCTCTTTTAGACAAGAAACCTCTAAAATAATAAAGAGTAAAGCTTAGCAAAGCTAGTAGCTCCTTCCATAGGAGAGTTTTACTAATAGCAAATCAGACTGTGCCACCTCTAATTCCCATGACCATTTTAAACACATTTCTTCAAAGTGAACAAATTCATCTTCGCCTATAATTAATAATTGTTTGGCATACCTCCAGGCTTAACTATTTTCTTTACTCATCAACCTCACACTAGTTATTCTAGCCCACAAGTGATCTTAATGAACTTTCATGACACTTCTGTTTGTTAACAAAAGATTAAGTATTAAATTAGTCTCAATTAACTGTATGTGCCTCAAGTTTTTTGCACACACTATACACAACAGAGCCAACACTCAATGCCCTTTTGAAACCAGCCCTCATTATTTTATTCCCTGTGCTTATTTTCTCTTGATTGCAGGTTCCCTATATGCTACTTTTTTATGCCATCTGACCACATCTATAGACATCTGGATAATATATGTAGACTCCTTAGAATCATCTTGATCAACTGGACATTTACTTTGTGTACAGAAAAGATGCACTCACCTCCTCGGTGTCTAACCATCCTCTCATCTTTTTTTGTTTCGTGGAACAACTTTAAAGTGAAAACATCTGACTTTTCTCCTTTATGGGTCTTTGGGGGTTTGTATTGTAAATTTCAATGGAGACAATGCTTTTGAATTGTAAATTATTTGAACAAGGTACTGAGAATTTTTTTTAAAAGGTACAATAAAATTAGTATTGACTAGATAGCAATGCTATTGACTATTGCTATTGATAGCAATACTATTGACTAGATAGTGCTATGCTCTTCTGAATATTAGAAGTTTTGTCATGTCAGTATTAAGATAACATAGAGTATACACCACTACAGTAAAGTCTAAATATTTATTGGGTGAATAATTAAAAAGTCTAACAGTTTGATACCACCTCTTATATCAGACTATAAATCAGGTATACTTTCAAGTTTAAGTGATAACACATTTTACTTAAGCAATAGTCAACTCTATCAAACTAAAATAAGGCACACAATCCAAACCATGACTCAGGGTCTGTAAATTAATTAAATCTGAGAGGCAGTGAAAAGTTTTACATGTAGCAAAATATTAACTCATCTCCAAGTAATAAAAATAATAAAAAGTTTCAATTACTTTTTGTGTTCCTTAATTCATCCACTCATACATTTTTTACACAGATAACTCTCAGGAATGAACACAACAAATGAACTAGAAAAGGTGTGTAGTGTTGTATAAACTATCTGCCAGACCTAAATGCTGGTCACTTCCAGGCAAGTCCTACAGCCAGTTTTAATGGTTGGTGAGAACCAGTTTAAATTTAAGGAATTTTTAAAGCTAGTTAATAAAACAATTGTTAAAAATTAAAATATATAAGTTTCCAATTAAAAATATATTAAAAAGTAGTCCATATTCAAAACACATCACTTCCTATTTACTTACAATATTTTTCTATTACATGAAGCTTTCAGATTTTTTTGCATCTATTGTTTCTATATTGTGGAAACATTATAAAATGGTGTACTACTGCACATATTTTTCCAAGAACATTCAGCAGTATATTTCTAGCTAACAACTGGACATGGTGGGAATACTGTCACCACACAAATTGATAAATTCCAAAATTCAGGGACCCTTCTGCCACTCAAATAGCTAAAATCAGAAATGGAGGGAAGGACATTACTAACAACCTTACAGAAATAAAATGGAATATAAGACAATACAATGAACAACAGTGTGTCAATAAATTAGATAACTTAGAAAAAATAAACAAATTTCTAGAAAGGCCAAACTATTGAAACTGATTAAAGAAAAAGTAAAAATAATAGAACTAGAGCAATAAAGAGGTTGAAATAGTAATCAAAAAAATTACCTACAGAGGAAATCCCAATCCCAGATGGCTTCACTGGTGAATGCTACCATACGTGCAATGAAGAATTAATAGCAACTCTTCACAAATTTTTCCAACAATTATTACAGAAAGGGGTACTTTCCAAATCATTCCATGAGATGAGTATTATCCTTGTATCAAAACCAAAGATATCACAAGAAAATAGAGCTATAGTTCAATATACTTTATTAATATTGAAACAAATGTTCTCAACAAAGTATTAGCAAACTGAAATAGCAAATTATAAAAAGGATTATACATCATAACCAGGTGGGTATTATTACAAGAATGCAAGATCAGAGTAACATTTGAACATGTACATCTTATCAGTAGAATAAAGGACAAAAACCACATAACAAACTTGATAGACCCAAAATATTATTTTTCATAATTTGCATCCTTTATTAATAAAACCAGTCAAGAAACTATGAAAGAAGGAAAATTTCTCAACCTGATCAAGAGCATTTTTGAAGAACACACAGCTAACATCATACATAATAGTAAGAGATTGGATGCTTTCCTCCTAAAATCAGGAACAAAAAAATGATGTACACTTTTGTCATTCCTATTTAACATAATGTTCTGGAGGTTCTAATCAGGACAATTAGGACAAAAAATAATTGAAGTAAAAATCATGCATATTGGACAGGAAGAATGAAAACTATCTCTTTTTTCAGACTACAAGATCTTTCATATAAATCTGAAGGAATCCACAAAATAATTATTAGAAATAGTAAACAAGTTTAGAAAGGTAGCACCATCAAAATTAATATACAAAAATCTATACAATTACAATGAACAATACAGAAGGAAATTAAGAAAACAAATCCATTTACAATAGTATAAGAAAGAATAAAATGTTTAGAAATAAATTTAACAAATGAAGGGCAAAATTATAAAAAACATTGAAAAATCAAAGAGATTCTAAATAATCAGAAATAAATCTCAAATTCATGAATTAGAATACTTACTATTGTTAAGATTGACCTACAAATTGTCTACAGGTTTAACACAATTTCTATCAGAATCCCAGCTACCTTCTTTGCAAAAATTGACACACTAATCCTAAAATTCATACAGAAATGTACTGAATCCAGAATTGCTAACATAACATTGAAAAACAAAAACAAAGTTGGAGGACTCACAGTTCCTAATTCAAAGGCTTACTACACAAATACAGTAGTAAAGACAGTGTAGTATTGACAATGAAAGAGACATAAAATAGAATTGAAAGTCCAGAACAAACCTTTATATCTACAATAAATTGATTTCTTCAGTTTATTGAGGTAAATTGACAAATAAAATTTAAATATACTTAAAGTGTACAATGTGAAAATTTGATATACATATACATTGTGAAAGGATTTTCAACAAATGGTGTTGGATCATCTGAATATACAAATGCAAAATAATTTAGATGGGGGCTTCCCTGGTGGTACAGTGGTTGGGAGTCTGCCTGCCGATGCAGGGGACACAGGTTTGTGCCCCGGTCCAGGATGATCCCACATACTGTGGAGCGGCTGGGCCCATGGGCCATGGCCGCTGAGCCTGTGCATCTAGAGTCTGTGCTCTACAATGGGAGAGGTCACAATGGTGAGAGACCCATGAACCACAAAAAAAATAAATAAATAATAATAATTTAAATGAACCCCCTACCTCACACCATACAGGAAAGTTAAGGGAAAAAAATGGATAAGAAGCTTAAATGTAACAGCTAAAAGTATAAACATTTTAGAAGAAAAAAGAGGGTTAAATTTTTGTCAGCTTGGATTTGGTAGGATGTTTAAATAAGACTCCAAATGCACAGGCAGCACAGGCAACAAAACAATAAAAATAGATAAATTATGTTTCATCATCTAAATTGAAACATACACTTCATAGGACACCATAAAAAAAGTGAAAAGATAACCCACTGAAAGGGGTTATATTTTCAAATCAAATATCTGATAAAGAACTTGTATCTAGAAAACATAACAATGCCTACAGATTAATAAAGGAAAATAACCCTATTTAAAGGTGGTAAAGGATCTGAATAGATATTTCTACAAAGAAGACATAAAATAGCAAATAAGCACATAAACGAATGCTCAACATCATTAACCATCAGGAAAAATGCAAATCAAAACCACAATGAGACACCACTACACACACCCTAGGATAAGTGTTAATAAGGATATGAAGAAATTGAAACCCTCATACATTATTGATGGAAATTTAAAATTATACAACTCCTCTGGAATATAGTGGTATTTCTTCCAAAAGTTAAACATAGAGTTACCATTTGATGCAGAAATTATATTTTTTGGTATTCAAGATAATTGAAAACACATGACCATACAAATACTTTTACATGAATGTTCATAGCAATATTATTTGAAACAGGCAAAAATGAAATATATACCAAGTTCTATCAACTGTTGAGTTAAACAAAAATTGCTATAGCCATACAATGAAATATTATTCTGTCATAAAAAATAATGAAGTACCTATTCATGGTGGATGAACCTTGAAAAGATACTAAGGGAAATAAGCCAGACATAAAACGTCATGTACTATATTGTATATATGTATCACATGTTATATGATTACATTTACATATGTTAATGAGCATTTCAGAAAGGGAGACTTGATTGAAATAAAGAAGTGTTAATTTGGGTTTGTTAGGAGTGTAGCCTGGGAGACAAAGACTAAAAAGCATCTGAATTGTGTTCTTCTGGATTACAAAATGCAGGAATCTTATAAAGGCAAAAAGTTGCAAGGCTTTGCAAGGTGCTTAGTTACACAAGTTGTTTCTCAAGAACTGTAATTGGAGCTGGCAATTAGTAAGTGTGCTTGTTAAGTAAGGATTCATAGTGGTCTGAAATAGTTTCATAGTTACAAGGGTGTCATTGAGACCATAAGGTTGCAGCTGGCAGATGCTGTTCTGAATATGGCTGGTGGTGTCCTTGGATCTGGTACAGTTAAGAAAGTTCAAGTTCTCAGTGGTGTGGGGATGACTAAGACCAGATCCTCAATGGCTGTCTGACTCTATTTTTGCATTCCTGAACTGTGCTTAGTCCACTATGATATCAGTTTGGCATCATATGAAATTTCCAGAATAGGCAAATTTATGGAGACAGAAAATAAGTTAGTAATTGACTAGGGTTGGGATCACTGGGGAACTATGGGGTGATGACTAATGGGTAAAGGATTTCTTTTTGGAGTGACACGAGTATTCTAAAATGGATTGCGGTGGTGGTTGTACAATTATGTGAATATACAAAAATCAGAAAATTGTACATGTTAAATTTGTAAGTTATATCTCAGTAAATCCATTATCAACAACAAAAAACTATGTAAGCAGCTAGTTTTTGCCTTCTTCCCTCTGCTTCTGAAAAATAATTTCATATTTGTCAGAAATGTAAAACTGCAATTTTTAAAACATTCTTTTATGGAATGTATTTTTCTGATTATAGTTAGCTGCTTTTATGAAAAAAATATGTATTTAAAGAGATCATTAAAGTACTGGTTTAAGGCTGTCTTAGTTTTGACTGTTTAAGAGAATTTTCTGTAATATTTGCTGCCTCGTTTTAGGAGTTTCTTTCAATTCTCTTTGTGTTTGCTGTGCATTGTTTAATTCTTGATGTGTGACTACTTTAAGACTTCCACAACATTGGGAATACTGCTAATTTCACAAATCTGGATGTAACTAATTCACAAAATTACGAGCAGTGTTTAGTTGTTCTCACTCCCTTCCACAATTTTAGTAATCTCTATAACAGAACATGAATATAATTAACTATTCTTTTGTTCAAAATATTCACAGCATTTTCTTATCCGCTCCGCCTCTTCCCCCTTATCTTTAGTGAAGTGAGACTATCAACTGATATCTGGCTTTTGTTCACATCTTATTAAAATAACAGTAGAAAATCTTTGTCCAAGACATAACTTGCATTGATATTTGAGACAGTTTAGTAAAGAGGAAAAATTGTCTATACAAAAATGATTTGAAGCTGATACATACACATCCAAATTAAAAACTCTGTTTATTACTATGGAGAGCATTTTAAAATCAATGAATAACCATCTCTTGGGCTGGCAACCAAGATGGCGAGTAAAAAGACCCTGAGTTCATCCCCTCTCACAGGCACATGGAAACAAAAAAATATTTGTAAAACAACCATCGGTGAAAAAGCCTGAAGCCTACCAGAAAAGTTCTTCTACAGCTAAAGATATAAAAAGATGGGTAAGAGGAGTGGAGTCACTATATAATCAAGTCCCATACCCGAGGGTCAGTGACCCACAAATGGGATAATAATTGCAATTGCAGACATTCTCCCAAAGGAGGTCCAAGCCCCATGTCGAGCTCCCCAGCTCTGGGGCCCTAGGGTGGGAAGATGAGTCCCCAGAACATTTGGTTTTGAAGGCCAGTGGGGCTTAATTTCAGTAGTCTCAGAGGGCTAGGGGAAATAGAAACTTAATTCTTAAAGGAAAGTGTGCACACAAAATCTCACATCCTCCAGGGCTCAGGAAAGAAGCAGTAATTTCATAGGAGCCTGGGTCAGACCTACCTTCTCATACTGGACAGTGTCCTGAAGAGGCAGGAGGTACTTGCAGTTCACCCGGAGTACATAGATACTGGTGGCAACTATTTTGGGGATTGTTCTACCACATGAACAATGATGCTGGCAAACACTATTTTGAAATCCACTCTCTAGCTTATTAGCCCAGGACCCAGCCTTGTCCTGGCCTGGTAGCTTGTATCCAAATACCAGTGCTGGGGTGTGTCAGTCTAAGCAACTAACTAGGTATGGATACAGCCCATCCACTAGGAAACAGGCTGCATTAAGAGCCCCTGAGTGCATAGCCACTGTTGGACATGGCCCTGCCTACAGAGGGCCCAGGACCCAACATGATATGCCAGGGCACAGGCACTAGAGGGAGAACACCCAGTGCCTTACTTCCAAAGATCATGGGACCTGCTCCACACACCATGGGGCAGGCACCAGCCTTAGAACCCCCTGGGCCCTAACCCCACCATCCAAGAAGTCTACTCTACCCCTAGGGCCAGTTTTACCCACAAACAGGCAGACACCAGCTGCAAGAAAACTGCAACCCAGTAGCCTGTGGACAAAACCCATCCACTAACAGGCCAGATCCATCCCTGGGACTGAATGGGCCTTGGCCCCACCCAATACCAGGCCCACACAAGCTTTGGGACACCCTAGATCCCAACTATGTCAGAAACTGACTATGTCAGAAACTAACTATATCAGAAGCTGGGCCCACCCACCAGCAATCCAACAACATTTCTGCATACGTGAGATATGCAATCAGACCCCAGGACTGGGTCTGCTCACCAGTAAGTTAGCACTAGCCCCAGGACCTCGTTTCACACGCCAGTGAGCAGGCAACAGCCCTGGGGTCTCCTGGATCCTGACCTCACCCACCAGTAAGCCAACAAGAGACTCAGGGCCCCTCCAGGGTTCCAGTCAGCTACCTCATGATCCAGTCCTACCAACCAGAGGCTGGCAGCCTCTAAACAAGTTGCGGCCTGGGAACCGAACAGACTAGGGGCCAACCAAACCTATCAGACTGCTCACAGTGTCAGCCTAACACAAGAAAGACACACACAAGTCTTATAGGGGGAACTTCTAGAGCATATAGCTCTGGTGATGAGAGGGGAGTTCATTGCTGGGATGCACAGAAATACTACAAACGGCCATGTCTCCAAGGTCAGAAAACTTAATCAATCAACCTACTAGATACATAAGAATAAAAACAGCAACTTAGGCAAAATGAGGCAGCAGAGGAACAGGTTCTAAATGAAAGGACAAGATGAAACCCCAGGAGAGAACTAAGTGAAGTAGAGATAAGCAATCTACCTGAGAAAGAGTTGAGGGCAATGATCATAAAAACGATCAAAGAACTCAGGAGAGGAATGGATGAACATAGTGAGAAGTAAGCAGTTTTTAGCAAAGAGTTAGAAAACATAAAGAACAATCAAACATAGATAAAGAAAGAATACAACAACTGAAATGAAAAATACACTAGAAGGCATCAACAGTAGACAAAATAATACAGAGATCAGTGAGCTGAAAGACATAGTAGTGGAAATCAGTGATGCTAAACAGAAAAAAAGAAAAATGAATGAAAAGAAATGAGAACAGTTTAAGAGACCTCTGGAACAAGATTAAGCACACTAATATTCACATTGTAGGGGTCCCCTAAGGAGAAGAGAGTAAAGGGTTGAGAACATATTTGAAGACATAATAGCTGAAAACTTCCTTAACCTATGAAAAGAAACAGAAATCCAAATCCAAGAAGCACAGAGAGTCCCATATAAGAATAACTCAAAGATGAACACACCATGATGTATTATAATTAAAATGGTAAAATTAAAGATAAAGAGAGAATATTAACAGCAGCAAGGGAAAAGCAACAATTTATATACAAGGGAACTCCCATAAGGATGTCAGCTGACTTTCTTTAAAAGGAAACTTTTTTATAAAGTTTTTAAGGAGTTTCTTTCTTTAAAAAAAAAAAAAAGTCTGCAGGCCAGAAAGATGAGGCATGATGTATTTAAAGTGATGAAAGGGAAACACCTACAACAAAAATACTCTACCTGGCAAGTCTCTCATTCAAAGTTAATGGCGGGCTCAAAAGCTTTACAGACAAGCAAAAGCTAAAAGAGTTCAGCACCACCAAACCACATTTATAAGAAATGTTAAAGGGACTACTCTAAGGAAAAAGAAAAGACCACAACTAGAAACATAATAATTAGGGAAGAAAAAAAAAAAAAACTCATCTGTAAAGTCAAATACAGGGTGAAGTTATGAAACCATCCATGAACAAATCTAGTAAGAATATTAAAAGAAAAAATTAGGAAAATCATTCATATACACATTAAGCAGTTAGGGGATACACAAACTATTAGATGTAAAATATAATATCAAAAGTGTAATCATGAGGGGAGGGGAGTACAAATGCTGAGGGGTTGTTAAAATGCATTTGAAATGAAGAGATCAGCAACTCAAAGCAATCATGTATATATACCGATTTTTATATATAAACCTCATGGTAATGACAAACAAAAATTCTACAGAATATACATACATGAAAAAGAAAAAAGAATCCAAACATATCACTAAAGATAGTCATCAGAAAAGAGAAGAAAAGGACAAAAAAGACCTATAAAACCACCCCCAAATAAATAACATAATGGCAATAAGAATATACATATCAACAATTAGTTTAAGTGTAAATGGACTAAACACTCTAACCAAAAGACATAGAAGAGCTCAATGGATACTAAAACAAGACCCATATATCCATATATAAGCTGCCTACAAGAGACTCACTTCAGGTCTAAAGACACACACTGCAAGTGAGAGAATGGAAAAGGTATCCCATGCAAATGGGATTAAAAGAAACCTGGTGTAGCAATATTTATATAAGAAAAAATAGACTTTAAAATAAGAATGTTACTAGAGACGAAGAAGGATATTACATAATGATCAAGGGATCAATCCAATAAGAAGATAATATATAATATATATGCAACAGCATAGAAGTACTTAAATACATCAAGCAAATATTAACAGAAATTAAGGGAGAAACTGAAGTAATCCAATAATAATAGGGACTTTAACAACCCACTTACATCAATGGATAGATCATCCAGGCAGAAAAAAAATAAGGAAACATTGGCCTTAAATGACTCACTAGACCAGATTGAGTTAATAGATTTATACAGAGCATTTCATCCAAAAACAGCAGAATACACATTCTTTTCAAGTGCATATGGAACATTTTCCAGGATAGATCACATGCTAGGCCATAAAACAAGCCTCAGTAAATTTAAGAAAATTGAACTCATATCAACCATCTTTTCTGACTACAGTACTATGAGACTAGAAATCAACTACAAGGAAAAACTGCAAAAAATACAAACACATGAAGACTAAACAAAATGTTACTAAACAACCAATGGATCACTGAAGAAATCAAAGAAAAGAATAAAAAAGTACCTGGAGACAAATAAAAATGGAAACACAAAAATTCAAATTTTATAAGATGCAGAAAAAAATAGTTCTAAGAGGGAAATTTATAGCAATACAAGTTTACCTCAGGGAAAATAAATCTTAAGTTAACAACCTAACCTTACACCAAAAGGATGTAGAAAAAGAAGAACACACAAAATCCAAAGTTAATTATGGAAAGAAAACATACAGGTCAAATCAGAAATAAAATATAGAGTTAAAAAAGAATAGGATCAATGAAACTAAGTGCTAGTTCTTTGAAAATATAAACACAATTAATAAAACTTTAGCCAGAATCATCAAGAAAGAAAAGAGAGAGCACAAATCATAAAAGCAGAAATGAAAAACAAGTTACAACTGACACAACAGAAATACAAAGGATCATAAGAGACTACTAGAAACAACTAAACACCAATAAAATGGACAACCTAGAATATATGGACAAATTTCTAGAAATCTGCAATCTCCCAAGACTGAATCAGGAAGAAGTAAAAAATATGGACAGACCCATTGCCAGCAGTGAAACTGAACCAGTAATAAAACAACTCCAACAAACAAAATTCCAGGACCAGATGGCTTTACATGTAAATTCTTCCAATCCTTCAAAGAAGAGTTAACACCTATTTTCAAACTAATCTAAAAATTTTCAGAGGCAGGAATGCTGCTGATTTCACTCTATGAGACCAGCAACACCCTGATAACAAAACCAGACAGATACCACAAAAAAAAAAAAAAAAAAAGAAAAGAAAATCACAGGCCAATATCACTGACGAACATGATGCAAAAATCCTCAACAGAATATTAGCAAACCAAATTCACCAATACTTGAAAAGGTTCATACATCAAGATCAAATGGGATTTAACCCAGATATGCAAGGATTTTTCAATATCCATCAATAAATCAACGTGATACATCGCTTTAACAAGTTGAAGAATGAAAATCATATGATCCCCTAAAAAGATGCAAAAAAATATTTAACAAAATTCAACATCCATTTATGATAAAAACTCTCCACAAAATGGGTGTAGAGGGAATATTCAACATAATAAAGGTCACATATGACAAGCACACAGCTAATATCATGCTCAGCAGTGAAAAGTTGAAAGCATTTATTGTGAGATCAGGAACAAGATAAGGAGGACTAATGTAACCACTTTTATTCAACATAGTATTGGAAGGCCTAGTCACTGCAATCAGACAAGGAAAGAAATAAAAGAAATCCATAATGTAAAGGAAGAAGTAAAACTGTCACTATCTGTGGAACACATGATACTATACATAGAAAATTCTAAAGACAACACCAGAAAACTATTAGAGCTCATAAATGAATTTAGTAAAATTTCAGGATACACAATTAATATACAGAACTATGTATATACTACTATGTATAGTATAGTATACACTATGTATATACTATACAGTATATACTATGTAATATATACTATGTATATACTATACTATATACTATACTGGTATAGTATATACTGTGAATATACTATACTAGTATAGTATATACTATACTAATAAGCAGAACTATGCTGCATTTCTATACACTCACAATGAACTATCAGAAAGAGAAATTAAAGAAAAAATTCAATTTATAATCTCATCAAAAAGAATAAAATACCTATGAATAAACCTACCTACAGAAGGTACAAACCTGTACACAGAAAAATCTAGTAATACATTGATGAAAGAAATTGAAGATAACACAAAAAGATGAAAAGGTATACCATGTTTATGATTTGGAAGAATTTATATTGTTAAAAAGACAATACTACCAAAGGCAACCTACAGATTCAATGTAATCCTTATCAAATACCAAGGGCATTTTTACACAGAACTAGAACAAATAATTCTAAATATTCTGTGGAAATAAAAAATACCCCAGAGAGGGGGAAGATGGTGGAAGAGTAAGACACAGAGATCACCTTCCTCCCCACAGATACATCAGAAATACATCTACACATGGAACAACTCCTAAAGAACACCTACTGAACGCTGGCAGAAGACCTCAGACCTCCCAAAAGGCAAGAAATTCCCCACGTGCCTGGGTAGGGCAAAAGAAAAAAGAATAAACAGAGACAAAAGAATAGGGACGGGACCTGCACCAGTGGGAGGGAGCCGTGAAGGAGGAAAGGTTTCCACACAACAGAAGCCCCTTCACTGGTGGAGACTGAGGGTGGTGGAGGCGGGTAGCTTCCCTGGCCTCTGCTGCTGCAGGCTCGCCCCGCATTTCGTACCCCTCCCTCCCCCTGGCCTGAGTGAGCAAGAGCCCCCGAACCAGTGGCTCCTTTAACCCCGTCCTGTCTGAGCAAAGAACAGATGCCCTCCAGCGACCTACATGCAGAGGCGGGGCCAAATCCAAACTTGAACCCCAGGAGCTGTGCGATCAAAGAAGAGAAAGGTAAATTACTCCCAGGAGCCTCAGGAGCAGCGGATTAAGCTCCACAGTCAACTTGATGGACCCTGCATCTGAGGGATACCTAAATGGACAATGAATCATCCCAAATTGAGGAGGTGGACTTTGAGAGCAAGATTTATTATTTTTTCCCCTTTTCCTCTTTTTGTGAGTGTGTATGTGTATGCTTCTGTGTGAGATTTTGTCTGTATAGCTTTGCTTTCACCATTTGTTCTAGGGTTCTTTCCGTCCATTTTGGGTTTTTTTTTCTACTTTTTAAAAAAAAAATTTTCTCTTAATAATTTTTTTTATTTTAATAACTTTATTTTATTTTACCTTACTTTACTTTGTTTTATGTTATCCTCTTTCTTTCTTTCTTTCTTTCTTTCGTTCTTTCTTTCGTTCTTTCTTTCTTTCTTTCTTTCTACTTTTTCTCCCTTTTATTCTAAGCCATGTGGATGAAAGGCTCTGGGTGCTCCAGCCAGGAGTCAGTGCTGTGTCTCTGAGGTGGGAGATCCAACTTCAGGACACTGGTCCACAAGAGACCTCCCAGCTCCACGCAATATAAAATGGCAAAAATCTCCAAGAGACTCCATCTCAACACCAACACCCAGCTTCACTCAATGATCAGCAAGCTACAGTGCTGAACACCCTATGCCAAACAACTAGCAAGACAGGAACACAACCTCACACATTAG
>NW_021703775.1:17054669-17104095 GCF_005190385.1 Monodon monoceros
AACCCAATCTAAAAATGGGCAGAAGACCTAAATAGACATTTCTCCAAGGAAGATATACAGACTGCCAACAAACACATGAAAGAATGTTCAACATCATTAATCATTAGAGAAATGCAAATCAAAACTACAATGAGATATCATCTCATTGTCAGAATGGCCATCATCAAAAAATCTAGAAACAATAAATGCTGGAGAGGGTGTAGAGAAAAGGGAACACTCTTGCACTGCTGGTGGGAATGTGATTTGGTTCAGCCACTATGGAGAACAGTATGGAGGTTCCTTAAAAATCTACAAATAAAACTACCATATGACCCAGCAATCCCACTACTGGACATATACCCTGAGAAAACCATAATTCAAAAATAGTCATGTATCAAAATGTTCATTGCAGTTCTATTTACAATAGCCACGAGATGGAAGCAACCTACATGTCCATCATCGGATGAATGGATAAAGAAGATGTGGCACATATATACAATGGAATATTACTCAGCCATAAAAATAAATGAAATTGAGCTATTTGTAATGAGGTGGATAGACCTAGAGTCTGTCATACAGAGTGAAGTAAGTCAGAAAGAAAAAGACAAATACCGTATGCTAACACATATATATGGAATTCAAGAAAAAAAACATGTCATGAAGAACCTAGGGGTAAGACAGGAATAAAGACACAGGCCTACTGGAGAACGGACTTGAGGATATGGGGAGGGGGAAGGGTGAGCTGTGACAGGGCGAGAGAGAGCCATGGACATATACACACTAACAAACGTAAGGTAGATAGCTAGTGGGAAGCAGCCGCATGGCACAGGGATATCGGCTCGGTGCTTTGTGACAGCCTGGAGGGGTGGGATAGGGAGGGTGGGAGGGAGGGAGACGCAAGAGGGAAGAGATATGGGAACATATGTATATGTATAACTGATTCAGTTTGTTATAAAGCAGAAACTAACACACCATTGTAAAGCAATTATACCCCAACAAAGATGTTAAAAAAAAAAAAAAGGGGGAATGATCACTGTCAGGTCAGCAAAGAAATCTGAGAAATAGAAGTCTAGCTTGATATCAATAAAATGACACTTCAAGAGAAAAAAAAAAAAAAAGTTAATGAGTCTTTCAGGAAATTCCAGTAATAAAGTTTAAAGTTATTTTCTTGGGCCACAATCTTCTGGAATTTTTAATAAAATTATGCTAAAGAAAACAATGGGACAATAAAGGCATATTAATGTAGAGAGCAAGCTGAGGGCAGATAATTCTTGTTCTCTATTGTTTTAACATCTTCACAGAAAAGGGCCATTTGAATTTGCTCTTGCATCTTTGAGCCAGATTATAAATGAGAATTAAAAGGGCAGAGGTAATTATACCTATTTCTTTGTGAAAAAAAAAGAGAAGAAATGGATTGAGATTTATGTTTTCAGAGAGAGGTGACAGATTGATATATTAAGGGTGTACTATGAAATAAAACAAGGATAAAACATTAATGAAAAAAAATTGATGTCATGTAGTAAGAAATGGAAATTTTTTACTAAATCAAACAAAGGCAAAATTCAGAACATAGGCTATAAGGTACCTGAAAATACAAAATATAATAATTAAATCATATTCAAGTAGCAGTTGGTAAATATCAAGTTTAAGACAGGAAGATATATGATAAGTACCTAAGTTACATTGGTTCATGCTGGTTTCATCATACTCAATTTTTTTTTTAAACAATAGAAATATATATTCCATAATCAAAAACCATGTTATACATATATCTGTGTGTATATATATATGTATATCGCCATATTCAATTCAATAAATTTTCAATAAAACTTAACTCATTAATTTTATTATTATGTTATTATTTATGCTTATGTTTTTTGGTGAGCATCAGTCACAATTAAGAGAAAAAATATGGGATTCCTCCTAAAGAATCAAGATTTTGAAATCAAGCATAATTTGCTTATTGTGCTCCCAGATACATGAATGAAGTCCTTACCTATAAAAATTTCATGTTTTCTAGAATCTTAAGATAATTATATTCATCTTTGTCTATTTATGTCCCATTGATTACTATCAGGTTTTGGACTTGTAAGATAATTCAGGAAATATTATGATACCAATTGTGGGGATTTTGCTCATTTAGCTGCAAAGCTTTCAACGCTCAGAGTGGGAAATGCATAACAAAATATGCCAACATGAAAAAGATGTAATAAGAACACTGAAAATTTCCCAAAGGAGCAAATTTTGAAACTGGAGTGCAGATATCCTTTGCCTTCTTGTTGCTCTTCTTGCCTCTAGAGTCTGGATAATGATTCCTTTTTGGTACATTTGATAGAGAACAACATTTTAAAACCCAGGAGGATTATAGTAGTATTCACATGTAGTTTTTGAAGAATCTTAATGATTCACTAAAGACCTCTTGGTGTCATGTTTTGGTGCTGCCCTCAGCTGACATCAGTTTGTAGGTCATCATATTAAACATCTCTGTGATAGAGACCGAACCTCCAAGTGATAAGGAACTGTTTGGAAAGATATGTGGGTGTGGACCAAGAAGATGTGTTGATCTTAAGTCACAAGAGATACTAGATTTAAGGGTTGTTGAGTATGGGCCAAATTTTTGAGTGAGTCAAGTTCTTAAAGGCCAAATTGCAGGGCCTTCAAGTTTGAATAGGGAGGGTGGGTCCTGTGGCCTGCTGGGGAATTACATTTTCTCTGTTGCTGGATAAAAAAAAAAAAAAATGAGTGTCATTATTGTAGCATGTTGTAGAATCATCTCTTCTTTGCTTATAAGTAACAAAGTTCTCTCATAGCACACTAGGACCCAGAAAGAGGTAAGGAATAACACAGACTGTTCAGACACCCACGAGATAGAATTCTGCACAGTATTTGTGGAAGGTTGGAATTTGATGAGCCTTTCATTTTAAGAAAGAGATACTACTGCAGTATGAGAAAATATAAAACAAATTGATCTTAAAAAACAAAACAAACAAACATAACACAACAACTGGAGACCTCAAATCTTTTCAAATGTATTTCTAAAACAGGGCAAATCAAATAAATATCTCACCAGTGCTTTTCTATAGTTTTTTTCAAGCATTTCCAACATTCTTAAAGAAAATTGAAAGGGTCAAGAACAAGTCAGGAACATTTCCAAAATTAGCAGGTAAATAAAATTATCCTATTACCTGTCAAAGTTTATTATGAAGCTCAGTGTAATTAGTTCTAGGAATTAAAAATTTTGTAATATTTGAATCAATAATGGAAAGGATGAATAGGCCAGAAACAGACTCATGATGACAAAGACAATTATACATATTTCAGAGGAATGTAGTCTATTCAATAAACAGATTTCTAGTGTTGGAAAGAACTTCTTATGCTGGATGAAAATACTTTTCATTCCTGATATTATATTAAAAAATTCAATGTCAACTTTTCATGACTCTCCATGGATTTAAACACATGGAATTTAAGAGCTTCAGTCCCACATTGTCATGAGTATACAACCTTATCACTAAGTTGAGAACCTGGACATTTTCTGTGGGAAACAATGATAAATGCCGAGTTTCTAAAATTGTTTATTTGCTATGAAAATTCGTATTGGTATTCTTCTTTATTTTTCTTCTGAGTTTAAATAATTAGCCAGCATTTGAAGAAATCATATCTAAAACTCATTTTCTCTTTAGTTGGGTCAATAAAGTAGAGCTCCCGAGTGAGCAAATATTTGGTCACTGCAAGAAGGCATGGATCAAAATTCCCAGGTTTGTTTGTTTTTTCAACCCTTTAAGCAAACTAATTTCATTTGGATGTTACCTAGAAACCCATTCTAATGCTCAGCCTTTCTCCCTGGCCATGAGTAAAAAGTGGTGAGTAAAGACAAGATTACATACATAATCTTTATATAATCATTTAGAACAGAGCTGGTTTCAAACTCCAGAGCCTTTATAAGAGTACTTATTTAACTCTTATGTTTCAATCCTGGTCTCAGTATTTGTAGGCTTGCAAAACCAAGAAAGTCCCTTATTCACTCAGTTTAAGTGTCTGCCTCTGTAGAATACTAATTATAATACCAATTGTACAGTGAGGATTAAATGAGATGATATGTGTGAACATTGTGGTCATCAATGAAATGCTTTCCAAATATGCGAGATGTGACGTTTATGGTACACACAGGGGAGACCTTTAATAGATGTAGCAATAGATCGAGTGATAACAGAGAACCAACTGTGGATGGGATTACTATCAGAGGGAATACCACTGCACTCAGTAGAAAGACACATGTTGTCAAATGTCCTCCTCTTTAGGCATTTCTGTAAGATAAGCAATTTGGGTTGCTGGGCAGAAAAAGCACCCTTATCACTTATGATTATATTTTGCCTGCACACCAAGTGAAGTTTTTAATATTTTTTTCAGTAAGTCTAAGGGATTATCTATAAACTTAATGCCTATTTTGAAATGTATAATATTAAATAAATCTGTCACTAAAAACAGAAATTAAATTGATCAGTTCTCTCACTATTGGCAACCAGACATGGTAAGCTATATTTATTTGGCAGGTATGGAATCAAAACAAGAAGGGTCAGAATTTAAAATTTAATGACATCAGGTAAAATCAGCCTAGTGATCCATCTCCACCTTAGAACTGACTTCTTGGAGGATCATGAATACTCTCAGATTACTAGCTAAGGCTGTCTTCATCTGGACATTGCTAAAACGGTTATTGCTCCTGTTTGACCATATGTCTCTCGCTTTCATGGCTGTCAAGGATGATCAAGCTGCTTGTAACCAATACGTTCTCTCTTTAATAATGCTGGTATAAAAAGACCTGTTTTACACTTGGAAATATCTACTCTATTGTGTATCGCTTTTCATCTTAAACTCTGAAGTTTAGTAAGAAGTGTGATAAAATTTGCATATACATCTATGAGCCTCCTAAAAGAGAAAGTATTGGTTTTCTCAGGCTTCTACCGCTGATGCTCCATTTTTCATAAAGAGAGTTTCTGCAGTGATAAAATGAAGTCCAAGTCAGTACCTAGATGGTTATTGGAAGGCTTGGTTCCATGACCAGCATGAAATAGAGAGAGAGAGACCATGTCCTGATCTAACATTTAGAATTTCTAAGAGCCACAAATGATTATGAAGTTGATGCACTTCACGTAGATGCCCAGCTAGGGATGGGGTAAGTAGAAACTAAAAATCTGAGTCACTTTAATCACCTAACTTAAACACTGCTAAGAAGTTGCATCCTGCCAGAGGGGTGCCTGTGTCTAATTCGAACCAAAGTGCCAAATAGCATGGTAAAGACTCTGATCTTGAATCTGTTTGGGGATTAAAGAGAATGTGGGATAATTTAAAATTAGGAACTCTAGGGTTTGCAAGGCTGTGGAGAAATCACAGTTGTGTGTAACAAGGGAGTAGACAAGATTTCCGCCTCTCGCCCACCCTAAATCTGATACAACAGGACATGCACTGAGACAAGCAGTAGGATTAGCAGAGGCTTCGTCACAACAGTTGACATGTGTCACACTCTGTTTTCAATAAGCAACCCTGTGGCTGACACAGGATATTCTACTGTTCTCTCTTTGAGAATTCTTAAAGACACCGAGATGCCTTGATATTGCTAGACAAAATGTTTCTTCAAATCTCTCTTTCTTACTGTCTGTACTTTCTGGTAATTAGAACAATGTCTCTGGAAGCAGCCATATATTGGTGACAAATTTACCTGGTAGCAATTGAAGTACTTTCTGGTCTGAAGTTTATGAATCTGAATTCCAACTCCTGGAGAGAGAAAGTTACCAGGATTGTGTTTTGTGGTTAAACACCATGGGTAATATTTTTATGCCAAGGAGAGTTAGTCCAGGTAGAGGTAAAATCATTAATGTAGTAGGGAGTTCAGAATATTATGTATATTAAATTAACTGTTTTAAAAACAGGTTTCCTGGGCTTCCCTGGTGGCGCAGTGGTTGAGAGTCCGCCTGCCGATGCAGGGGACACGGGTACGTGCCCCGGTGCGGGAAGATCCCACATGCCGCGGAGCGGCCGGGCCCGTGAGCCATGGCCGCTGACCCTGCGCGTCAGAAGCCTGTGCTCCGCAATGGGAGAGGCCACAACAGTGAGAGGCCCGCATACCACAAAAAAACAAAGCAAAACAAAAAACAAGTTTCCTTGTTTTTCTCTTAGATTGATGAAATATATCACATTTTATGCTAAGACAGGTAATCAAGCTATCTAGGAGTCTTGCAGAACAAAGAATTATCCTTACTAATTTTATTTTTATGAAATCATTTTTAGTATGTAATTCTGAGAAAAAAAATATTTCCTATTTTTTGCGAAAATTTCAGGGTACAACTCAAATGTTCTCAACTTCCTTTTTCTGGGCCAACTGTCCAGTCTTAAAAAGACATCTACCACTAAGATTTTGGCATTCGCATTGCACTGCCTATTCAAATGCCAAAAGAATATATCCTACTGTTTGCATTTTGATGCTGTGGAATTCCATTTGAAACAGCTCAAGAGGACAGGTAAAATCAAGTATGGTTTTCCTAATTGCAATTAGCAACTACAAGATAGTGTCTCATTTTAAACTGAAGTCATACTTGTCTATTTCCTTAGAAAAGTACATGAAGACTGAGAATTGAATCCTACCAAATCATATGTCTCCAACATTTTTTATTATGGTAAAATATGCATAACATAAATTTATCTCCTTAATCATTTTAAGTGCACAGTTCAGTGGTATTAAATACATTCATGGTGTCATGCTACTATCACCACCATATATCTCCAGAACGCTTTTCACCTTGTAAAACTGAAACTCTATATCCATTAAACAATAATTCCCCATTCCTCCCCTCCAGCTAACCCCTAGCAACCACAATTCCCTTTACTTTCTCTATTATTTTGACTATTCTAAGTATCTTATATAAGTGGAATCAGAGTATTTGTCTTTTTCTGCATGACTTATTTCACTTAGCATAATACCCTCAAGGTTTATCCATGTTACAGCTTATGTCATAATTTTCTTATCTTTAAGACTGAATAATATGCCATTTTATGTATATACCACATTTTGCTCATTCATTCATCATCCATCAATGGACACTTGTGTTGCTTCCATGTTTTAGCTATTGTGAATAATGCTGCTATGAACGTGGGTATACAAATATTTCTTTGAAAACTTGCTTTCAATTATTTTGGGTATATACCCAGAATTGCTAAATCATATGGTAATTCTATTTGTGATTTTTGGAGGAACTGTCATACTGTTTTCCACAATGGCTCTACCATTTTACATACTCTGTTTTCAATGAGCAACATGTGGCTGACACTGGATATTCTACAGTTCTCTCTTTAAGAGTCTTAAAGACACTAACCAACAGTGCACAGGATTCTAATTTGTCCACATCCTAGCCAACACTTGTTATTTTCTGCTTTTTTTTTTTTTTTTTCATAGTAGCCATCCTAATGACTGTCAGGTGGTATCTCATTGTAGTTTTGATATTTATTTCACTAAAGATTAGTGATCTTGAGCCTCTTTTCATGAGTGTATTGACAATTTGTATATCTTCTTTGGAGAACTAGTTATTCCAGGTCTTTGCCTATTTTTGTATCCAGTTGTTTGCTTTATGTTGTTAAGGTTTAGAAGTTGTCTATATACTCTATATATTAATCCTTATTAGAGGTATAATTTTCAAATATTTTATCCCACCCTGTGTGTTGTCTTCTTAGTCCATTGATAGTATCTTTTGATGCACACAACTTTAAAATTTTTATGAAGTCTAATTTGTCTTTTTTTTTTTTTTTCTTTTGTTGCCTGTGCCTTTGGTACCATTTTCAAGAAAACATTTCCAAATCTAATGTTGTGAAAAATTTTGCTCTGTCTTTTCTTCTATGTGTTTTATAGTTTTAGCTCCTACATTTAGGTATTTGATCCATTTTGAGTTAATTCTTGTATATGGTGTTAGGTAATGGTACAGCATCTTTCATTTGCAGTGGAGCTTCTATTTTCCCCAATCCTTTTGTTAAAAAGATGGCCTTACCCCATTGAATTGCACACTCTTCAACATCATTTGGCCATATATTTGAGTGTTTATTTCTGGGTTCTCTACTCTGTTCCATTTGTCTCTATGTCTGTCTTTATGCCAGTACCACACAGTTTTGATTAATGTAGCTCTGCAGGAGTTTTGAAATCAGGAATTAAAAGTCCTCCAACTTCAACTTCTTTTTCAAGATCATTTTGGCTATTTGAGGTTGTCCCTTGAGATTCCATAGGAATTTTAGGATTTTTTTCTATTTTTTCAAAAACAAATATGTAGTTGGATTTTTAATAGGTATTTAACTGAATCTGCAGAACACATTGGGAAATACATCGTAACAATACTGCCTTCCAATTCATGAACATGGCACGTTTTATGACTTATTTATACTTTCTTTAATTTCTTTCAGCAATAATTTGCAGTTTTCATCCTACAGATAATTTACCTCCTTAATTCATAAGTGTTTTGTTCTTTGGATGCTATTGTAAATTGAACCATTTTCTTAATTTCCTTTTCAGATTGTTTATTTTTAGTGTATAGAAATGCAACTAATTTTTGTGTGTTGAATTTGTATCCTGCTACATTACTGAATGCTTTTACCAGTTAACAACTTGCGTGTGTATGTGTGTGTGTGCTATCTTTAGGATTTTCTATATATAAGATCATGTCAACAGTGAACAATTTTATTCTTACTTTCCAATTTGAAAGTCTTTCTTTTCCTTTTCTTGTCTATTGCTGTGGCTAGAAATTCCAATAATATATTGAATAAAAATGGAAAAATCAGACATCTTTGCCTTGTTCCTGATCTCAGAAGAAAAGATTTCAGTCTTTCACCATTGAGTATAATGCTTACTGTGGGTGTTTCATATATGACTTTTATTATGTTGAAGCAGTTTCCTTCTGCTCTTAGTTTGTTGAGTAATTTTATAATAAAAGGGTTGTACATTTTGTCAACTGCTTTTTTGCATTGAGATGATCATTTTTTTTGGCCATCATTCTGTTAATGTGGTGTATTACACTGAATAATTTTCATATGTTGAACCATCCTTGCATTCCAGGAATAAATCCCACATGGTCCTGTTGCATAATCCTTTCACTATGCTGTTGAATTTGGTTTGTTAGTATTTTGTTAAGGCATTTGCATCAGGGTTTAAGAGGGACATTGATCTGTAGTTTTTGTTTCTTATAGTTGCTTTGGCTGATTTTAGAATCATATTAATTCTGTACTCAAAGAATGGGATAGGAAGCTTTCCCTTCTATTCAATTTTTAGAAAAGTTTCAGCAGCATTACTGTTAATTATTCTTTAAAGGTTTGGAAGAATTCAAAGACATCAGGTCCAGGGCTGTCCTTCATTGGGAGATTGCTAATTGCTGATTCAGTCTCTTCACCAGTTATAGGTCTATTTAGATTTAGATTTTCTATTTCTTCATGATTTGATCTTAGTAGGTTATATATTTCTAGGAATTGTTTCATCTAGGTTATCCAATTTGTTGACCTACCAATGTCACAGTAGTCTTTTTTTTTTTTAATTTTTGTAGAATTGGTAGTATATCTCTGTTTTCATTTCTGATTTTAGTAATTTGAATATTCTCTTTTTCTTAGTTCTTTTAGCTATCTTTAAGTTGTAATGTTAGATTATTGATTTGAGTTCTTTCTTGTTTTTTAAGCATTTATTAATTTCCCCCTTAATGCTGCTTTCTCTGCCCCATAAGTTTTCGTATGTTGTGTTTCCAATTTCATTCCTCTAAGTATTTCTATTTCCCTCTGGTCTTTTCTTTATAGAGCCATTGGTGGTTTGAGTGTGTTGTTTAATTTCCTCAAGTTTGTAATTTTTCCAGTTTACCTTATGTTGTTGGTTTCTAATTATAATACATCCTGGTGTGGTTGGAAAAGATACTTTTTGTGAGATTTGTGTTTTTAAATCTATTGGGACTTAGTTTGTGACCTAATATATGGTTTATCCTGGAACGACCCATATGCAGTTAAGAAGAATGTTTATTTTGTTGTTGGGTAAAGCATTCTGTAAACATTTGTTAGATATAATTGGTTTATTGTGTTTTCAAGCCCTATATTTTCTTTCTTATCTACTGTCTGGTTGGTCAATCAATTACTGAGAATAAGATCTGAAAGTCTACAACCATTATGGTAGAACTCTCTATTTCTCTCTTCAGTTCTATAAATTTCTGCTTCATATGTTTTAATGGTATATTATTAAATGGCATGCAAATGTTTATAATTGCTCCATCTTCTTGCTGTACTGAACTTTTCATTAATATAAAATGTACTTTATCTCTTGTAAACTTTTTTGATTTAAAGTCTTTCTGTCTGATATTAGTACTAACATCCCTGTTCTCTTTGTTTTTTTTATTTATTTATATGAAATATCTTTATTCATTCCTTTTTCTTTCCAACTATTTGTGTATTGTGATCTAAAGTGAGTCCCTTGTAGACAGCATAGAGTTGGGTCATGTGTTTCTTAATTCATCCTGCTAATCTGTGCCTTTGATTGGAGAATTTAGTCCACTTACATATGAAGTAATTACTGACAAAGTACTTACTGTTGTCATTTTGCTATTTGTTTTCCATGTCTTACAGATATTTTGTTTTCATTTGCTACATTACTGTCTTTTTTTGTGATCAGTTGACTGGAGTGAAACATAAATTCTTTTTTTCTTATTTTAATTTATTTAGAACTCAGATGTGATAAATGGATACAAATTACATCTCTGAGATCCATATTTACAAAATGGTTTTAGTTCATATTTATAACAATTTCATAACAAATAATTTTATACCACTATTGTTGTCATACTATAAATTTCTTTTACTTGGTTAAGTGCATTTGATATATTGAACTTAGAGTCTTAAATTATAATGTGTCCCAAGGAAAACAATCATTCACAAAGAATGCCATTAGAAAGGATGTACAAATTTTGTCAGCTTTAAGGAAGACAAATAAAAATGCAACTTAACTGATCTGGTTATTAAAACAAATATCAAAATTCTTAATGGAAAGGAATTATATTTCTGCCAATGCAGGAGATTTCTTACTTCGTTTATTTCATAGGTATATAATTTATGGTCAGTTTAAAAAAGCTAAACTAAGGGAAAAGTATTTTATGATTATTTTTAAATGGGTCCTTTCTACTTCATAAGCAGAACGTATTGAAGTGGTAGTATCTATCTTTTGGCCACAAGAGCAATCAGGTCCTTTCTCCTTACATCTTGGTATCACCTACTATTATCACTGACTACTCTATATTCAATATTATACTTTTGACCAGCTGTTAATTACTTAACTGTATCTTTATATCTAAAATTTTGAAATAAGTATATAACTAATCCTATTATCCAGCCAGGTAAAATTCCAAGAAAATTATTTTATGAAGGAATGAAGAAGTATTACATTTGAAAAATAATGGAAAACATTTCCCTTGATGAGAAAAAGTAAAAACTTGTAATGCATTTAAGAATTAATTTGAGGGAACTTCTCTGAGAAAAAAGAAGCATTGAGAGAATTTTCTCACTTGTCCATGCATCCAGCCTGCAAATGACAGTGTTCAGATTTAACTCATGTAGGCTGACTTCAGAATTTGCACTCTGAAATGTTATGCCATATGTTACTAGTAATAGCAGTAACAATATTATATCAATCAACTGATTTATGTACCAGATATTTTATAAATGCTTCATCCATATATGGTAATTAATATTATGCAATGACTATGTGATGTAGACATTGATATTAACATTTTACCAGGTAAATTTTCTACATCAGAAATCATGTGCTATGTGAATTTCATGTATTGATGCGACTGTGTTTCATCACACAGTTGTACTCAGAGTTGTTCTGGGCATAATAATTTGTAAATCAGAGAGACATATGGAAACAAAGTTTAAAGAATTTTTTGTCTACTAAAAATTACTAGGCAGAGTGGAAGAATTGAACCTTGTTTTAGTTTGTCCATGTTGGACGTATTTGCATTGTATTATATATTTATTCATTGAATGACCTCTATGATTACTCACCTGAGAAAGCTGAGCTAAAAGTGGTGTTAGAAGTGATTCTTGCCTTTGAAAGGTGCACACTTAAATTGTGGAGATTAGCTATGTAGACATTTAAAGAATTGATAATTTTATGCCTTGTTTTAGCCTTCAAAATTGCTAACATATGCATCGATATAATCATTTTTCAAGGATTCTTGTATTTCAAAGTGTAAAAATGAGGAGAGGGAAATGAAGAAAATAAAAGACAAAAGTATTTCAGTACTGTTGTTAAGCCCTTCTACTTCACACCAAGCCATTTTAGTGAATCTTTTCACCATTCCATCACCAGCCAAGAGCTGTTGCAGCTAAAACTTCAGATGGTTCCAGCATAGACCACACAATGTCCTGGGTTCCAGCTGTCTATACAAACCTCAAAGCTGAACTTATGAGACACATAAGTTTATGAGCTTATGCCAGCAAGCTGCTATTCCTTCTTCTTTATTTTTCCTATTAAAAAAAGAAGTTTTCAAAAAGAATAGAAGATTTTCTTGTGTCCATTGGCAGTTTATAATGTTTTGGAATCAGAAAAATCAAAGTAAAGCTGGAAATGCTAACTTCTTTTCTTCCTCCTCATACTGAGCCCTAGTGCCCTTTCCTCTCCAGCACTCTTCTTAGACATAAGGATTTTGCTTAGTCTTGGTAAGACTAAGCAGGCTGTACCTCTCATTAAGTATTAGGATTGAGTAATTCCTTGAAGCTTCTGCATATCAAGATGATGAAAGAGAATCAGACTAATCCAAACAGCAGAACAATCAGGCACTGACTAACTTGGTTGGAGAGAAATTTAGGAGAAATATTACACTGCAATCTAATCTAAAACTCCCCTGCCTATCATAAGCTTAAAGCAGAAAGTGAAATCCTACCCAAAGAAACATAATTTTGAATCAAAACTTCCAGAAACTCCCTAACGATATTCAACAGTAAGAACTGTGCGAAAATCGTCATTACACATTGGAATCTGGATAAAAACAAGTTTGTTGCTAGGGAATAAGATATAGGAGCTGCCCATAGTTTTCCATTTCAAAATATCTGCAAAATATAGTTGTAAGTCTACAACTTTGGGTCAGGGAAGTGGAACCTAGAAAACAAAACCAAAAATTGTGCTGGGAACTGCTTCACACCTTTCAGTGTTTTATGTCCTTTCTGCCAATTCATAAACCTGGAGGAGAAGGGCAGAGCTGTGTGACTGCAGCGGAGGAAACAAAAAATTACCAATAATTTACCTCAGTCTGCATTTTTTTAATGTTTGAATTGGCCCAATTTTTCCACTACAAGTATCCGTGTGTATAAGAATTAATGCTAGAATTATGGAGTTGAGAGGTAGCTTTATAGTCCAGTCTCTTATACACTGCAGATATTATTTCTTTAGAACTGTACCTCTAGACAACCTTAGGATGGATGTGTTTACTAATTTGTGAGTTAAAGCTGGATCCTTATGCTGAACTCAAAATTCCTTATCTGTACTGTCTACCCATTTGTCCAACTGGAAATAAAAAATACCTCACTTCAATCTAACAGCTATTGAAATAGCTAAAAGAACCTGCATTCTTCTATATTTCAACTATGATAAAACACTTTTTAAAACTTCAGAGTCTGTTTTTAGAGCAATTTTAGTTCACAGTAAAATTGAGAGGAAAGTACATACGTTTCCCATGTACTCCCATGCCAGCACACATGCATAAGTTTGCACAATATCAGTATCCCCCCCGATGGAGTGGTACATTGTTACAACTGATGAACCTAAGTTAACACATCATAACCACCCAAAGTTCATAATTTACCTTAGAGGTCATTTTTTGGTGTGATACATTCTATGATTTAGACAAATAAGTGCCATTTATCCATCATTATAGTATTATACAAAGTATTTCACTGCCCTAAAAGTACTCTGCTCCACCTGTTCATCCCTTCCCCACCACACCTACCCATGGTGAACACTTATTTAGTGCCTTCATATAGTTTTGTCTTTTCCCAGAGTATCATATAGTTGGAATAACACAGTGCGTAGCCTTTTCAGATTGGCTTCTTTTGCCTAGTAATATGCATTTAAGTTTTGTCCATGGCTTGACAGCTCATTTTGTATTAGTGCTGAAAAATCATCCATTGTCTGGATATACCACAGTTTATTTATCCATTCTGACAATCTCTGCCTTTTAATTGGTGCATTTAGATCATTCACTTTCAAAGTAACTATTGATGTAGTTGTACTAATACCTACCATATTTCTTATTATTTTCTTGTGGTGCCTTTGTTCTTTATGTCTCTTTTTGTCTTCATTTTTTCTGTCTTTTGATATTTGAATTGATTTGTGTGATTCCATTTTCTCTCCTTTCCTAACATAGCACGTTTTATTTTTTACTTTTTTATTTGTTGCTCTGGAGTTCACAATACATAATTACAACTCATCAAAATATGCTTTCAAATAACCCCACACTGATTCAGGAGTAGTTATTAAGGTATAGTAACAAACTAATACTAATTCCTCCCTCTCATCTCTTACAGCATTGCTGTCATTCAATTCACTTATATACAGGCACACGTAGTACACACATAAATTTAGATAAAACACAGTGTTGCTATCACTATTTTGAAAATCTCTAATCTGTATGATCAATTAAAATAAGAAAATAAATGTTTTTATTTTACCTTCACTTATTCCTTCGATGCTCATTCTTTCCTTATGTAGATCCAAGTTTCTGACCTATATAGCATTTTCTCTCTTTCTAAATTATTTCTTTTTAACATCTCCTGCAAGGCACATCTACTAGCAACACATTCCCTCAATGTTTGTTTGGCTGAGGATCTTTTTATTTTTCACCTTTAGAAGAATATTTCACAGGCTATAGAATTTTAGGTTGGTTGGGTTTTTATCTCAACACTTTATTTCACTTCAGTCTCTTCTGGCTTGCATGGTTTCTGAGGAGGAATCAGATGTAATTCTTATCTTTGCTATTCTATACGTAAGGTGTTTTTTTCAACTGGCTTGTTCCAGGATTTTTTTTTCTTTCTTATCTTTGATTTTCTGTAGTTTAAAAATCATCATCCTAGGTAACAGCTTTTTGGCATTGATGTTGCTTGGTGTTCTCTGAGATTCCAGGATCTATGGTTTGGTGTCTGACATTAATTTGGGGAAATTCTAAGTCATTATTGTTTCATATATTTTTTCTATTCCTTTCTCTTTTTCTTTTGGCATTCCATTTTTGCATATCTTATTCCTTTTGTAGTTGTCCCACACTTGTTGGTTATTATGATTTCCCAGTCTTTGTTCTCTTTGCTTACTGGTTTTTGATGATTTTATTGATATACTCTTGAAGTCAGAATTTCTTCCTTCAGCCATGTCTAATCTACCAGTAAGCCCATAAAAGGCATCCTTCATTTTTTGAGTATATTTTTATTTCTAGCATTTCTTTTTGGTTCTTTCTTATGATTTCATTTTCTCTGCTTACAGTGCCCATCTATCTTGCATTCTGTTTACCCATTAGCATGTTAGCATATTAATCATGGTTGTTTTAAATTTCTGATCTGATAATATCAACTTCCCTGCCATCCTGGTTCTGATACTTGCTCTGTCACTTCAGATTGTGATTTTGCCTTTTGATATGCCTTGTGATTTCTTTTTACTTGTGATGTTTTCTTAATAGCGAGACATAATGTACTATGTAAAAGGAACTGTTGTAAATAAGCATGTAGTAGTGTGCAGGTGAAGAGTGAGGGCACGGGAAGCATTCTATAGTTCTATGATTAGGTCTTAGGCTTTTAGTGTACCTATGCATGTGGACTGTGAACTAACGAGTGTTTCTCAGTATTTCTTCTTCCCCTTTGGGCAGGAGAGTATGGTTAGGGTTGGCTGGAGTTGAGTATTTTCCTTCTCCCATTTAGGAGATTAGAGCTTACTGGTGTTGGTTATTTCCTCTTTCCCAGATCATTTAGGCCATAATAATACCCCAGAAAGTTAGATTGTGGTTAACTAGTTTCTCCTGAGGGCAGGCCTTTATAATCATAATCATAATCATAATACTGTGGCACATTTCAAAATGGTTTTGTTTCCCTCCTCCCTTCCATAAGCATGAGGGAATTTTTCACCAATATTATCTTTGAGAACCTGGTTGAGTTCCTGAAGGAAATTCTCACAAAATTTGGAGGTCTCCCTGATGATTGGGTCTCCTTGGAATATTTAACTCTCAGAGTTTTCCACACTGAACTTCCAGTAATTCCTCAATTACAGTTCAGGTTTCCCTACTCTGACACTGGTTTCCATGGAGGTTTCCACCCCATAACCTCAACTTTAGTAAGCTATGATCACCTGTTTCTGCCTCTATGTCTTTTGAACCTTGGAGATAGTGGCTTGCCCTGTATCTTTACCTCTCTTACACATTCTAGAAGAATTGTTGATTTTTAAGTTGGCTGAGCTTTTTACTTGTTGATGGATAGTGTGGTGATGATCAAGCTCCTTACATGTGGAAACAGAAACCAATAAAGCAAATTTATTTTCATTATTATTCAAAAATATTTTCAAAGCTTTCACATTATTGGAAATATTCCTAAATATTCAAGCAGGACTCAAATTTTCAAGCAGGACTTTAATAATGAAAATTTCTCTATAAGAAGTTTCTTGTGTATCTTGGTGTCCTTTACAGCTTCATTCAATGTGTCCTCAAAATAGTTTACATTCATTAAGTCTTGATGGATAAAGTCTGACCCCTCAACTCTAACATACAGTTAGCCAATGAGTTCCTACATTTCAAAAATCATTCCAGTTTTCTAACCTGTCAATTTATTCCCATACTTTAAACACTCATACTTATTTTTTACCTGCATTATTGCAATAATTTTCTCATTATTCTTCCTGTTTCATCTCTTACTTCGTGTTAACCATACTTTATACTGAAGTAAGAATGATCTTACAAATATTAAAATCTAATTATTTCATCCCCCTTATGGAAACTTCATGGCTTCTCGTTGTCTTAAAAAATAGAAATGTCCAAGCTGTTTAACCAAGGATATATGGCTCTGGCCAACATTGTTTTCTCAGTTCTTTCCCTTGCCACCTCTTTTCTCACATGCTTTTAGCCAACACTATGCAAACACTTTCACTACACTCTGGTACCGGCAGCCTGGTGACCACAATCCTTTCCCTGCTATGCATTATCTCTTCCTTTTGCTTTCCTTGGTAGTTTGCCCATATTAGCTAATAAATGCCCCCCACTCTAGAAGTTCAGGATAGAGTAGAGGACCTGGAATTTAGTTCCTGTTATACCATTTACTAGGCGTCGGACCCTGGATATGTCACTTATTCCCACTGGATTATTCTTTCCACTCTAAAATTAAATAAATAGGTATTTATGCTAAATTTATGGGGTTGATGTGAGGATAAAATGAGATGCAGAAAAAAGTCATCTGAACTTTAATGTGCCATACAGTTAAGAAACGTAACTAAGGTGAACATTGCTATGTAGAATCTTCTGGTGGCTTCTCTTCTAATTTCTGCTTTCTTTATTGCTTTATGTATTTGGAAGTTTAAATAAAGCAGGATAAAGAGCAGTAATTTGCTAATCCTTCAGTGATGACAGCAGTGCATAGATTCATTACATCAAATGTAATGTTTACATTTTTAAATAACTTGCCAGGGGCTACTTTTTACAAAAAAAAAAAAAAAAAATTCTAGAGATGCTATATTGGGAATTGGAACAAGATCTGAGCATTCTTCTGGGACTGTGGTGATTTTCAATAAGGTTTCTTCCTATAAGGAATAAATTGTGCGCAAGCTAAGTGAGTTATGGAAAGAAATGCTTTTTATCTGTCCTTAAAATCATGACACAGATAAATACTGAATATAAAAGAAACCTGCTTTATTTTCTCTTAATTTTCCTTGATATGAGAATCCCTTGGCATATGCTTTTAAGCTGGTATTAATAGAAAAAAAAATCATTTTTAAAACAATCTTTACAACAACAAGAGTGAAGCCAATGTAAACTTCAGGTGACAATGATGCCTCAATTCAGGTTCATCAATTGTAACAAGTGTGCCACTTCGGAGGGATGTTGTTAATGGGAAGCTCTGCATGAATAGGGCCAGGAGATATATGTGAAACCTCTATGTCTTCCACTCAATTTTGCTATAAACCTAAAACTACTCTAAAATATAGTCTATTAAAAATATTTTCCAGAACAGTAAAGAAAAAGGAAAGCAATCTCTAAAATGCCCAAGAAATTTATAAAAAGATCTTTTCTCAAAGGGATTAACAGTATGGCTCTACACTTTTTGATCAAATCCCAAAGTCAGAGCTAAGGTACTTATTTGCAACTTATAAGAGATTTAAGACTCAAGGAAGTGAAATACACAACTGAATTGTAACTGATGACAAAATTCATAGGATTTTTTGGGGGGAGGGTGCTTTAAAATACAAAATCTTTATAACAATTTATAATTTATATATTGATTCATAGCATTCTGTTGAAGTGTCTTCTAAGTAGGCTTCCTGTGAGGTAGGTTGTTATTCATTTTTTGTTAAGAATATTTTCTGGAGTCATATATCTAGTATACACAAATCAAAATATCAAATTATAGTGGATTGAAATTAAAAAATAGGCAAATCATAATAGCCAGAAGGTATTAACTTTCAAGTCTGTCGTATTCACTTTTGGATAATAGCTGTATATTTTTTTAGTGATATATAAAGTTAAATACAATCAAATCCTATAAAGCTGCAAAACACATAAAAAGTAGCTAATGTATTTTTGGTTTTCATTCTTTTAATTTTCATACCTATTGTCTCTTCCACTGGAAATCATGTAAAGGAAGTGTTTAAAGTAGACAAAAAAACACTGCTGATAGGTCATATAAAAGTTGATGTGCACTCTCCTGAATTCAGTTCCCCCTCTGGTCTGCATTTGTTGAAAGCTAAAAACTTCTCTAAGAAATTATTTAACAAACTAACTAAATAGATTTATTTGCTATATGGAAAGTTGACCCTGAAATTGGGGATTGTTGGAAGGGGATGTAAAACAAGGGGAGAAGAGGAACAGATAGATGGTTATTGCAATAATCCAGAAGAAAGATGGCAGTGTCACGAAACAGAATGGTAGCTAAGAATAGGATCAGTAATGGGCATATTCTGGAAATATTTGGAAACGAGTGCCAAAGAGGTTTTGTGATGAATTTATTATTGGGGCTAAGAGAGAGATAGAGAGGGAGAAGATGATGAGAGAATGAGGGAAGGAAGGAGAAAGGGAGGAAAACAAGCAAGATATAGGAAAGAAAGAAGATAAGAATGGCTACAAATATGTTGGCTTTATCAAGTGGAGGGTGTTGTCAACAACTGAGAGGAATTTCAGTTTAAGGCAGATTCCTATTAAACATCAGTGTGAAGCTATTATAGAGAATGCAATTTAATAAAAATAAGTTCAAGTGGGGCCTCCAGAATAAATATATAAATTTTGGAATCATTGATTCACAGGTTATATTTAAAACCATGAGAATTTAAGAGATCATCAAAATAGTGGATAAAGTAAAAAAATAAATAAAAAGAAGTTCAAAGAATAAGACCTGGAGTACTTCAAGGGAAAGTTTTTCAGGGAAAAAAGCACAGTCAGAAATATAAACAGGAGAAAAGACTCCAGTAAAATAGCAGGAAAACCAAGAGAATGCTATGTTCTAGAAGTCATATAAAAAAGAGATTTTAAAGGAGACAGAAGTTATTAGATGACTACTGCTACTGATGGGTCAAGTAAGATGAAAGTTAAGAACTGACCATGGCATTTTGTAATATATAGGTGATTGGTGACCTAGACTAAGGCAGTTTGGGGAGAATGGTGGAGAAAATCATGAATTGAATGCATGCATGGAGACTGACAACAAGGGAAAATCAAGGCAGCAAGTCCAGAAAACTTCCAAGTAGTTTTTCTGTAAACAAAACAGAGAAATGGTATTTGAGTTGGAAGTGTTAATGGATTTAAGGATCTCTTTATTTAAGGAGATCCCAGTGATCCGCACCTCTTGTTGTTCATGCTCTTTATAATACCCTCCCACTGTGTATGGGCAATACCTGTGAATTGCTTCAAACTTATAGTATGTGGCAAAAGTAATGATTGTTACTTCCATGCCTACTTTATATTAGAATCCTTCTAGAGTTGCTCTCCTTGCTGCTTTTGCCAGAGCATCCATGAGTCTTATAGACACAAAAAAATAAATCCTGCCAAACACATGATTGAGCTTTGACACAGACCATTCCCCAGTTGAGCCCACAGAAAAGAACCCATCCTTCACTAACTTTGCGAATGCAACTGTGCAGAGGGCCCAGATAAGTCATGACCAGACTCCAGACACATAGAATCTGTGAGAAGACAATAACTAACTATGTTATTTTAAATTTCTATGAAGGAATGAAATGCAAACACATAGAGGAGGGAATGTTTGAAACTTAGATTACTGGGAAATTGCAGTTACTAGAAGGACCAGGTCTAGGCTATGACTATGGGAAACAATGTCTACAGTTGATGGAGATTAATATGAGAAGGCAATTTCAAAGAGGAGGCCAGTTTGTTGATAGGCCTCCTATCAACAGTTTATTAGGCCAGTTTATTAATATATATCAATATATTCAAGTCACTTAAAGTTTAAAATAGAATAGTGTTGGAAAACATGACAGTGAACCAGAACTTAAGACCATTAAATAGTGAGTTGGTAAATGACTATAATGAGGTGTATTGGATAATATAGCTTGTTATCAAAACATTCAACATTATTGGGATAGGAAGGGAGAAGCAATAAAAAACAAGTGGTACAAAGACTTTGGGATCAGACAAGTACCACCTGAGAGAGCCACAGGGTTACCTAGGTCTCAGGAAAAACCTGAGTATCAATTACATCAAGAATGATAGTGCAACATTAGTCAAAGAGTTTAGGGATCTAGGGCATTTTGCTGGCATGAATTATAAACTGCAGAGAGCACAGAGAGAGGGTCACAACAGTTGTGGAGGAGTGAGAGATGGGGACAGAAGAGAGGATGTATATAACTGCATGGAGTTTAGGGTGTAGGTATTGAGGTATGATCTGGCAACATGGGAGTTTGGTGGAACACTGATAGAAAAAAAACTTAATGAAATCAATCCTCAATAAATTATAATTATAATTCTTATTTCAATTAAGAAGAGTAAGTTTAACATATACAGATTAGGTAGGGAAGGCTTCATGCATCAAGCAAAACTTGATTGGAGCATAATAAATGACTGAAATTTGGATATGTATAAAATCTAGTTTATTTTATTCAAAATGTAATTATTAATTTATTTTGGATATAAGAAGAAACAAGACAGACAAAATCCTGTACTCATAGAAATGTAATATAATACAGGTACCATATATCAAGTTAAAAAAATAATACAATAGGAGTTAATATGGTAAAAAAGACTATCAAGAAAAATATGCCAGGTAAGAGGACAGAAAAATATCATGGATGATTTGGGAAAGACGATAGAAAATGATAGAACCTATTACAGAGGGGTTGTAAGGAAAGGGTTCTTTGAGGAGTTAACTTCAGAGGAGCCAATGGAAAATGAGGAGGCAAGTCATAAAAGGCATGTTCTAGGAGAAAAGCATCCCAACCAGATAAAGAGTAGTGTCAATGTCCCTGAGATGACAATCTTGCTTCATCTCAGGAACCATAAAAGGACCACTGACGCTGCTGTGAAATGATTTTAAGACATAATAGGAGACACGCTGAAGAAAAAGTCAGAACCATCTCCAAGGAGGGCCTCCTAGGCCAAGATAATAATTTTTTTTTTTTTTTTGTGGTACACGGGCCTCTCACTCTTGTGGCCTCTCCCGTTGCAGAACACAGGCTCCGGATGCACAGGCTCCGCGGCCATGGCTCACGGGCCCAGCCACTCCACGGCATGTGGGATCTTCCTGGACCGGGGCATGAACCTGCGTCCCCTGCATCGGCAGGCGGACTCTCAACCTCTGCGCCACCAGGGAAGCCCCAAGGTAAGAAATTTAAATTTCTGTTTTAGGTATGACGAGAAACCACTGAAGAGTATTGAACAGAAAAATGGCTTGATTATATTTACCTTTAAATCAAGTTTAGCTGGTCACTTTGGATGTTATATATAAAGAAGTTAGGAAGCAACTAAAGTGTTCTAGGAAGAAATCACAGTGGATTGTAATAAATACAGATATAATGTCTCCTTCATGCAAGAAAAAACAAAGTATGTTTGTAAAACAGTAAACAGGGCAGAAGTGAGGGTTCATGTTGAGGGTAAACAGATAAAAGTTTGGAAATGTGAAGTAAACCAGATAAAAGATCTTGGTTTGCACTTAATTTTATTTATTTGGATTTTGATTTTGAAATAAGAAAAGGAAGAGAAAGTTACTGGAAAAGCAGGAAAACCTATGTTACAGTGGCAAAGAAAGAGTTCAAGAAAAGTTGTGGATTTATTTTGACTGATGCCAATAGAATGGAGAGAAAATGATTCATAAAAAAATATTTCAAATGATGAATTGGCTAGAATAGGTAGAATGATTCTTATAAATAACATCTTTTTTTTAAAAAATAATATTCTGTAAGGATGTAATGGGACAATATAGTTCTACATTTAATGAATTTTATAGACATCACTGTTTATATAAATTTCATGTGAAGGTATACATTTTATGAATTTTATTGTCCTGCAGGTAAAGAATCAAAGTTCAAGCTTTTAAAATAAAAATATTGGGGAAAAGGTGAACTGCTATGACATACAAAAGATTTGAAAAATGTCACTCCTGTTCTTACAATAAGAAAAGAAACTGAACAAAGTGAAAACCAATGACTTTTGTTATACTCATCAGAGGACTGAGGTCATAGGGCAAACCCCTATCCTGCAATCTAAAGAGACAGGAAAATACAGAGAATAACCAGTGAGATCATCTTATCTGAAGCAAAAGCTAATGTACATTCACTGATAGGAACACTTGTATAAGGATTCTAACGAATTGATACAGGATGAGTGTAGATTAATTTGAGATTGAGAAACTCCTTGGGCCCACAGTCTTAGAGGAATTCCATACTATTGTAGGTATTATAACCTGGAACTCTATTAGATTACTGAAGTAAGGAGCCCAGGAAAATGCCCTATTGTTTCAGGCAAAGGAAAGGGAAAAGTAATTGGAAATATGCCCAGAAGGTAACAAGCACCTTCTTTCCATGGGAAGTAACATTACTAGAGGCTTATATATGCAGGAAAAGGCAATTAGTCAATCCCAGCCCTCATTAGTCTTAATGGATCATCTGTGGAGCCAAAAATTTAAGGTCCTCTCAAGCACTGAAGACGACTAAAAGACTAAGATTTAATCATAACATTATACAACACTCCCCTCCCCCATACCTTATACCAAAACAGGGCTCCAGTATAGTAACAATGGATTACAACTGAAAGCACTGCAAGGCCCATACTCTATGTAAGAAAGAGTTCTCAAGGGAAAACAATAACAACTGGGGAGAGTAAGAAGGAAAAAAAAAAAAGGAAACAAGTTTTTCTTGAGTAAAAAAATACATCTTGCCATATCAGTAAACAAAGGATATCACAGTCATTAGCGATTGCAGCCACCTCCAATGGTGAGCTGGTAAGCCCTGAGGAAACTCAGGAAGGAAACAAAGAATACCTGCCATCTATCAGCCATCAGACTGCAGCCACTCCTGATGGTGAACCCTGAGGAAACTCAGGATATGAAAACACAGGATACTGGCCTGAGATAGCTGAGGTACATATCAAAAGAATTATTTCAGTAAGTCTAGACTCTTGCATATTCCTATACATAGAAAAGTGCTAAATTCCTTAACTGGAGATATCTAGTTTTCTTTTATTAACAGTAATCTTTTGTTCCTACTACCTGCCTTTTGTTGCAAAACTCCTATATATCCTACCTCCCCCCTTGCCTCCTTGGAGCAGTTTTCTGAGGGTTACTTGAGATGCTGCCTCCCAAGCTTGAAGTCCTCAGTATGCCTGCCCAATAAAACATAACTTTCAACTTTTAGATAGTGCATATTTGTTTTTAGTCAACAGACATATATGTTACCTCCAACTTTTAACAAAAGATTATAAGTCATTCTAAAAGGTAAAAAAAAATCTCATTCCGAAAAAACAAAGCAAGAATCAGAACCAGACTCAGATATGATATACATTTGGAAATCATTAGATAAAAAATTACAATAACTGTGATTAATATGTTAAAATTTCTAATGGAAAAATGTAGACACAGGTAGGAACAGATGGGTAATGTAAGCAAAGAGGTGGAACTATTAAGAAATGATCAATAGGAAATACTAAAATCAAACCACTCTATGAATGAAGAATGCCATTTTTAGGCTCATCAGCAAACTGGACACAACCAAGGAAGAAATTAGTGAGTCTGAAGATGTGTCAATAGAAATTTCCCAAACTGAAAAGCAAAGAGACAATGAATGGGGTAAAAGGAAAAAAAAAATCCAGACACCAAACTACTGATCCAGGAAACTCAGAGAACACCAAGCAGTATGAATGCTGATAAAATTACACCTAGGCATATAATATTCTAACTATGGAAAACCAAAGACAAAGGGTAAATCTTGAAAAGAACTCAGAAGAAAAATTACATTGACTATAGAAAGAATAAGAAGAATTGTATTGGACTTCTCATCAGAAACCAAACAAGCAAGAGTGTGGAGTGAAATATATATCACTGATAGACAAAAATAAAATCCTCCTAGAATTCTGTATTTAGTAAAATTATCCTTCAAAAAGTAAGGAGAAATAAAGACTTTATCCAAAAAGCAAAATGAAGAGAACTTTTCACCAGTAGACATACCCGATAAGAAATGTTAAAATAATTTCTTCATAGAAAAGAAAAACAATATAAGTTAGAATTTGGACCTACATAAAGAAAGGAAGTACCAAGGAAGGAACAAATGAAGGTAAAATAAATATTTTACTTTTTATATTCTTAATTAATTGACCAGATGTTATCTCAAAGTAATAACAGTAAAAATGTATTTGGCAATTATAGCATAAGGATAAATGAAATGAATGGCAGCCGTGTTACGGGGATGGAAGGGAGAAATTCAGAATATTCTGCTGTATGATACCAATGCTACCCAAGAACTGGAATAAAGTTATCTGAAAGTGGACTTAGATTAGTTTTAAACATATATGGCAAACTCTAGTGCAATGACTAAAAATATTTTTTAAGGAAGTATAATAAGAAAAAAAGAGAGAAACTTGAATTGTATAAAATAAAAAATTAAATCAGAGAAAACAAAGAGGTGAGGATAGGAAAAGGAAACAAAGAACAATTGCAGGACTGGAGGGAGTCACAAAGATGTTGATACAGTTCATTCCTGACTGTGCTTCCCCTCACAAGAACAACTAACAATTATTCAAGAACAAGACACCACTTAGAAAATCCTAGAACACAAGGGTGAGACTGAAGCCACACCCTGCACCACAGAGACCAAGACAGATTGCATTAGAAGGTAAGAGAAGTCACTACATTTTCACCACATTGCCCCTCCCTCAGGCCCAATGCAAGACAATGCAGTGAGGTGGCACATACTACTCTGGTTCCTCTAGTGGGAAAAGAGAACTTAAGGAGGACAACCAGCCCTACCCACAAAGTCAGGGTCCCATTGTGGAAACCCCTATTCTTATCTGACATCACAAGGATCGCAGGCAAATCTGCTGGGCTCAACCACTGAGAGTCTGACTATGGCAGAGGAGGGGACAGTGCTTGCAACAAAGAGCACAAGGATCTTTACAGACCAAGTTTATACTTGTAGTGCCCAAGTAGTAATCCCAACCATAGACTTTGCTCATCTGAAGAAATAAGTTAGGGATATACTCTGACCAGGGAATTTGGCAGGGTACATATCTGCCTGATTAGTATTGCTGGCCAAAGAACCTGGTTTGCCCATGTCCAGCCTTTTTAAGTAGAGTCTTAGCTCCATCTACTGCAGAGAATGTCTTCCAGTCCCATTTGATCAGAAGGGCTGGCAACAGTTCCTGCAAGCTGTGCAGCCCAGCAGTGCTCCGGCTGAGACGGAGGCAGGCAGAGGTGATCATCCCCAGAGCAAAGCCAGTAGTGGAAAAGGAGGGTTCCCTTACTATGCACCAGCAAGAGGATTAATTCATAGCCAAGGCTGAGGCTAGCTGTCAGTCCTCCCAACAGGAGACAGCATTTTTGGAAAATTGAGAGTAACCTAGAGTGTTCCCTCACCCTCCTGCATAGGCAAAGCCCCTCCTGAGACATAGCCCCATTCACTAAGGAGAGTGTCTTCTAGACCCCTCTAACCAGAAGAGCTGGGGACAAATCCTAGAAACTGTGCAGCCCAGTGCCGCTCAAGCCTAGAGAAGTGCAGGCAGAGTCAATAGTTTGCAAATCAAAGACAGTGGCCCTGTTTTGCCAGGGAATTTGGAGTGTAGGTCAGCTTGAGTTAACACAACAAAGAAAGAGCTTTATCAGCTTTAGAGCTCCTTCTTCCACTGCACAGCAGCAGGGATCTAATTTGTTGTGCTGCTCATTGCTAAATACAATCTTCAGCCTGTCTGAACGGGGAGAGGGGGCGCTAACCAGATCACATGGGAAGCTGTGTTGCCCATTCAAAAACACTATGTATAGTGGCACTTGAACAGAGATCACAGCCTTGGCATACCCCATCTGCAGAGCAAAACCAGTGGCCTCATCAGACCCTGGAATTTGGTGCACAGTCTGGCCTGATTTATGTTCCTAAACAATGGATTGTATAGGCTCTGATTGCTATCCTGCTGTCCTACCAGGGCAGGGAAGCTAATTCATCCACTGCTAAATATAAAGAGTACACAGTCTCAACCAGAGAATCCTGATAACCATAAAGCCCATTCTGCAATTTCACTTGACTAGGAAAACAAGATAGCAGTTCTATCCAACTGATCTGAGCCAGAGGCATGCCCTCCCATCCTCAAAGCCTGAACAGGTGCATCCAAAAATAGACTATAATAGAAGGTTCCATCTGCCCAAGGACATTACTGGTAGACACAAACAGAAGCCCAAACTGAGCTAACTGGTGATGAATAATCTGTGTAAACCTGTGAAGTCTGGAAGAGGAGCCTGATTATTCAACTGTACAGATACCAAATTAAGGAATCAAATATCATAAAAATACAGATAAATATGACACTAAAAAAGGAAACTAATAAAGCTTCAATAACTGACCCTAAAGAAATGGAGATTTATGAACTCTCAGAGAAATATTACAGACTAATCATCTTAAGGAAGTTTAGTAAACTATAAGAAAATATAGACAGCTAAATGGAATGAAGAAAAGAATGCATGAACAAAACAAGAAGTTTGAAAAGGAAATAGCAACCATAAAAAACCCCAAACAAACAGAAAGTGTAGAGTTGAGAAATACAATAAATGAACTGAAGAATTTAATAGAAAGTGTCAAAAGTAGACTCAGTCATGCAGAAGAAAGAATAGGACACTAGAAATTACATTGTCAGAGGAACACCAACAACAAAAAGAATTAACAGAGTAAGGAAAGCCCATGGGAATTATGGGACACAATGTAAAGAAGCAATATTCATGTTATGGAAATTCCAGAAAGAGATGAGAAAAATAAAGGAAAAGAAAGTATATTTAAAGCAATAAGAGCTGCAAACTTCTAAACCTGGAGGAAGAAATGGATATCTAGATCAATGAGGCCCAAAGGACCCCAAATATGTCAAACCATAAGAGGGCTATACCAAGACATATTGTAATTAAATCATCAAAGACAAAGAAAGAATTTTAAGAACAGCAAGTAAAAAGAGAGAAGTTACTTACAAGGGAACCCCCAGAAGACTATGGACATATTTCTCAAAAAAACTTTTCAGACGAGGAGAGAATGGGATCTCATATTTAAAATACTGAAGAAAACTATCAACCAAGAATTCTATACTCCGTGAAGCTGTCCTTCAGAAATAAAGGAGGGATAATGACTTTAGCAAACAAACAAAAGCTGAGAGTTCACTACCATCACACTAGACTTACATGACATATTAAAGGAAGTTTATTAAATGAAAGTAAAATGCTGCTAGTTAACATAATAAAAATGTAAAAAGAAAGTGTTTATCTCACTGGTATGGTAAATATGTAGTCATAGGTTCTGCAATATGGTAATAGTGGTGCATACTCACTTATAACTCTAGGGTAAAAGTTAAAAAAATAAGAAATCAGGAAAAATAAACATAACTATAATAAGCTATTATTAGTTACAGAATAAAAAAAAAAATGTACATTACCACAGCAATAACCTAAAGTGTGAGGAAGAAGAAAAGTAAAAGCATAGTTTACAAATTCTATTGAACTTCAGTATTATCCGTTTAAAATACAAAGTTATAAATGTAAGATATTTTATGTTAGCCTCATCATAACTACAAGGGAAAATCCTATAGGGACTACACAAAAGAGCACAATAAAGAAGTCAAAGCAGAGAGACTGGTTCAAGATGGCGGAGTAGAAGGACATGCTCTCACTCCCTCCTGCGAGAACACCGTAATCACAACAAATTTCTGAACAATCATCAACAGGAAGACACTGGAACTCACCGAAAAAGATACCCCACATCCAAAGACAAAGGAGAAGCCACAATGAGATGGTAGGAGGGGCACAATCACAATAAAATCAAATCTCACAACTGCTGGGTGGGTGGCTCACAAACTGGAGAACATTTATACCACAGAAGTCCACACACTGGAGTGAAGGTTCTGAGCCCCACGTCAGGCTTCCCAACCTGGCAATGGGAAGAGGAATTCCAAGAGAATCAGACTTTGAAGGCTAGCGGGATTTGATTGCAGGACTTCGACAGGACTGGGGGAAACAGAGACTCCACTGTTGGAGGGCACACACAAAGTACTGTGCACATCGGGGCCCAGGGGAAGGAGCAGTGACCCCATAGGAGACTTAACCAGACCTGCCTGCTAGTGTTGGAGGGTCTCCTGCAGAGGTAGGGGGTGGCTCTGTCTCACCGTGAGGACAAGGACACTGGCAGCAGAAGTTCTGGAAAGTACTCCTTGGTGTGAGCACTCCCAGAGTAAGCCATTAGCCCCACCAAAGAGCCTGGGTAGGCTCCAGTGTTGGGTCGCCTCAGGCCAAACAACCAACAGGGAGGGAACCCAGCCCCATCCATCAGCAGTCAAGTGGATTAAAGTTTTACTGAGCTCTGCCAACCAGAGCAATAGCCAGCTCTACCCACCACCAGTTCCCCCCATTAGGAAACTAGCACAAGCTTCGTAGATAGCCTCATCCACCAGAGGGCAGACAGCAGAAACAAGAAGAACTACAATCCAGCAACCTGTGGAACAAAAACCACATTCACACAAAGATAGACAAGATGAAAAGGCAGAGGGCTATGTACCAGATTAAAGAACAAGATAAAACCCCAGAAAAACAACTAAATGAAGTGGAGATAGGCAACCTTCCATAAAAAGAATTCAGAATAGTGATAGTGAAGATGATTAAGGACCTCGGAAAAAGAATGGAGGCAAAGATAGAGAAGATGCAAGAAATGTTTAACAAAGACCTAGAAGAAGTAAAGAACAAACAAACAGAAATTAACAATAAAATAACTGAAATGCAAAATACACTAGAAGGAATCAATAGCAGAATAACTGAGGCAGAAGAACGGATAAGTGACCTGGAAGACAGAATGGTGGAATTCACTGCTGAGGAACAGAATAAAGAAAAAAGAATGAAAATAAACGAAGACAGCCTAAGAGACCTCTGGGACAACATTAAGCACAACAACATTCACATTATACGGGTCCCAGAAGGAGAAGAGAGAGAGAAAGGACCTGAAAAAATATTTGAAGAAATTACAGTTGAAAACTTCCCTAAAATGGGAAAGGAAATAGCCACCAAAGTCCAGGAAGTGCAGTGAGTCCCATACAGGATAAACCCAAGGAGAAACACGCCAAGACACATAGTAATCAAATTTGTAAAAATTAAAGACAAAGAAAAATTACTGAAAGCAGCAAAGGAAAAATGACAAATAAATACAAGGGAACTCCCAAAAGGTTAACAGCTAATTTCTCAGCAGAAACTCTACAAGCCAGAAGGGAGTGGCATGATATACTTAAAGTGATGAAAGGGAAGAACCTACAACCAAGATTACTCTACCTAGCAAGAACCTCATTCAGATTTGACACAAAAGTCAAAAGCTTTACAGACAAGCAAAAGCTAAGAGAATTCAGCACCACCAAACCAGCTCTACAACAAATGCTAAAGGAACTTTGCTAAGTGAGAAACAAAGAGAAGAAAAGGACCTGCAAAAACAAACCCAAAACAATTAAGAAAATGGTCATAGGAGCATACATATTGATAATTACTTTAAATGTGAATGGATTAAATGCTGCAACCAAAAGACACAGGCTTGCTGAATGGATACAAAAACAAACCCCATGTATATGCTGTCTACAAGAGACCCACTTCAGACCTATGGAGACATACAGACTGAAAGTGAGAGAATGGAAAAAGATATTCCATGCAAATGGAAATCAAAAGAAAGCTGGAGTAGCAATACTTATATCAGATAAAATAGACTTTAAAATAAAGAATGTTACAAGACACAAGTAAGGACAATACATAATGATCAAGGGATCAATCCAAGAAAAGGTTATAACAATTATAAATATATATGCACCCAACATAGGAGCAACCCAATACATAAGGCAACTGCTAACAGCTATAAAAGAGGAAATCAACAGTAACACATTAATAGTGGGGGATTTGAACACCTCACTTACACCAGTGAACAGATCATCCAAACAGAAAATTAATAAGGAAACACAAGCTTTAAATGACACAATAGACCAGATAGATTAAATTGATATTTATGGGACATTCCATCCAAAAACAGCAGATTACACTTTCTGCTTAAGTGCACACAGAACGTTCTCCAGGACAGATCATATCTTGGGTTGCAAATCAAGCCTCAGTAAATTTAAGAAAATTGAAATCATATCAAGCACCTTTTCTGAATACAAAGCTATGAGATTAGAAATGAATTACAGGGAAAAAGAAAACGTAAAAAACATAAACACATGGAGGCTAAACAATAAGTTACTAAATAACCAAGAAATCATTAAGAAATCAAAGAAGAAATCAAAAAATAGCTAGAGACAAATGACAATGAAAACATTACGATCCAAAACCTGTGGGATGCAGCAAAAGCAGTTCTAAGAGGGAAGTTTATAGCTATATAAGCCTACCTGAAGAAACAAGAAAAATCTCAAGTAAACAATCTAACCTTACACCTAAAGGAACTAGAGAAATAAGAGCAAGGAAAACCCAAAATTAGCATAAGAAAGGAAATCATAAATAAAGATCAGAGCAGAAATAAATGAAATAGAAACGAAGAATACAATAGCAAAGATCAATAAAACTAAAAGCTGGTTCTTTGAGAAGATAAACAAAATTGATAAACTTTCAGCCAGACTCATCAAGATAAAGAGGGAGAGGAATCAAATCAATAAAATTAGAAATGAAAAAGGAGAGGTTACAACAGACACCACAGAAATACAAAGCATCCTAAGAGACTACTGCAAGCAACACTATGCCAATAAAATGGACAACCTGTAAGAAATGGACAAATTTTTAGAAAGTTATAATCTTCCAAGACTGAACCACGAAGAAATAGAAAATATGAACAGACCAATCACAAGTAATGAAATTGAAACTGTGATTAAAAATCTTCCAACAAACAAAGGTCCCGGACCAGATAGCTTCACAGGTGAATTCTATCAAACATTTAGAGAAGAATTAACACCCACTCTTCTCTAACTCTTCCAAAAAATTGCAGAGGAAGGAACACTCCCAAACTCATTTATGAGGACACCATCACCCTGATACCCAAACCAGACAAAGATATTACAAAAAAAAAAAAAAATTACAGACCAATACCACTGACGAATATAGATGCAAAATCCTCAACAAAATACTAGCAAACAGAATCCAACAACATATTAAAAGGATCATACACCATGATCAAGTGGGATTTATCCCAAGGATGCAAGGATTCTTCAATATATGCAAATCAATGTGATATTAACAAATTGAAGAATAAAAACCATATGATCAGCTCAATAGATGGAGAAAAAGCTTTTGACAAAATTCAACACATATTTATGATAAAAACTCTCCAGAAAGTGGGCATAGAGGGACCCTACCTCAACATAATAAAAGCCATACATAAGAAACCCACAGCAAACATCATTCTCAATGGTGAAAATCTGAAAGCATTTCCTCTAAGATCAGGAACAAGACAAGGATGTCCACTCTCACGAATATTATTCAACATAGCTTTAGAGGTTCTAGCCACGGTAATCAGAGAAGAAAAAGAAAAAAATAAAATTGTTAAAGAAGAAGTAAAACTGTCACTGTTTGCAGATGACATGATGCTATACATAGAGAATCCTAAAAATGCCACCGGAAAATTACTAGAGCTAATCAATGAATTTGGTAAAGTTGCAGGATACAAAATTAATGCACAGAAACCACTTGCATTCCTGGACATTAATGATGAAAAATCTGAGAGAGAAATTAAGGAAACACTATCATTTACCATTGCAACAAAAAGAATAAAATACATAGGAATAAAACTACCTAGAGAGACAAAAGACCTGTATGCAGAAAACAATAAGACACTGATGAAAGAAATTAAAGATGATACCAACAGATGGAGAGATATACCAAGTTCTTAAGTTGGAAGAATCAATATTGTGAAAATGACTCTACTACCCAAAGCAATCTACAGATTCAATGCAACCCCTCTCAAATTACCAACGGCATTTTTTACAGAACTAGAACAAAAAAATCTTAAAATTTGTATGGAGACAAAAAAGACCCTGAATAGCCAATGCAGTCTTGAGGGAAAAAAACGGAGCTCAAGGAATCAGACTCCCTGACTTCAGACTATACTACAAAGCTACAGTCATCAAGACAATATGGTACTAGCACAAAAACAGAAATATAGATCAATGGAACAAGATACAAAGCTCAGAGATAAACCCACACACCTATGGTCAACTCGTCTATGACAAAGGAGGCAAGGATATACAATGGAGAAAATACAGTCTCTTCAATAAGTGGTGCTGGGAAAACTGGACAGCTGCATGTAAAAAAATGAAATTAGAACACTCCCTAACACCATACGTAAAAATAAACTCAAAATGGATTAGAGACCTAAATGTAAGACTGGTCACTATAAAACTCTTAGAGGAAAACATAGGAAGAACACTCTTTGACATAAATAACAGCAAGGTCTTTTTTGATCCACCTCCTAGAGTAATGGAAATTTAAAAAATAAATAAATAAACAAATGGGACCTAATGAAACTTCAAAGCTTTTGCACAGCAAAGGAAACCAGAAACAAAACCAAAAGACAACCCTCAGAATGGGAGAAAATATTTGAAATGCCTCAACAAACAAAGGATTGATCTCCAAAATATATAAACAGCTCATGCAGCTCAATATTAAAAAAACAAACAACCCAATCCAAAAATGGGCAGAAGACCTAAATGGACACTTTACCAAAGAAGACCCACAGATCGCCAAGAAGCACATGAAAAGCTGCTCAATGTCACTAATTATTAGAGAAATACAAATCAAAACTACAGTGAGGTATCACCTCACACCAGTTAGAATAGGCATCATCAGGAAATCTATAAACAACAAATGCTGGAGAGAGTGTGGAGAAAAGGAAACCCTCTTGCACTGCTGGCAGGAATGTAAATTGATACAGCCACTATGGAGAACAGTATGGAGGTTTCTTACAAAACTAAAAAGAGAACTACCATATGACCCATCAATCCCACTACTGGGCATATCCCAGAGAAAACCATAATTCAAAAAGACACATGAACCTCAATATTCATTGCAGCACTATTTACAATAGCCAGGTCATGGAAGCAACCTAAATGCCCATTGACCAATGACTGGATAAAGAAGTTGTACATATATATAATGGAATATTACTCAGCCATAAAAAGGAATGAAATTGGGTCATTTGTAGAGACATGGATGGATCTAGAGACTGTCATACAGAATGAAGTAAGTCAGAAAGAGAAAAACAAATATTGTATATTAACGCATGTATGTGCAACCTAGAAAAATGATACAGATGAACTGCTCTGCAGGGCAGAAATTGAGACATAGATGTAGAGAACAAACATATGGACACTAAGTGGGGAATGTGGCAGGGGGTGGGGGGGTGGTTTGATGAATTGATTGATTGGGACTGACATGTATACACTGATGTGTATAAAATTGATGACTAATAAGAACCTGCTGTATAAAAATAAATAAATAAAATGCAAAAAAATAAGTCAAAGCATACTGATACCCAAAGACATCAAAACACAAAAAATGAGCTGCAGAAGAAACAAGGAAAACTGGCCCTACAAAGCAACCAGAAAACAATCTACAAAGTGGCAGTGCCAATTCCTTGCTATTTATCAAAAATTACTCATCACTAATTACTTTAAAGATAAATGGAGGGCTTTCCTGGTGGTGCAGTGGTTGAGAGTCCACCTGCCGATGCAGGGGACATGGGTTTGTGCCCTGGTCTGGGAAGATCCCACATGCCACGGAGCAGCTGGGCCCATGAGCCATGGCCCCTGAACCTGCGCGTCCGGAGCCTGTGCTCTGCAACGGGAGAGGCCACAACAGTGAGAGGCCCACGTACCACACACAAAAAAAAAAAAGATAAATGGAATGGTTGAATACATGAATAAACAATAGCCCAACAATATGCCGCCTACTAGAGGTTTACTTTATCCTTTAAGATGTATATAGACTGAGAGTGAAGGGATGATAAAAGATATTTCAAGCAAATTGTAATAAAAAAAGGGGTAATTATACTTAAACAAAACTGACTTTAAGGTAAAAATGGTAAAAAGAGACAAACTAGATTATTATATAATTATAAAAGGAACGGTACATCAAGAACATATAACAATGGTAATTACTGATGGGTCTTACATCAGAGTACCTAAGTATATAAAGTAAAAACTAACAGAGATAAAGAGAGAAATAAATTACTTTAATAGTAGTTGGGAGCTTTTATATAGTATTCTCAATGGATAGATCATCCAGACAGCAGATCAATAAGGAACCAGCACATTTGAACAACACTATAGACCAAATTAACCTAACAGACAAGTACAGAATATTCTATCTAAAGCAACAGAATACACATCTATTTAAGCACATATAGAACATTTTCTAGGATAGAATGTAAGTTAGGCCACAAAAAAAGTGTTACTAAATTCAAGGAGATTGAAATCATATCAAGTATCTTCTTTGACCACCATAGCATAAAACAAGAAATCAACAATAATAGGAAAACTGGAAAATTCACAAACACATGGAAATTAAACAATACTCTACTGAAAACCAATGGATAAAAGAAGAAATAATAGATGAAAATTTTTAAAAAAAGGTATTTGGTACAAATTAAAATAAAAATATAACATACCAGAAATTACGGGATGTAGCAAAAGAGGTTCTAAGAGAAAATTCATAGCAATAAATGCCTACATTAAGGAGCCAGAAAAATAACAAATAAACAACATAATTCTACACCTTAAAGAATTAGAAAAAGAAGAACAATCTGAGTCCAAAGTTAGAGAAAGAAAGAAAATAATAAAGATTAGCGCAGAAATAAATGACATAGAAAAGAGGAAAACGACAGAAAAGATTAACCAAACTAAACATGGTTTCTTTGAAAAGATAAACAAAACTGAAAAAAAAAAAAACTTAGCTAGAATAACCAAGGAGAAAGACCCAAATTAAAAAAATATAAATGAAAAAGGAGACATTACAATTTATACCAAAGAAATTCAAAGAAACATAAGAGGCTACCATGGAAACATATATGGCAAGAAACTGAAAAACCTACAAGAAATAGAAAAATTCTTAAAATTCTTAGAAACATACAACTTACCACAACTAGAAAATCTGAATAAAGTGATTACTAGTAAAGAAATAGAATCAGTAATCAACTATCTCCCAACAAAGAAAAGCATCAAAAACAATATAATATTTAGGAATTAATTAACCAAGAGGTGAAAGATCTCTGCTCTGAAAACTCTGAGACATTGATGAAAGAACCTGAAGACACAAATAAATGGAAAATGTATCCCATGTTTATGAATTGGAAGAATTAATATTGTTAAAAATTGATTAAAAAGCCATCTATAGATTCAATTCTTATCAAGATTCCAGTGGCAATTTTTACAGAAGTAGAAAAAAAAACTCCTAAAATTTATGTGGAAGCACCAAAGACCCAAAATAGCCAAAGAAATCCTGAGAAAGAAGAACAAAGCAGGAAGTATCACACTTTCTCATTCTGAGCTACGCTATAAAGCTATAGTCTTCAAAACAGTATGGTACTGGCAAAAAATAGACCAATGAAACAGATTTCAGAGGCCAGAAATAAACCCAAGCACACCTGGTCAACTAATATTTAACAAGGGAGCCAAGAGTACCCAATGGAGAAAATACAGTCTTTTCAACAAATAGTGCTGGGAATAATAGGATATTCGTATATAAAAGAGTAAAATGGTATTCATATCTTACACCACTCACAAAAATTATCTCAAAATGAGTTAAAGATTTAAATGTAAGACCTGAATCCATGAAACTTCTAAATAAAAGCATAAGAATAAAGTTCTTTGACATGGATCTTGCTAATGATTTTTTGGATATGATGCCTAAAGCACAACAACAAAATAAAAAATAAACAAGTGGGACTACATCAAACTAAAAACTTCTGCCCAGCAAAAGAAACCATCAATAAAGTGAAAAAAAACAACCTACAGAATGGGAAAAAAATATATATATATGTATATATATGTATATATATATATTTGTAAACCGTATATCTGATACTGGGTTAATATCCAAAATATATAAAGAAGTTATACAACACAATAGCTAGACAACAAATAACCCAGTTAAAAAATGGGCAAAATATTTGAATAGATATTTCTCCAAAGAAGATACACTAAAGGCCAACAAGTACATGAAAAGATGTTTAACATTGGTAGTCATTAGGGAAATGCAGATTAAAATCGCAATGAGATATCATCTCACTCCTTTTAGAATGGTCAACATCAGAAAGACAAGACATAACAAATGCTATTGTTGATGCTGAGAAAAGGGAACAATTGTGCACTGTTGGGCAGAATATAAATTGGTACAGCCACTACCTGAAACAGTTTTGAAGAGTCTCAAAAAATTAAAAATACAATTACAATATGATTCAGCAATTCCATATCTGGGAATATAGCCAAAGGTTATGAAAACACTAACTGGCAAAGGTATCTGCACCCTGCTATTCATAGCAGCATCATTTTAAATAGCCAAGACATGGAAACAAACTAAATGCCCATTGATTGTTGAATGGATAAATAACTGTGGTAGATAGATAGATAGATGATAGATAGATAGATAAAATATTATTCTGCCTTAAAAATTAGATAGAAAATCCAATCTTTTGTGACAACATGATGGAACTGGAAGGCACGCTCAGTGAAATTGACCAGGCAGAAAAAGACAAATGCTGTATGATCTCATATATATTGGGCGTCTTGGGAGCCTTAAGAATAATAAAAAAAAAACAAACAATAGACTTGTGATTACTGGAAACTGAAAAAAGAATTGGGGCAGAGGGTATTGGAGAAAGGTGGTCAAAAGTTACAAACTTCCAGTTATATGATAAACAAGTACTAGGGATATAATGTACAACATGATGACCATTGGTGACACTGATATATGATATGTAGGAAAGTTGTTAAGAGCATAAATACTAAGAGTTTTCATCACAAGGATTTTTTTTCCTTTTTTTTCTTCTTTACTTTTTATTATATCTATATGAGAAGGTTGAATGTTAGCTGAACCTATTGTGGAAATTATTTCACAGTATATATAAATTTATTTAGTGATGTATACCAATTATTCTCATTATAAATGGAAAAAAACAATCGCAATAAGTATGAGAGTCAGAGACATGTGGCTATTAATCCAACTATATAAAATATCACATTACATGTGAAAATATACCAAGTAAAAGAGACTATGAGAGTAGAATAAAATAATATCTAACCATGTATTGTCTACAAGAAAACAACTTTAATTATAAAAACAAAAACACAGATAGATTAAAAATAAAGAAAATGAGCAATATGTGCCATGCTAACACTAAAAAAAATGGAGTCGCTATATTAATTTCAAAAAAAATCAGTATGTAGCTAATATTAGAGAATGAAAATACACGAGGCAAAAACTGATGGAAGTGAAAAGAGAAAAAGACAAAACCATTTTATGGTTGGAGACTTCTACACCCATTGAACAGAAAAAGGACATTAGGTATAAATTAAGGAAATCTGATTAGTTTATACACTTTAGTTAATAACAATGTATCATAATGAAATATACATACCATATCATATAAATGTATAATATTAATGATAGACACTCTATGCATGTCGGGTGTATATATAACTCTGTACTATGTTCTCATTTTTCTGAAAATCTAGAACTAATCTAAAAAATAAAGTCTATTAATACAAATTGGTATTGGGAAACAAAGTGAAAACCTATAAACACTTTGGTACATGTACTTCAAATTGTATTAAAATAACATATAGACTTGATAAACTCTTAACTCTCATATCACAGCTTTCCACAAGGGAAACCTGTTAAATTTTTCAATATTCTGTTCTCCACTGCTATCAACTCTCATATTTAGATAAACCCTCTAATAGTCTAGCCCTATATTTCAATGTAATTAATATTCTTTTGTTTTTTTCTATGTGAAAAAAAAAGCTCTAGGTACTTGAAGAGTTTAAGTTATTCTTGATATTTCAGGAATGGCTAAGCTTTTTTTTTTTTTTTTCATTAACTTCATCCTTGAGTCATATTCTTAAATCTCAGTTTTTTGGTCTCCAAAAGTCCAATATCTCTTATGTTGTCATGTCATAGGCAAAATTCTGTGAAAACTCTAAAGAAAATTCTGATAGGACCATGTTTTCACAATGTGAAAGTGATAGTTCAATACATTGGCTCTACAGTGCGGGCAATGTAGCCGTTGGTTTGGAATACGGGAAAACTATTCAATTTTCAATTAATCTAGAATTTGGCTAGAGAGGTAATTTTATTTTTCCTAACAGCAAGATGCTGATTTTGATGCATTTCCTTACGTGACTATTTGTTGTAATTGTGAAAACAAATGAATTGTTTTATTGGTAACAAATAAATGACTTGGTAATAATTTCCCTTCCTTACATGAACATAACAAAGTACCATGGCACATGCTTGTAAGACAGAGGATAGACGGGTGAGACAGAACATTAAAATAATCATAAATGTGAGGTAGTTTCACATTTTTAGATTGCATGTTCACTGATTAAGTATGTTGACACAAGATTGAAATAGCTCAGGATTTACTACATTTACACTAGGCAATCTGTATTTGCAAAGCCTAGGCAGAAGTTAACATAAACATAATGCTAAACACAAAGTATTAGATGATTAATAATTAATTTACAGTGACTTAGTTTTCTCTTATAATATACTTTAGTATTATTTATTAAAATATGATTATGTCGGTATTTTCACTAAGAAATATATGCTCCTACAACTCTGTCACAATAGGCTTCTTCTTGATTTCTGTTATCTTCATATAAAAATATTGTTTTCATCTCACAGAATTTTCTTTTTGTCATTCGTTTATCATGAGCAATAACATTATTCTCAACATCAAGGCAGAAATTCTTTGATATAATAGGTACTAATTGTTCTTAACTTTTTGTGGAACTTTATAATAAATGTTATAAATTTTAGACACTTCAAAATAACTTTGGATGCTTGCAGACTAGATAGTTTAAAGCAAACATATTGCCAAAAAAAGACTAAAAATTGGGAAAAACTAAACCATTAGTTTGAAAACATAGGAAATAATACTATAGTGAATAATTACCCAGATAAGATCTAAATAACTTATTGTTCAGAGAGGAAATCACAATGAAATTAAGTAAATATTTTGCAATGAATGATAATAAAAATGTTATAAAGTTTTTTGGACATATTTAAAGCAGTGATGACACAATATAGCCTGATATATATATGTTAACAAACAAGACAGAAAAAGAATGGTTGAAGACTCTAACACAAGAAATTGTATAAATATAGCAAAATAAATCAAGAGAAGACATAAAAAGGAAAATAACAGACATAAGGGTACAAATCAATGAAACAGAAGACGTGCAATACAGAGAGTCAACTAACAAAATGTTGATTGTTTGACAATTCAACTAACCAGCATGCAAAACTCATGAATATAAAGAAGAGAAAAACACAGTTGACCAATAACAGAAAGAAAAAAATGTCATTATTATAAATCCTGGATGTTTAATATGATATTAAAATGAGAAGATAGTATTATAGCAATTTTATATTGATAAATTTAAAAAGTTAGAACAAATTGACAAATTACTAAGAAGACAGAACTGCAAAAATTGGACAAGCTAAAATAATATTAAATATAAATATCCCCATAGCTATCATATCACCCTACAAAGAAGAGTTTGGGAACAGAAGACTTCACCTGCAATATACATAAAAAATGTAATGATCTCATGTCAAACTGTCGTTTCTCACGTTCATAAATTAGAACTCAATTATATTTCTATTTATCAGTAATAAAAACATTCAAGAGAACGAACGAGACAGAAACATTAGAGAATTATAAAAAAATAATATAAAAATATGATTGAGCAATATTACAGTACTTGGAAAGAAGACACTGTGCTCAACGGAGATGATCCATCCACAAAGAACTCATATCCAAAATACATGTAATTTCCATAAACCCATAAGAAATGAGACTGACCATGTTATAGAAAAACATAAGCAAGCAGCTCAAACAGGTATTTCATGTTTTGATAGTGAATCAAATGATCTCCACTCCATACAGAAAACAAACAAAAACAGACTAAAATGTGCTGAACCGTATTAATAATCAGAAAATGCAAATTAAGACCACAACGTAAAAATATGTTCCCCATGCAAAAATGGCTACAATATTATACATACAGACATATAGGTTAGAATGAGGAGAAATTGGAACACTCATTTATTCTAAATTGTTACAGAACTTTGAAAATTGCTTAGCATCATTTACCAAAATTGAACATAAGGAAGCATACTACTTGACCATACAATTTTATTCCTAGGAAATTACCTAACAAAAATATGTGTGTGTTGACTGTGAGCTTGTGTGTGAATGAGCACAAAGAGAAAAATAAGCTGTGGCTACATGTACCTCAGTGATGAATAATGCAAACATAAAAATGAGTGAAGGTAGCCAGATAACAAATGATAGAGAAAGCAATTTAAATTTATGTAAATACCAAAGATAAAGATGTGCTCTAGTGTTTACAGATACACACTTGAGGAGTAAGGTGAAAGAGAAAAGTCAAGGAAATTACCATAAACCTAAGGATAGCGTTATGTTGGGAAAATAGTGTTGTGATTAGAAAGGGGTATGTGGAGGGCTTTTGAGTACTATAGTACACTAAGTTTTGACCCATTTTTTGGTTACAGCAATTTCACTTTATAATTAATTACTAAACAGTACATTATAGTTTATGTTCTTGTATTTAACATTTGTAAACATTTAAAAATGATGTAAGTGTTCAGCTCTAGGAAATTGAGTTTCTGTATGAAAGGTATACAATGCTAACTTTATGTTTGCCATTATTTCTAAGAGCTGTAGATTGTAAATACCAGTTAGAGATACTGATTTAGTATTTTCACATTTATATCAACTTATACTGTTACACATATGAAGTGTTATGATTTATCCCTACTTTAAAATGACAATGACAAAGCTCACATGTATATCAAACAATTATGCCAAATTTAGCAGTTAGTAAGTATAATGGATCATGGATTCTGTTATTTTTCCATTTGCAACATGTTGCTTTATGTAGTAGATTAGAAATATATCCCTCATATAACTTTGGGAACCTAAGAGGACTAGTAGTGTTTAAATTTGTTTTCAAATGATTAAATGGAAATTCCCTATGGATTCTGATTAAAGAACTGCTATCAAAACAATAAGATGCTTAGTCTTCCTTTCCATTTCTGGGCTCTGCAGTTATTCCTAGAAACATTTTTTTTTTTTAAAACATGGGTAATATCACAGGCTAGTGGTCCTTTTATGGTGGTCACTGGACCTACAGCATTATTTGGAAGTGTTTGAAATATAAATTCTCAAGTTCCCCTCCAGTCCTACTGAGTCATAAGCTCCCAGTGGGACAGGGGAGGGGAGCAGAAGAACCAAGCAATCTGTGTTTCAACAAGTCCTCCAGGTTATTCTGTCACATGTCGAAGTTTGAGAACCACTGTTGGAGATCGAGAGCTCATATGATACTGTTCACATGTGTTTGACGATTGTTATTTTTTCCCTTAATCTCTTTGCAATCCATGGATGTAAGCGGCAATACTGAGATTTGGAACTCTCCGAAAGGAAATGTCAGTGCCTTCATATTCCAACTAATCTACAATTCTTATGAACTAAGATTTCCATAATTACATGCTAGCATTTAAATATCAAATTCATCTGAGGCTTGAGGTCTTCTTCCAAGTGTACTTGTTGTTGGCAGAATTCGTTTCCTTCTCATGCTTTCAACATGGCTCTTTCCATCTCTTAGCCAGCAATGATATAGCATCCTTCTTATGCTTGGAATCTCTGATTCCTCTTCTGCTTTTTTCTTCTGTTTTAAGGACTCATATGATTACTTGATACCATCTGGATAATTCAGGAGAGTCTCCCTTTTTTAAGGCTAGTTGAATAGCAATGTTGATTACATCTGCAAAGTTCCTTTTGCCACATAATGTAACAAATTTTGGTGTAACATTAGGGAACAAAGAACATGCTTGCCATAATTCTATCAATCACAGAGTTAAAATTCAGACATTATATTAACCCAAACTAATGTAGTCGACACCTGTAACTGAGTATTTTAATGCCTTTCTATATTTGAGAAATTTCCTTTCTAAACTAATATTAGTTGGTGGTAAAGTCATCCTTTGTCTATAGACGCAAAAGTTTTGGATAATTATTTCCCTTGCAGCAAAAATGTTGTACCAGGACTTAGGATGCACCATCTAGACGCACCTGCCCTTGGAAGGCATTGATGCAAAGGTGCAAGAATGATCAGGACTCATCCCAAGTAGAAGTTTTGGATGTGATTCTGTGCACTACCCAACATCATTTAAGTAAATTCCTTTTCTGCTGACTTCAGCCAAGGCATATTGGAAAATAATTTCTCATAGATGTTTCATGTTCCTGCACATATTAACTGCCCTTTGTTCTTGACTGTTAACAATATCTCTATATCAAGTAGCCTTGGAAGGTAGACAATGGCAGGTTTTCTTATAGGCCTTGAAAGACAAAGATAGTGTTTCCCTGTGGAGCAAAGAGCAGGTGTACTCATAGTTTTGGAAAATAGAGACAATGTCTACTTCCATAGCAAAGGCTGACATAATTAGTGCCTATTATAAATTCTATGACCACACACACACACACACACACACACACACACACACACACACACACACAGATGGTGAGATGTATTTCCAAAAGTAGACAAGAGTAGTCATTTTTTTCCTTAAAATATTTGAAGCAAATATTGACAATATGTTAAAATCAAACTACCAAAGCTAAGTAATAAATACAAATGTATGTGATTTATTAAACTTTAAATTATTTTTATGCTTCAAATTATAAAGAAAAAATTGACTTCTAATTTTTTTTTTAGTGTAGAGCTATAACACCATAAATTTTAGGTGTATGTTAGAACGATTTATTTAAGAAGATCATTCCGGCATTTTCACCCGTACATAGGTGCAGACCGGCGTGTCCTTGGGATTAGAGAGCGGGACGTTTGGCTTGCGAGCAGGAACGGCTTAGGTCGTACACGGAGAAAGAACGATTTAAAAATGGGTGGTGTTGAGAAGGGCAAGAAGATTTTTGTTCAGAAGTGTGCCCAGTGCCATACTGTGGAAAAGGGAGGCAAGCACAAGCCTGGGCCAAATCTCCATGGTCTGTTTGGGTGAAAGACAGGTCAGGCAGTCGGATTCTCTTACACAGATGCCAACAAGAACAAAGGCATCACCTGGGGAGAGGAGACGCTGATGGAGTATTTGGAGAATCCCAAGAAGTACATCCCTGGAACAAAAATGATCTTCACTGGCATTAAGGAGAAGGGAGAAAGGGCAGACTTGATAGCTTATCTCAAAAAAGCTACTAATGAGTAATAGTTGGCCACTGCCTTATTTATTATGAAACAAATGTCTCATGACTTTTTATGTGTACCATATTTAAATTGATCTCATACACTAGAATTCAGATCATGAATGGCTGATGTAATATTTCTGTCCTGATTTAAATAAGATTGGCTTGTGGCTAAATGAATATGGTCAGCTTTGGGAATTTTGATAGTAATTCTGGTTCAGCAAGTACTGTCACTATTTTCCCCTTCTAAAGAGATGATTAAACTTGAATAAGGAATGTTAAACTTTTCAGGGATATGGTAAATGCCTTCTCAAACCCTATAGGAGATTGGTTTTATATTTAGATTTCTATAACTGGTTATATTAATATATTTAAATATTGAGAAGCTCCCTTCACTGTCTCATAGACCAGCAAGATTCACCTGTGTTTCAAGTTGTGTTCATTCACCTGTTAAGGCAAGGGCTGAAGATACACTGACAATGTCCACTTTATCTTTTTGGTCTTAAATATGCCAATTTAATTAAAATTCTCCATCTAAAATATTGCGTTTTACTTAATGAAGGGCATTTTAGTGTGGTTTTGTATAGCATCAGATAAAGAATATTTAGTACTTCTCACATTTTATAGATGATCTTTTTAAATTTTTTTTTAATAGATGATCTTTAAGATCAGGTGTTTTTAAAATTCACTGTGACATGCTAGGTTGGGAAACTTGCTTGTGAATTCTTTACAAAGTCAGACTAAGTTATAATTCAGGATTGACTTTTAAAGAGGTATTCAGAAACACAACTGTAGAACTACTGTAGATGTGTGATTGGTAATGATGCTTTTGCCAACTCAGAAGGGTTAAGGTAGAGGGGCTCTATCATTAGCACAGATTTGTAAATTATCTGTAAGGCTTGAGAATTAAAAACAAAGTCACAGATTAAAAAAACAAAGATCATTTCAACTTAGCACAATAAATTCACAAAGATATTCATAAGTAATTAAAATATCTATATTTAATTTTAAAATGTTATATTAGTTATATTGTCTAGAAAGAAATTAGAAATCTAGGTTTTTAAATTTTTTTTTATTTTTGAGGGGGAGGGTGGGACCCCTAATCCCAGCATTATTCAAGGGCCAACTGTATACGGGAAGTGAAATATCAAGGGATCTTGGAAATATTTTTCCCAAAGGCAAAGACCAGAGAAAGAGAAAGACACGATGCATCTGAGATCAAATAGAAAAACGCTCCACACTCGTACTCTTTCAGTATCATTGTGATGTAGATGAAATTTATGACACTATGAACTTGAGTTCCAGCTATGCTGAAGTTCATGGAGTTTTCCAAACTAAGCTGTATCTTGCCTCCCTGCCTTGGCTCAAGTTGCTTCCTCACCTGCTGTGCTCCTTTCCTCACCATCCACTTGAGGGACAGCTACTCATCTTTTGAGATTTGCCACTCTGAGACCTTTCCTGACCACCCATTCTTACTCGTGGTAGTTTTAAATTGCACACCCCTTTCTGCCACTACTGTGCTTTCTCTATAGGTCGACCACAGCACTTCATTATTATAGTTAACATGTCTATTCTCTCCTACTACATGGTACGCTCAAGAGAGCAAGGCTTTTATTTTCTTTGTTGAAACGTCCACAGCACCTATCACAGTGCCTGGCCTGTAATTTTGTGCATAATTAGTTAATGAGTGAGTAAATGATTAGATGGATGGTGGGTGGAGTTCCAGTAGACCTTAATAAATATTGAACGGCGACCTGCCTTGACAGTTGAATATTTCCACCATGATTCCAACTCCTCACCCCCCCAATACTGATTTTAATGAAAATAATTAAATAATCACAAAGAGGACAGAAATCCTTTCCTTCCTCCACAGAACTCTTACTTGACTATAAAAAACTACTTTAGGAGCTAATGAAGGGTTAAAGAATATACAATCTAGCTGAATATTTTGACTGATCTCAAACCAATCTATTTTTTTACATGGGCCAGCATTAGTATGTATTAAAACAATCTGTATCCAGATTAATATATTTAGCTATATAATTGAATATGCATTATTTTTTTTCTTAAAACTACTATTCAATAAGCAGATCACAAGTTGGTAGAAAATTTATATATGTGCACTTTACTCTGACCTAAAACTGAACCCATAAACTGCATTGTTTATTTTCACTGAGTCAACTGAGCTACTTCATACTAATATAGCGTAGTTAATTCAGTATTTTGAAATTCTTTATTACTTCCCCAATGCAATATTTTTGGATTTCACAAATGAAACCCTAATGTTTGGTAATGAGTGGAACATTCTTTTTTTAAAACAACAAGAGTCTAATTAGATGGGTAAGAGGTCCTACAAGATTTATTGAGTTTGGGACAGTAGTTTTATGTTTGCTGTTTGAAGGATGGAAGAAAGGAGTAAAGTACCAATCTAGAAGGGAAATTTCTATGCAAAATTTTCATTTTTGAGAATTTGCTAGTGAGCTGGGTATTATTTTGGAAAGAAAGTCCAAAGCAATATTTTTAATATTTTATGCCAGTACAAAAAATTCTGAATTTTTAAGGTAATGAAATTTTTCAAAAGTTAAGTAAAATCAAATAAATATGAATTAAAGATTTGACAGATTACAAGAACTTCAACTTCTATACTGTATTCTACTATTCAGGGTAAATTTTAACTGACACATAGCTTCTGCTTTAACATGATGATATTTCCCAGTGGTATTTTTATTTCTAAATTCCCATTTTCTCTATTAAATACTCAAGCCAACGCTATTTGCATCAAATATTGCACTGCCCCTGGAGATTTGTTTGCAGGGCTTTCTACTTTTATCAACTCTCTATTCCAAACAGATCCTATGAATTTCACCCTTAAGTCAAATGGTTTGGCAGAGGAAGACATTTCGGGGTAAAATTTAAATAGTAATGACAAGTATTTTGAAATATTCAACAGTCGAAACTTTTTAGTCTTTTTTTCTCTAAATGTATAAAACAAGCAAACATACTTAAAACAACGACAGTAAAAAGCCATTGTACTAAACAGAGACAGCCAACAGCTGGTAGAAAATTGAATTGAACTTTGTCCAGAGACAATAGAAAAAGGAAATTAAAGGCTTCAAATTGCTTATAGCAGGCCAGAGTAAATCCAACTGCTTTTTGAGGTCATTAAAACATCTTGAACGATTTTCCAAAGATTTTTGGTTCAAGAGGCCCAAAAAGATTTTGCCAAGCACTACTTTCCTCTTATTGTATTTCATAATAAATTTAATCCGTATGTTTCTGATTCATTTATACTTCAGTCATCAAACAGTTCTTGTGCAAGAGCTATATGATTTCTAAGAAATCATTTGAGCCTTTTATAGAAGTCTGCTTGTTTCCTTTGAAGTGAGTTTTGTAAAACTGAAAATACTTGATATTCTGAACTGAGCTTTTAAGCTTTTATACAATCATAGAATCTTAGATATTAAATGCAATCTATCCCAACATCCATCCCAAAGTAGAATACTTCTTAGCAATCTTTGGCAGATAAAATTTTGGTTGCTTCTTTACCATTTTCAGTGATAGGGAACTCATTATTTCAGAAAAAAGCTAATTCCATCAAGACTCATCCTTTCCTCTCTCCTGTGACAATAGCTTGGCACTTATAAGGCTAAGTGTGGTTATGTGTGTGTGTATAATGACTTAGTCCTTTTTCTCAAATGCCTCCTTGTACCTTAATGCTACCTTCTCTTTATTTTGATAATTTGGGAATTTACCTTACATACAGAAACTATCTTGAAACACCAGTTTGCCTTAGAAAAGCTTCAATGTTTTTGTTTAAATATGTAAAAGACCTATAGATTTTGCATAATGTTTCCATTTAATCCATATTACACCCCAATAAGAAAATACCGGGCTTCCCTGGTGGCGCAGTGGTTGAGAGTCCGCCTGCTGATGCAGGGGACACAGGTTCGTGCCCCAGTCCAGGAAGATCCCACATGCCGCGGAGAGGCTGGGCCCGTCAGCCATGGCCGCTGAGCCTGCGCGTCTGGAGTCTGTGCTCCGCAACGGGAGAAGCCACAACAGTGAGAGGCCCGCGTACCGCAAAAAAAAAAAAAAAAAAAAAAAAGAAAATACCACTGTCCCAATTTGAAGGGGGAACCTGAACTTCAGAGATTTGATTAACTTTAATGAGGTCACATGACTATTTAGTAGCTCTTGTATTCAAACCCAAGACTTGTTGATTCCAAAGGCATGGATCTTTCTTCTGCACAGAACTGAATTTCCATTAAAATTTCCTCATAAGGTCTTTCGAGAATGACGTATAGCAGAACAGACTGAGCTTTACACACCTACATATTTAACTGCTTCAGAACTGTCTACGTAGTAGGTTGTGTCCCATGAAAGCACTATTTTTGTCAGTCAAAAACGTTCAATGTCTACAATTTTTATGACCCAGTTTAACATATATTCTTGACACCATGTTTGCCTTAAGTTTTGTAGTAGAAAATTTCAGGTGGTGCATCCATAAGCTTAGTAGGCTGAGGAAAATTAAGTGTTTTCTTTAAAAAAGTTAAAGAAATAACAGACCTTTGTTCAACTGTAAATACTTTTTTTTTTTTTTTTTTTTTTTTTGCGGTACGCGGGCCTCTCACTGCTGTGGCCTCTCCCGTTGCGGAGCACAGGCTCCGGACGCGCAGGCTCAGCGACCATGGCCTGCAGGCCCAGCCGCTCCGCGGCACGTGAGATCCCCGCGGACCGGGGCACGAACCTGCGTCCCCCGCATCTGCAGGCAGGCTCTCAACCACTGCGCCACCAGGGATGCCCCAACTGTAAATACTTAATTAAAAATTTAAAGTCCCAAGGGACTGGCTCGAGGAACCACCCTCACAGGCCCCTCTCCACAATTCCAAAATCTGGGCAGGCCCAAGTCCCTTACATAAAATGACTTAGTACCTTCACCCTGCGGGACGCCAGAAGAATCCCAGTACCTTCATCCTGCAGGACGCCAGAAGCGGAATCCCGCGGGAAGCGGAATCCCGCGGGAAGCGGAATCCC